>NC_051158.1:185853008-186153008 GCF_013339745.2 Dermacentor silvarum
AGGGAAAGGCGAAAGAAATGGACGACGCCCGACAGGCTCTCCTAGCAACAATGTCGTCACTACTGTACCTGTCGACCCAAGGCTTAGCAATACGTGGCCATGAAGACACAGAGAGTAATTTGAGGCAGCTGCTGGAACTCCGGGCTAATGATATTCCTTCATTGTGATCGTGTCTTTTAAGATCAAAATACAAATGGATTTCTCACCAGAGATGGTGGAACTCATGGCACATGACATCCTTCGTTCACTCACAGACGAAGTTCGTGCGGCAGAGCACTACGCTGTCATTATGGACGAGACAGCAGACGTTTCTGTCAAAGAACAAATTTCAGTTTGTTTTCGGGTGGTCACAGAAAGCCTGGAAGTAGAGGAGCTGTTCTGTGTGTTTTTCAACACGACGGACACCACAGCGACGAGCCTCTTTGCTATATTGAAAGACATTCTTTGTAGATTTAATCTGCCCATTGAAAAGCGCCGCGGGCAGTGCTATGATGGTGCGGCAAACATGAGAGGAAAGCACCGAGGAGTACAAGCTCTCATGCAAGAACAGGAACCTCGCGCGCTATATGTACACTGCCTAGCGCACATCCTGAATTTGGTTTTGCATGATGTCGGCCAGAAAGCAGACATGTGCCGTGATTTTCTTTACGCCGTCACTGAACTGATAAACTTCGTGACCGGCTCTCCAAAGCGCATTGCTTCTTTTCAAGAGATTCAGGTAGAAGAGGATGTGAACGTGCGAAAATTCTGCCCGACAAGGTGGACGCTAAAGGCTTCATCACTGCGATCAGTTCTTTCAAATTATAGCAGTCTCATAACGTTTTTCTCTGAAACAGCATCCGAAGAGCGAACTGAGGCCGGTGCGAAAGCCATCGGATTTTTAAGGATGCTGTTCAAGTTTGAATCGTTTTTCATATTGACGCTTCTGACAAAAGTGTTTTCACGAATGTAAGCACTGAATACCGTCTTACAAAAAAGAACGCTCAGGTTTCACCAAGCGGAGAAAATAGTGAAATCCGTCACTGCAAGCGTCGCAGAACTGAGGCAAAGTTTTCCCTTGTTTTGGGAGGAGGTGTTGGCAGAGGCAGGAAAAGTAGGAGTTGAAGACCCGTGTGTTCCAGCTGCTAGGCGAAAGAAAACTCCACACCGCTATCAAGAAGGTTCCTTAGCTCATGTGTTCACATCTGCGGAGGACATGTACCGCCAGAGGTACTACGAAGTACTTGACACTGTACTGCCCTCGTTAAGCGACAGATATCCACCTGAGATGTGGCAGCATATGTCACACATTGAGCAGTTTGCCACAGGAAAGCAAGACGAAGCATACATAACAAAGTTCTACGGTGACGACCTTGAACGAGGACGGCTGATTTTGCAGAGACATGCTCATTGACATCGTAAGCCAACAAAAGTCGGCACCATTGCACACATTCGAGGACGTCGTGCAGATGTGTTCGGGGGAGAAGGGCGAACACCTGCGAAACCTTTTGCCAGAAATGGCCAACCTAACAAAAATTGCGTTGACCATACCGGTCTCGCCAAGCACTTCCGAGAGGTCCTTTTCTTGTCTTCTGCGCCTGAAAACGTACCTGCGGTCGACGACTGGACAAGCCCGTTTGAACCATCTGGCCATTTTGCACACTCACAAAGAACTCTCCCGCAAAATCAATTTAAATAAAATTGCCGACGACTTCATTGCTAGAACAAGTGCCCGAATGAACACATTTTCCCCTCAAGGTGAAACCATCCCATCAGACAACGAAATGATGTCTTTAATAGGAAAGGTAAAGTTGCCAACTCACAAGCTAAAGCTAACCATTTGGCTAAGAAAACAAAGCAAAACGTTATTTCCAGGAACGAAAACGGGGTGCATGAGAGGGCAAGTAGGGTGAGGCCTTTTGGGTACGCAAACACGCTTCGTTGCGCTATTTCTAAAGCTGCCCAGTCTATGCTGTGCTTTTTCCTTATTAATATTTATTTGTCATATGCTGTATTAGCTGCTCAAGAACGCAATCCACGCTCTTACTACTTCCTCTCGTGCCCTTTCCCACTTTTGAGATATCGTTGTGCCTTATTTATTTATTTGTTAATATGACTGTGTATTTCTGCGCCTGATAATTTATTACTCTATAATTATTTATTCCGCCGCGGGAAATAAATGAAACCAGTGGCATAAGGCATGCTTTGACAAGTAAATAAAGTATTGCGTCATGGAGTCACGTTGTTTTATGGTAATAATTGTAGTCATAAGTTGTGTACAGAAATTGTTATATATTGTGTATGTTTTATATATGTTATGTCTTATCTTTTCAACTGACCTTTAGTCAGTAAAATATTTCTTGACTGTGTCTTTGTATATTAAAAATTTCACGAATCGTTACATGGCTGTTTTCACTTATGTGTAGTTGTGCGACTTATAGGAACAAAACACACATATCTCCCTAACGTGAATAACTTAATCGGCTTTTCGCATGGCTCATCCGAGAGACGCGAGTCTCTTTGTGGTACGAGGGGACTCAGGTTATGAAATTGAAGTATATATATATATATATATATATATATATATATATGGAGAGAGAGAGAGAGAGAGAGAGAAAGTTAAAGGAAAGACAGGGAGGTTATCCAGACATTATCTCCAGTTGGCTACCCTGTCCCGGGGAAGGCGTCAAGGGATTCGACAGGAGAGAGAGAGAAAAAATAAGTACTATATATATATATATATATATATATATATATATATATATATATATATATAGTACTTATTTTATTTATATAGTACTTATATATATATATATATATATATATATATATATATATATATATATATGACCGCTTAGGCAAGCTGGTCGCCCCCCCCCCCCCCCCCCCCGGGAAAATGAAAACTTTCCGCCTATGGGTAAACCAGAAAGATTTCTAAGCAGCATTGCACTATTATTACACTGAAGATGAGTTTAATTGTAGCCAACCAAGTTCAAGTAAGAAGGACGTGGTTCACGGTATACTGGATGGCAAGAAAGAATTTATTGCGAAACGTGTAATGACACGTTCTATACGTGAAACTTACCGCATATTTAAGGAAGCTCACCCTGAAACTGCAATCGGTCGGACTAAGTTCTACTCTTTACGGCCGAAATGTGTCACGCCCACGCCGACACAGGAAGTATGCGTTTGTGTGTATTATGCCAATATAAACTTGGCCGTATGTGCGCGGGAAAAGAGCTCCTGTATTAAGAAAAGTACGGAAGACTTTCGCGACCTTTTCCTTTAAGTGCGAACTTGGAGAGTGTTCAGCGTGTCCGACGGTCAGAGCTCTCACACTGAACGAACTTGGAATTCTTGAAGATGAAGAAATATTACATGCAACTTGGGAGAAAGCCTACCCCGAGTGCATTTTTGGAGCACCTTCAGACCTGCCTAAAGAAATGAAGAAACCGCAACTACGTCAGACGCATTCAACCAGAAGCAATCAGTAAAGGAAAGTCTATGTTGAATGCAAGTCTTCTGCATTTCGATTTTGCAGAGAACTGGACAGTCACACTACCAGAGGAAATTCAGTCTCATCACTGGAGTCAAGTCACCATATTCACATGTGTGGCCACGACCCAGAAAGGGGCGCACAGTTTTGTTGTCGTAAGCGATGACTTGGCCCATGCATGTTACGCCTTATCTAAGGTGCGCGAATGGCTTGAAGAGACATCGCAGTGTATGCTCATATTACTTATCAGTGACGGTACTGATTCTCAATTCAAGAACAAATTTAAAATTCATAAATTGAAAAACAAAGGGTATGCATCGGCCAAGTGGTTATTTTGTGCGACTGGAGACGGGAAAAATGCCTGCGATGGAATCGGAGGATATGTGAAGCACCAGGCGACGCTCCAAAACCTTTGAAATCCCGCCTCATCTGCGTCAACTGTGCTTCCGATATGGCGCAAATTTTAACTCCTACGCTAGCAAAGGTTACATTAATTTACACTCCAAAAGCTGTCATTGAATCTTTCAATCGATGACGCAAGAGAATGGGTTGCGCTTCCTGCAAGGCCTGGTATTCAGTCGTAGCATATGTGGGAGTGCAACCAGACCCATAACTGCGAACTGCAGTTGTTCGTGGCAAGAACAGTCTTCGGCAGTGCAATCGAATGTCACGTGTTCTTAAACAGGTGCAAGACCGGATTAATAAAAAATGTCACAGTTCCGCCCTAAGGGCGAAGCAATGAATGCGATAGCAACACAGCAATGTCATACGAAGTAAGGTGAGCGGCTTTGTTAGCAATATGAATTGTAGTAAACATGCGCTGATTAAGTAAGCAGGTGTGCTGCGGCGTAAGTAGACCGACATGAAGAGAGGCTCGACGACCACGAGAAGGCGCGTTTGAAACGGTGGTGTTGATGAGAAGCGCTTCCCGTGGGTAGCGCGTGCGAAGGGACACACCTGTAGCGCTGCACTGCCGATCCGGGAAGCATTGCATGTGTAGCGTGCGTTGGAAAATGTGACCCGACTATAACCAACTGAATGAACAAGCGTGGTGTGAGCGCGCACAAACAAACACGAATAGATCACACTGAATGACTGCAGACAACGACTGTCAAAACGCTGGCAGCAAGCATACGCCGCTGCGGGCCAAGGTACGTGCGGTCTATCGCTGCAACGGAAACTGAGCGGCGAATGCACAACGCATAAAGGTCAGAGCCGTGTGGAGATAAGAGACGGTGCGGACGAGCGACGAGCGCGGTTGTTGGAGGAGTAGAAGTGCGCCCCCCCCCCCCCCCCCGCTCTTTCCGGCGCTGGCTTCCTTGCTTGCGCGTGGAGATTGAGTGCGTTCGCTCTCCGTGATAGCGCGCGTACCCGCACGCTTCCGCTCGGGCATACGACGCGCGGCGAAGATTTTATCTATAGAGAACCTCACGGCGACGGCGACGGCGACGACGACGGCGACGACGACGGCGACACCGACGGCAGAAATTCGGTTGAAGTGTCCATATAATTGCTATTGCAATAAAATAAAACCCCATGGCAACAGCACCGTCAGCCTTCTTGCTCGGCCACATTGGCATACAACATGCGCAATTGTGCGGTTAAGGAAGGTTGTAACCCACACAGGACAACATCGCTTGTTGGCAGCGTTATATGTGAACAATGAATATTACGTTGAATGAGTTCTTGCGTAGCTCAACAAATCAGAACGCACGAAATCCGTGTTGCAGCCGCTAGGCTGAGTGTTGTCACATTTGACACATTGTAACTTGTTCGCTACTCAATTACTGCAACGTTTTTTTTACGCACAGTGGTAGACAACGTCCTTGACTTCAACCAGAGTGATTTTCAAAAAAATAAAAAAATATTGTTTTTTCGAGAACTATTTTCAAATTTCGATGTTTTTGGCAAACCGCTTATGTTTCAGTGCTATTTTTAGATATAACGGTGCTTGACAAAGCAACAAACATTATTTCTAAGGAATGTGGAAACTAAAAAATTCATGTGCACCGAGTTTTATTATCCTCACATTAATTAGGCTGGGGCCATAAATTCCTGAAAACAGTTATTTTGGTCTGTTTACCATGTTTGTGATTATTTTCTCAAAGTTCCTTCTGTAGCCAAGTGCAATAAAATACTAATAGGGTAGCATTTAACTTGTTCTTTGTGGCGTAAAAACATATTGTCATCGAGAAGTGTACCATTGTTTATCTATGCGCGCTCAAAATTGAGAAATCGCAAAACTGGCGGAAAAGTGTTTTCGACGGCCGAAATTTGTGCTTTTCTTTTCAGGCGAACAATTTTTTTTCACAAAGCTAAGTTCAGAATCATTGTTTTGGGCCCAGACCCTGTGCCTAAAGTAAATTTTAATAAAATCTGGAATGGTGACCAGGACCACCTGTTCGTTCTTATCTGTGTTCTGCCACACGTGACCACCTCTGCGAAATGATGTCTCGAGACCGAGACTTCATGGGAAATGAAACCGAAGCTGGTTCGTAGAAACATTTTAGTAAAACATCGATGAAGCTTTAAGGCTTGCCAGTATTTCTTCTAGAGTTTCGAGGTCCACGGTCTTCAGTTAGGGCAGAAAAGTCAGAAATGTTATATTAGTACTCTTCGAAACGCGAAAGGCAATATGGGCAAGAACAACGCAGGGCAAGAAAAAAAAGCTAAATAAATCATCTGCACGTGTCAACTCTGATATTAATCTCATCTAACGACAGTTATATAGATGATATCCAGATCAATCTTAACCTCAGAAAAAAAGGGGCAATAATTCCAGTGCGCTTAGCGCCTGCAAGATTATGTGGCAATTAAATTAAATGCCTATCTAGATACCGATAAGATAGCAATGTCACCAGAAGGAAATTATGCGCACGTAGCAGCTTTATAGGTGTCCTTTAACGTTTACGCAAGAGTTAAAGTATTTTGTATTTCACTCGCTCTGACTTTGCGGGCCATATGGTCGTAAGCCAGAAATTGACAAAAAAAATGTGGTTGATCCCTCTTATATAGGAATCGGTATAGAACACGAAAGTGAAACGTGTCTTCACAGAAGTAGTGTAATGTTTATTGCACATTGATATATAATGTCTATTGGTGTTTTGTGGCTAAAGCGCCCTTAGGCGTTGATGCACCCACGCTGACGCCTGGTGGCACGTCTCCTCCATCACGACTACCAACGTCGATGACCATGAGCAACCGTCGTGCATATGGAAGCTGCACTACGCTGCACACGCTAGCACAACGCGAAAGACGAAGCACGTAACTGACACACTAATACAACGCGCAAGACCAAGCACGTAACTGAATCGTCACCGAGTCAAATCAGCGCGTACAGCGCGTCGTAATTGCAGCCTCCGCGATCAACTTCAGAAACATTTTCAGAGCTAATTGCGGAGGCCATGCTCCGCTGTGCTGAGTACGGTGAACGCCACCTAGGTGGCGTTGGTAGTGCTTCTTGATGCCAGCGTCCCTTCGAATGATAATCATTTTCTTTCAGCACGTGCAACAGATCGTTGAAGTGGTTGAACTTTCTTGCATGTCTCTAAAAGCCTATATGTGAACCACCGCTTTCACTTTCGCGTACAGAACAAACACCTCCGTATTTGTATTTGCGACTCAAGTTTTCGGAGTTCTCTTGTTTCTATTTCAAAGCCAAGATTTCCTTGAACTTGCCCCCCCCCCCCCCCCTCCCTTTCGTGGCTTCTGTGCTTCCCGGTAGGTCGACGAGCCCCCCGACCGCAGAAGAAATCAAATGGGGTAGAAGCGTGTGCTGAGTGCGAAGGACACAGGGACTTCTCCACATAAATATCTGCCATACTTCCATATGGGAGCATGCGGGGTTTTTATATGGGAAGATATGGTTGTTGAGTTTCCGGCAGGGGCGACAAACCCCGCATGCGTTTAAAGGAAGGTTCGATTGCTGACCTGCCATAGGTCCATGTCTAATTAACGATGGACTAGACACATGAGTTGACGAAAGGAAATACGCTCAAGAGTTTAATTGCAGCAGCTTACACGACACAAGTTTATGAACAAAATACCCACAACCGGAAAAGGTTTCTCTAAAGCCGACAGGTGGCCGGGATGCATTCCTCCGGGATGCATTCATCGAAGCCCACCACGTGGGGCCTTACATTGATTAGGAAATAGAAATACACGAGGAAAGGGAAAATACAAGCGGCAATAAACGTGACAGACACTACATTAACAGCATGCACTAAAAAAAGAAGTCTCAAGTTCGCCTGAAAGACGACGCATCGATTACAATAGCAAAGTAGTACACAGCTATACGAAGTAAGACTGGTAGTTTTATCGGCCATGTAACCTTCTAAACATTCCCTTAATAACTACATTAACAAGCACAGTATCACGCGCGCACAGGTAAATATGAACACATCTCACCCGGTGACCACGGAAGCTCGCGGTCTGAACGCTGGACATCGCCTTTAGTTCACAGCTTTTACACAACGTGGCGTACGGACCTTTACGATTCGAAATGCGTGCAATGACGCACGAGGTGTATTGGATGAAAACAGAACACACGTAATAGCAATGAAAGGGAAAAAAAAGAAAACAGGACCACGCCAACAGCTTTCACCGTCGAGCATGGCCGTAGCGCGAATCGGGAATGGCTGTTATGATAAACGCCGCGCTTATAAGACGAGCGGCCAGCTAGTCGACTGTGCATCAGAATCTTTTCTGCTAATCATAGGCGTTTAGATAGTCCCACTTCGAGAAAGCGGGTCTCTCTGCAATCTCGAAAGAGGGGCCCCCTTCCGTCTATCTCGGCCAACTCGATCGGGCTTCACCGGGCGTCTTGTGAAAGCAAAAATGCTCTTTTGTCCCTTCACTTCTCGAAAGCTGATTCTCGAAGAATAACGTGACCTTCCTAAATGGTGGGGATGGGCGCATGTTTCAGGATATGCAGTCGCATGATTGACTTCCTTAATCTCGGTTGGCTTCAGTTTACGAGTCCATTTGCCCATTCGCGTGCAGGTGCCTGGTCGCGTTATGTTCACTGCCACAGAAATTTGCATAATACAAAGAAAGAAACCAGAAGAAAAAGTTCCACAAACATGCGAAATTTGGGAATCGAACCCACGACCTCTCGGTCCGCGACGATATATCGCCGAGCGTTTAACCCATTGCGCCACAAACGCATTTGCAGAGAGCTACACAGACGCGCATTATATATCTAACACTCCTCCGTGTACCCGCGCTCTTGCTCGGGGCGGTGCCGCCGCCTACGAGCAGAAAAGAGAAGTACTGCATTATGACACTAACGCGCACCGACAGTGAACGCTTCGGTGTTCTCAGCACTACGACGCCTCGATGCCAGCATTCGAAGGGACGCTGGCATCAAGAAGCACTACCAACGCCACCTAGGTGGCGTTCACCGTACTCAGCACAGCGGAGCATGGCCTCCGCAATTAGCTCTGAAAATGTTTCTGAAGTTGATCGCGGAGGCTGCAATTACGACGCGCTGTACGCGCTGATTTGACTCGGTGACGATTCAGTTACGTGCTTTGTCTTGCGCTTTTTAAGGTGAAAGCCTTAGGTGGCTATTTTGGCTGTGCCCTTGGCTGTGCCCTTGGCGGTGACCTTGGCGAAACGACGCCGCAAAGAGTAAAATCACGTCAACAAATGATCGGATTGACGTCAGTTTTCTCAAGGAGGTTCCTGTGAACAAAGTAAATTAGCGGCTCTGAAGAGCAAATTTGGTACATTTCAGCCGAACAACTTTTCTGAGCGCTTGGTAAGCGACGGGAGTAAATGCAGAAAATCATATGTAACGTTCAAACACCTGCTTCACGGCAGGGCTTCAAGTAAGGCGCATTAGTTTAAACAACCCGGAATAGTTCCGTTCTTTTCGCAAGCTCGCATTAAAAAGAAGACGTCCGAAGTCATTTCCTTGATTATGCACGCGGCACTTTATGCGGCGCCCCTGTATCTTAACTAATAATTGGTGAAACCGTTATGAAGCCGAGTTTAAGCTCGGGAAACTCATCGCGTTGGCTCAGTGGCTATAATGGTCCGCTGCTTTGCATGAGCTCGTGGGTTGAAACCCAGCTATTATGGTCGCTTTTTTTTTAACAACAAACTACAGGCACGTGTATGTTTACGTTCTAATGAACATTCACAAACCCTTGATCAAGATTATTCCGTACCTTTGGCTACAGCATCCCCCATTCTCCCCTGTTCAGATTCGGGTCGTGAGTATCAGTCAGCGAAAACTACCGATCTTTTACGCTGAGCAAACAAGTCAAGCAATTGTTTCTCGTGGTTTCTGTGTTTTCTTAGCCGTCTCACAGCCAGGGAAATTCACAGCATGATTAGGTACTTAATATGGGTTTGGCTAATATTGGTGACCATGTTGCACTGCCGCTTTCCGAGTTTTCTTTTTTTTTAACAAAATGCATACTAAACCATTACAATACAGCACAAAGTGTTGAAGTGGTATGGCTAATTTCACCTTAGCTTATGGCCTAAGAGTCAAAGCTATGTCAAATCCAAATAAATTCATATTCAATCAGCTACCACACACTGTTCATCAATCTGTACTTAGCCCTGCTTCCAGTAGTAGAAGAGACACCTATATTAACGCCAGAAACAGTAAGGATGCAAAACAGTCTGTTTGTTTTGTAAACAACGTTTTGTTTATGTAACATTATCGGACACAATCGTTCCGTTTGCTGCGAGCTACCCATCCGCAATATGAAATCATTTCTGAAGGCACAAAACAGCGCCACACATCTGCAAGCATTTTGCGGTGATTTGCAGTAGATGCACGTATTTGTGGCATTTTTCATGTTTGCTTAAATATATGTGCAAGTCCTACAACCGAGACAAGAGGTGCTTGCGTTCTCGGAAACCTGATGCAAAGGAATAAATTCCCTGATCTGCGAGCCAAATGTGACGGCGAATTCACTTCTCGCGTTTATAAAACACATTTGATACTATTAACGGTAAGAGTGAGCGGTCGTTGGAGCGTCATATTAATGTAACTTCTACAACCTGTGCTGCCACCCTCTAATTTCGTGTTCCATCTGCTGAGAATTGAAGTTGCATAAACATTTGTAGCGCTAAAGCGTTGCACTCCCTCAACTGGATTGCTTTTCTGCCAATCATCTGTAAAAGAAGCCGCGACACCATAGGAGCCGATCAACAAAAAGAAAAGTAGTCATAGCTATTTATTGATTTAGGTGTTCCAGTGTCTCCATTTCAAACTTGCGTCCGTTTAGTTTCATTTACTTCATCCATGTCAACTCTTGTCTCGTTTTCGCTGAGCAACAACCACTGACCATTTCCACGAGCGTGTAAAAACGAAGATGACCACGATAATTACAAACTACTACTACTGCTACTACTAGCCCTACTACTACATTATTAATTAATTATTATAGAGGAAGTACAACAGCAATGAAAGCTTTACATGAGATCCAACGCAGTGTTTTAGCATAAGTGATGCGAATGTCCCTTTGCGATTATAGAAAAGATTTCATGTGTTAAATCTGTCGATTTCATGCAGATTGACAGGGGAATCAACAATCTCTGGCGTACTTATCGTGATTAGTATTTTTTTCAGTTACCATAAATCACACCTAAAATATGAAATCTCTTAGGCGAACTTGAGTGGACTCTGGGCATGGGCTTCCGTGTATAATGTCCTGTATACGCAGAGCCTCCCTTTTCCTCGCGCCACCCGCACCGCCGTTGGCCGAGAATCGTCACGGCGTGACAAGTGATATGTCATTCTACTCAGCACAGAGAAGCCAACCTGGCAGAAACAACGCCGGTATACCACTTGCTTCATCTCTTGTGCCATCCGTATCGGTAAAGGCGTGTTCCCACCACGGCTTAAGCAAGTGATTCTCGCTGATTAGACCGGAGCAGCGGTCTCACTGTATCGTGTGCACTGGAGCACTAAACACGCTGACCCTCTTCGCGGCGTAAGAATTATCTGCAGCATCTCTGAGCATGACCGGAAGCCGCGCACCGGCGCTGCACAAATCGCAGTGAAAACGGGAAAGCTGTTTACTCTGTGCCGTGCAGACGGACTGTTGTCGTCTGCAGTAGTTATTAGACAGTTTTAGCAGAACGCCGCTTACGTTCCGCTCCGCTCAGATTTCACGCTCTGAGATACTGCAGGGAACTGCGTAGATTGCGCATTTGATAAGCGTGTCTTGCCGAGACGCGAGCGACGCGCTATCATCTCAGCTACAAAACGATGAAGAGGCCAAGGGCTCTATTCTGGACACGCATGGCGGCTGCACGGCCGCCATTATCCGCCATCTTGGCTGTCTCATTGGCTGTCCAGAGGTCACATGTTTCGAAATTTGTGCCGGGAAACGGAAGTTTGCAAAATGCAATTTTGCGTTTTCGTCAGAATGACGAAGCGTGACGTGGAGCTGCAAGTTTTATCGACTAATACTTTTTGTGGTCCTTGGCGCCTATATTTCGACTTTAGTGCTTTAAAAAGAAAGTGGATGGTAGCATGCAGAAGCTCGTGCAATGCATCTGCAATTTCGCGAATATGTGGTGGCGTTCGAAGATAGACGGCATGTCAGCTTGTTCATTGGCTGAAGGAATATCCCATGAGGAGCGTCACAGGAAGGGCCGTTTCGTAAACGTCAATTTCACGTTGCGTGACGTTGCGCTGGGCCGCCATTGCAGAGATTTTCCGCCATAATTTGTGGTGCGACGAGCCGCGCGAATTATGGTAATGAGCGGCCATATGCAATGGCAGTGGAGAGGCAAGCGTATCGCCGCATTTTCCCTGTCATTTCGGGCCATAAAAATCTTTTGTTCACAACGCGTGTTTATAGCATTTGCATCGCTCTCGGGTGGTGTTGGCATTTGTGCTTTGCACCATCATTTTTATTGAAAACACGTTTATTTGAAATAATATTGGTTGAAACTAGCAAACTTTCTGCGACATTTCGCACTTTTCACTATTGCGTTTGTATTGTAATAAATATTAATGACTTTTCGCGTCATCAAAGGCTATCACAACGGTGACTTCTTAATTTGCAAAAAGAAATGTACGCAAGACGGCGCCTTGAAGTTTCCTCTCGCGGTGCGAGTAAGCAGCGAAGTGCACAAGAGATGGCAGTGCCGGCGTTTGCGTCGCTCAAGCGGATACCTGTGACACGCGCAACGCTATCGATGATATTCGGCGGCTTCTCAGCCAGACGAGTCGGGCTGAGTCACTTGCGGATCCCGAGATAGCGATAACGCGGCCTAGAGCGTGCGCTGATCATCACTGGCAGGTCGCGTATGTTGTCTCAAGGTAGAAAGCAAGCGCGTGGGCGCCAATATACGATGACTCATTCCGTTTCCCGAGGACACGCATCCTAGATAATCAAGCAGACGACAGCCTGCGCGCATGCAGACGACGGAAACGAGAAACGATTTTGATGGAATAATCGTACGCGTTGAGCTAGCTGCTTTATTTTTACTGGGGGGAAAACTGTTTTGCTTTATCAACCACGCTATGTTCAATGCCTACATTACAGTTTCTTAGGCGAAACGTCAAATTTGCGTCACGTTACGAAAGCAAATCGGGGCTATTGGCGCCATTTTGTAAGCGTCGCGCGTACGTCACGCTTCGAAGAAAATGGCGGAATGTCCAGAATAGCGGCTGAAGTAGACACGCTGTCACGCTCCGCTCAGACGGCTTTGTAGCGGAGCGAGGGATGCGGTCGTCGTTCCGCTGCCGGTATGAGCGTTGTGCGCAAGCGCAATAGCGTTCCCGCTAAGCGGTTGTGTGGCACTTGCTAGCATATGCCGGTCTGGGCGGAGCGGACAGCAAGCGCTCAGCTAAAACACTCTATTATTGCGATAGCAATTATATGGACACTTCAACCGGATTTCTGCCGTCGCCGTCGCCCTGATGTTCCGTATAGATAAAATCTTCGCCTCGCGCCGTATGCCCGAGCGGAAGCGTGCGGGGACGCGCGCTATCACGGAGAGCGCACGCACTCAATCTCCCACGCGCAAGCAAGGAAGCGGGAAGCCAGCGCCAGGGGGAGCGGGGGGAGGGCACTTCTACTCTGCCAACAACCGCGCTCGTCGCTCGCCCGCACCGTCTCTTATCTCCACACGGCTCTGACCTTTATGCGCTGTGCATTCGCCGCTCAGTTTCCGTTGAAGCGATAGACCGCGCGTACCTTCTCCCGCTGCGGTGTATGTGCTTGCTGCCAGCGTTTTGACAGTCGTTGTCTGCAGTCATTCAGTGTGATCTATTCATGTTTGGTTGTGCGCGATCACACCACGCTTGTTCATTCAGGTAGTAGTCGGGTCACATTTTCCAACGCACGCTACACATGCAATGCTGCCCGGATCGGCAGTGCAGCGCTCCAGGTGTGTCCCTTCGCACGCGCTGCCCACGGGAAGCGCTTCTCAACACCACCCTTTCACACGCGCCTTCTCGTGGTCATCGAGTCTCTCTTCATGTCGGTCTACTTACGCCGCAGCACACCTGCTTACTTAATCAGCTCATGTTTACTACAATTCATATAGAGTGGGCAAGGAAGAGTGGCCACCATGCGCACGCTTGACAACCCGTTCTGCTTCCTTGCTGTACAGATTCCCGTTCTTCTTGGCACGTGGCTATCTGCACCAGTCCGGGGATATGCCGACATCGCTGCAACGTCACCGTGCTCTGTGGCAGCAAACTGGACCGAAGATTTCAACGCTATCGCCAACGTAATACTGCGACCAACGCCACCTTGCGCCCCCGGCACATCATCGGCGACAACCGAACATATAAAAGCCTGCGTTTCCAATGACTTCTTCAGTGGGCAAGGAAGAGTGGCCACCATGCGCACGCTTGACAACCCGTTCTGCTTCCTTGCTGTACAGGTTGGTGACTGTCCTTCCTTGCATGCTAAACGTACCAGCAACATTTGTACGCTGCTCTTCCCCTGCCCACTAGTGTTAGTTTCTACAATATATGATTGCATACATGCTGTTATGTTTTTGATGTTAGCAGGCGACATTGAGTCAAATCCGGGACCAACCGATGCTAATTCAAATGCCGATGTGCTAGCTGCTATTGCTGCCTTGTCTGAAAAATCGGATGCCCGTCACAGTGAGTTGATGGATACTTTAACACAGCTAAAGGCGAACCAACTTGAACTAGAGCAGAAAGTATGTGACCTTACTAGCAGGCTTGAGGCTGTCGAATCCCAGGTACTGTCACTGGACAGTGAAGGTGTTCCTGCATTTAATGATGCCATATCCGAGGCTGTTCGTATGGAGTCAGGTGCATTAAATTCACCGCTAGACGATCTCGAGGATCGCTCCCGTCGAGATAACCTGATTTTCTTCGGTGTCCCGGACACTAGCTCTGAAACTTGGGCCGAGTTTGAAGAACACGTTCGAAAAATTTTTTGAGACAAATTAGATCTATCTTTTCCCGACGAAGGTATTCATCGTGCTCACAGACTGGGCTCGTATGTATCCGAGAAATGTCGACCTATTATTGTTAAATTCGGTTCTCCCAAATTAAGAGACAAGATTATATCGCAACGTACAAAGTTCCAAAATGGCAAAGTATCATTTAGTGAAGACTTCTCTCGCGCCACACGCCAGTCCCGCAAAAAGTTGGCTGAATTTGGTAAGGCTTCGGGAGAGAAGTATCTCTTGCGGTTGAACCGATTGTACATCAAGAAAAAGTGCTACGTCTATTGTTCCACCACCGATCGTGTTTGTGAAGTAGATATTGCCGAAAGGCGTTCCAGCGAGATCAGAGGCACATCTCTTGTTTCGGCTTCGACGAATATTATCCCGAAGGCTTCATTTGCCACTAGTAGTTCATCGCTATAGCTACCTGCTCGTCCTGTCGCTAAACCAATTTCCTTCCTTTTCTCCAATGTGCGCAGCGTGCGTAATAAATGTGATGACCTGTCTTCAGCCATTGATTCGTGTTCAGCTGACATTGTTATCTTGACCGAAACTTGGCTCTCGAGTGATATTGCAGATTATGAAATCCTTGAATGTGAAAGAGTTTTGAAATCTTTTCGCTGTGACCGTATCTCGCGCTCGGGTGGCGGAGTGTTGATCGCCGTACGTGACGGCTTGAGTTGTTGTGTTATAAATATTGCTACTCATTTGGAAATCATGTGTACGCGTGTCACTCTGGGATATCGTGATTTTATTTTTTGTGTGTGCTATCGGCCGCCCAGTTCACCCTTCACATTTAATTCAGATTTACATGACGTAATAAATGAGTTAATTGTCCGGTTCCCTTCATGCCCACTCTTCCTTCTTGGTGATTTTAATTTTCCAACAATTAACTGGCATGACTCTCCTCCCTCATCTGACTGCTCATCTGAGTGCTCTCTCTTCATCAACCTCTGTCTGGATTTTAATTTTAAGCAACTTGTCTACTCAGCATTCTGCTAACATTCTTGACCTCCTTCTCACTACTACACCCCAGCTTGTTTCCTGCTTAAGATATTTACCTGGTTTGAGTGATCATTTCCTCATTTATTTTGAACTACGCACGTCTGTTGCCGCTACCAAAACACCAAAAGTTATCCGAGACTATAAAAATGCTGACTTTGAGTCTATAAACCGCGAACTAATGGATTTTGTCACCCAGTTTATTCCAAGTGTCCACACGCGCAGCGTTGATGAAAATTGGACCTTATTCAAAGAAAAAGTCAATTTTTTAATTGATCAGTTCATCCCTCAGAAACGTATTATATCTAACTCTCATGCTCCCTGGTTTAACACACGCCTGCGGCGCCTGCTGAACAAGAAAAAAAAGACTATTCCGGCGGGCCAAGGCAACCCAAACGGCCGAACGCTGGCACGCTTACGCCACCGCTAAGACGGATTACAAACAAATTTCATCTGAAGTAAAAAAAAAAAAATTCTACCAGCACACGCTCCCGTTCCTTCTTGGAGATAATCCAAGAAAATTTTGGAATGTGGTCAGCGAGAATAAGCCGAATACAGTAGATCTTTGCGATGATCACAACACTCCGATACACGAGAGTGACTGCTGCAAAGTGTTAAATGATTTTTTTGCCTCGTGTTTTTCGTGTACCCTGCCGAATGTTTTCTCTCAGCCTTGTACATCTGATTTTTTACCCATCGATCCAATAACCATTGATTCTGTTGGCGTAACATGTTTAATTGAAAGACAGAAGATTTCATCTTGTTCAGGTATCGACGGCATTACAACGAAGTTCCTGAAAAGTACATCTACCTGCTCATCATTGATTCTTCGTGAAATCTTTGAACATTCATTGGAGAGTTGTTCCATCCCTCTTGATTGGAAGGTGGGGAAGGTGGTTCCATTGCATAAATCAGGTAGTAACGCTTCAATACTTAACTATCGGCCCACTTCATTAACGAGCGTTCCCTGTAAACTTCTTGAGCACATTATTTATTCTCATCTTATTACCTTCATTGAATCTAACAAGTTTTTCAATTCATGTCAACATGGCTTCCGAAAATATTTTTCGTGTGAGACACATTCTTTCACTAATGATTTATTTCGTGCTATGGATGCTAACGTTATTGTGGATTGCATTTTTCTAGACTTTGCTAAGGCCTTTGACACTGTTTCTCACGATCTATTGCTAATTAAACTCGGTGCTCTTAATATTAACGATCAAGTATTAGGCTGGATTAAATGTTTTCTTTCCAACCGTAGTCAATATGTTTCAGTTAATGATTATGACTCACCTCTTGTTTCCGTAACCTCTGGAGTACCTCAAGGTTCTGTGTTAGGTCCTCTCCTGTTTTTAATTTATATTAATGATCTTCCTAACAACGTTATCTCCCATATAAATCTTTTCGCAGATGACTGTGTGCTTTACGTTCAATTACTAATCCCTCTGATGAAGCATGTTTGCAATCAGACTTGGACGCAATTTCTTCATGGTGCAGCGAATGGCTCCTGACGCTTAACACCACTAAGTGCAAACATCTGCGTATTTCCAGCCGTCCTCCTGAATACAGCCCTCGCTATCTTCTCAATAACTCTCTCCTATCACCTATCTCATCGTACAAATATCTTGGTATTCACTTAACACACAATCTGTCCTGGAAAATGCACGTGAACTACATATGCAACCAGGCTAACCGCACGCTCGGATTCTTACGGTGCCATTTCACAGCCTCTAATAGCACCGTTAAGCTTCATCTGTATAGGACATTAATAAGACCTAAACTAGAATATGATTGCTCCATTTGGGATCCTAATCAGATAACTTTAATTAACACTTTAGAGTCTGTTTAAAATCGCGCCGCCCGCTTTATTGTTTCAAATTATTCCCGAACAGCAAGCGTATCTGCAATGAAATCTGCACTTGGTCTTCCCATTCTTTCTCTGCGCCGTAAATATTTTCGCTTATGTCTTTTCCACAGAATTTATTATACCAACCCTATTCTCAAAGATAAGCTACTCCTCCCTCCATCTTATATATCTTCACGCCTTGACCACAACTTCAAGGTAGGAATACCGCAATGCCGAACTAGGCTTTGCATAAATTCATTTATTCCTCGAACTGGAAATGACTGGAACCATCTCCCTGCCTTCATCGCTGCCATCACCGACGTCAACAAATTTAAGGAAACTGCCGCCGATTTTATATGCCCCTCCTCTCTGTAATGCCTCTGGCCCTGAGAGTACTGAAATAAATAAATAAATAAAAGCCGCTGACCTTACTTCGTATGACATTGCTGTACGTGTTGCTATCGCATTCATTGCTTCGCCCTTAGGGCGAAACTGTGATATTTTTAATGCGAAAGCATTACGTACGCCATGAGGCAGGAAGCCGGGCGTCGTCCGCAACGATTGGTACCAAAAATGAATGTCACGTCATCAGCGTCTTGAACGAAATCAGAAGTAATGCAGAAGACAGTAAATGGTATGACAACCGTTGCCTTTGTCATTATTCATTTCTCTCAGGATACTTTGGAAGAACTTTGAGTTTTAGGAACGTTCTGTTAGGCAGAGGACAGTGTTGGTCTGATCGTGGTAGAGGCAGATAAATTTTCGAGTTATCTTGATGTTTGTTTTCAGGAAAACGTGACAGCTGAACGCTCGAGAAAAGATAACGTCAGTGTTTTTTTCCCCAGAGATATGGAGGTAGTTCACGTGAGCTTCCGTTAAACTAGGACTTTTTTTTTGAGATTTCGCGAGTTCTGAAAGTAACGCTGTATCAGGTTAGATACTGGTTATTCTGGAGTCTACTTCAGCTGATTTTAGAAATCGCCGGATGGTTGTTCCTGCACGCACACACGTAAAGGGTACCGCGCCCTAGAAACGGGCTGCGCCGATCGCTTTTAGTAATGGTGTACTCTACAGATATCTTTTCTCTTCGACGTATTATGTAAGGGTATGTATGAGGCTGTGCGTGTCTCGCACGTGTATCTAGAAGACGGCAGCATTGGAGTTGCATTTAGTGCGTGGAAGTACTTATAAATAAGCGCGAATCTTCTTGTAGTCTTGAACGCGTAATTTGCGCATTAATTTGTGCGGTAATAACGGATGTAGAGTACGGACAGTTCATGACGTTTGTGCCGCATGATATTTCCATGACCATTTATTTAGGGGGTCATCCTTCAGTTAAGTAGGAGGATGATGGTGCTGTATACCTAGACATGTAATGTTCTGCTCGGCTTTTTTTTTTTTTTTTTTTTGTATAGTAAGCTGCAGTTGTAAGTCCGAATCCTCCTCCAGTCCACTACATTTTCAGGCATGGACTAGCGCCTGACGCCGGCAAAAAATATATACATATATCGCCGAGAGCTAGTGGGGCTATACTAGTCAAGGTGCCACCAAATTAGGAAGGCCCACTAACCTCACCAGAACAGGGCTCCCTGGTGCAGTATTCGGCCGCTACCTCCATAATGACTCCGTCAATGGCCCTCAATCCCCAGCGGCTGCGGAGCACCTGACCAATGGCGTGTACACGCTCCAGCCGCCCATCGCCGCACCTCACGCGGACGGTTCAGTGGCGGTTGGAGCAACCGGGCACAAAATTCGATTCACTCTGGGACCGCGCGAACGCTGCCGTACGCATGCGCCCTCTGGCTGGAAAAACAGATAACCAGCGACTGGCAACATGCAACAGCGCGGTCGCCATGGAGGAAGGAAACAAAACAGGCATGGAGGAAGGAAACCCCAGGAGAGGCCCTGGCCAGCACGAACGTATTGGAGAAGGTGTGGTGGAAGTCACGTGCTGTTTTTCGCAAAGGAGCACTGGGACGGGTATCCCAAATGTCAACGTTGCCATGGCAACCGCGCTCCTGAAGCTTTCGCTGCTGCTCTCGGTCTCTTAAAAGTGAGATGAGATTTTTCCGTCGGTGTCATTCTCGCAGCACCGTTTGTTCGCGAGAAAAGCTGACTTTGGAGTGTGGTGTGTAAGCTTGAAAGTTGTGTTTTGGGTCTGTGAGTGTGAGTGTCGGCCAGCAACAGATACACGCAAGTAATCACGGCGCGGGTCTTTGACGTCTTCTTCGACGTGCTACGGAAAAACACAGGAGCCCGTCTGCTTCACTAAAACTGCTACAGAAGTTTTGTAGGCTCTGTTTTGACGCGCGTCAGGAGCACACACTTCCGGCCGCTCGTAACAATGCAAGTTCAAAGTTCGCGTCCATATGCTCCGACGAGCTGCAGAACCCCTGATTGGAGGCTCAAAGAGAGGTGGCACACCAACATGGCTGCACTTCCGGCTTCAAAAAAGTGACGTCAGGGCCTCTCCTGTTTTGTTTCCTTCCTCCATGAAAACAGGAGAGGCCCTGACGTCACTTTTTTGAAGCCGGAAGTGCAGCCATGTTGGTGTGCCACCTCTCTTTGAGCCTCCAATCAGGGGTTCTGCAGCTCGTCGGAGCATATGGACGCGAACTTTGAACTTGCATTGTTACGAGCGGCCGGAAGTGTGTGCTCCTGACGCGCGTCAAAACAGAGCCTACAAAACTTCTGTAGCAGTTTTAGTGAAGCAGACGGGCTCCTGTGTTTTTCCGTAGCACGTCGAAGAAGACGTCAAAGACCCGCGCCGTGATTACTTGCGTGTATCTGTTGCTGGCCGACACTCACACTCACAGACCCAAAACACAACTTTCAAGCTTACACACCACACTCCAAAGTCAGCTTTTCTCGCGAACAAACGGTGCTGAGAGAAAGACACCGACGGAAAAATCTCATCTCACTTTTAAGAGACCGAGAGCAGCAGCGAAAGCTTCAGGAGCGCGGTTGCCATGGCAACGTTGACATTTGGGATACCCGTCCCAGTGCTCCTTTGCGAAAAACAGCACGTGACTTCCACCACACCTTCTCCAATACGTTCGTGCTGGCCAGGGCCTCTCCTGGGGTTTCCTTCCTCCATGGCGGTCGCAGCGTTTTTGTGCTGGCGACCAGCAAAATTTTGGTACGAGCCAGGATTTTGTTATTACGTTTGTTTTCTTATTAGGTAATTTTCTGATTAGTTAGTTCGAGTGGTTCGCATGTGCCGGCATCCGCACTCCGATTTGGGGACACGACGTCTGTTGAGAGCTGGCAACCGAGAGGCGGGGCAAAGATGTTCCAAGTCGGCAACTCTCGTCAACAGCAGACGACACTCGCATATTTTTGTCGACGTGGGTTCAAGCTTCCGCGTCACGGCGAAAACGCGACTCTTGCGCTGTCACACTCTGTTCTACGACTACATGTGTTGCGTTGGCGCGGTGACCCACCTTTCGAACACTATGCAGTGATCTTACCTGCGCCTTTTTTTTTTCGTTTTCCTTTCTTTTTTTTAAATCATTGCTACCGCATACTATTGTAACAACATACATCGCTATGTGGGTTGTGTGGGGCGCGATCGCACATTATTTCTAGATATGCTAGCGAAAGCTTGCAAGACCGCGCTTGCACGCGAACGCACACGCGTTTTCAAGCCAATGATTTCTCGCAGCCGATGATTTGTCGATAATTTCCCGATGAAAGCCGATGATTTGTCGCAGCAGCAGCGTAGCACGCGGAAGCGCCGCAGCGTGCTACGCTGCGGTGTTCATTTTTAAGTTTTAGAGATTTTTTAGAAATCGTCTGTGGCAGGTAGCATAATTCTTATCATTGAGCTGGGTTATTCAATGACGCGGACATTAGTAACACGAGATATCGAAACCCATATTGAACTAATTAACAAAAATTGACTAATGAACTTCTTAGTTAATTACTTTGCGACACATATTGCGATTTACGAATTGGAGCCGGTGAGCTTGTCAGGCGTATGCACTTGGGATGAATTTCCAGAATGACGCCAGTTTGGAGACATGCGCCATCAAACTCACCGTAAAAATGCACTGTTGTTCCACTTACTTGTTTACCAAAATGTTGTTTTATACATTGAAGCACGAAAGTAACGGGAACGCCCATGTATTTCGTCCCACACTTTGGGAAATAATATCTCAAAACTGCTTGGCATAGGACAAGGCAAGATGTATGCACTGAAAGATAAGCATGGTAATATCATCAGCAATTTCGATGACATAGTAAAAGCAGCGGAAGAATTCTATACTGACCTATACAGTACCCAAAACAGCCAAACTACTTTCATTCGAAATAGTGATGAACCGGATACAGAGGCTCCTTCTATAACTAGCGATGAAGTTAGAAGGGCCGTGAAAGACATGTCCAAGAGAAAAGCTGCTGGAGAAGAGGGAATAACAGTCGATTTAATCAAGGATGGAGGAGATATCATAACTGAAATGTTTGCGACCCTTTATACGCAATGTCTCACTACTTCAAGTGTACCAGAGAGCTGGAAGAACGCCAACATTATACTAATCCATAAGAAGGGAGACGGTAAAGAATTGAAGAATTATAGACCCATTAGCTTGCTTTCAGTACTGTATAAAATATTCACCAAGATAATTTCTAATAGAATCAGGGCAACACTTGACTTCAGCCAATCAAGAGAACAGGCTGGCTTCAGGAAAAGATATTCTACGATGGATCATATCCATGTCATCAATCAGGTAATCGAGAAATCTGCGGAGTACAATCAACCTCTCTACATGGCTTTCATAGATTATGAAAAGGCATTTGATTCAGTAGAGATACCAGCAGTCATAGAGGCATTGCGTAATCAAGGAGTACAAGAGGCATACGGGAATATCTTAGCAAACATCTACAAGGATTCCACAGCTACCCTGGTTCTCCACAAGAAAAGTGGAAAGTTACCTATCAAGAAAGGGGTCAGACAAGGAGACACAATATCTCCAATGCTATTCACTGCATGCCTAGAAGAAGTATTCAAGCTCTTAGACTGGGAAAGCTTAGGAGTGAGGATCAACGGTGAATATCCCAGCAACCTCCGATTTGCTGATGACATTGTCCTATTCAGCAACAATGGAGACGAATTACAGCAAATGATTGAGGACCTTAACCGAGAAAGTACGTGGGGTTGAAGATTAATATGCAGAAGACAAAGATAATTGTCAATAGCCTGGCAAGGCAACAACAATTCAGGATCGCCAGTCAGCCTCTAGAGTCTGTAAAGGAGTACGTTTATCTAGGTCAATTACTCACAGGGGACCCTGATCACGAGAAAGAAATTTACAGAAGAATAAAATTGGGTTGGAGTGCATACGGCAGGCATTGTCAAATCCTGACTGGGAGCTTACCACTGTCGTTGAAAAGAAAAGTGTGCAATCATTGCATTCTACCGGTGCTAACATATGGGGCAGAAACTTGGAGGTTAACAAAGAAGCTCGAGAACAAGTTAAGGACCGCCCAAAGAGCGATTGAACGAAAAATCTTAGGACTAACGTTAAGAGACAGGAAGAGAGCGGTGTGGATCAGAGAACAAACGGGGATAGCCGATATTCTAGTTGACATTAAGCGGAAGAAATGGAGCTGGGCAGGCCATGTAATGCGTAGGATGGATAACCGGTGGACTATTAGGGTTACAGAATGGATACCAAGAGAAGGGAAGCGCAGTCGAGGTCGGCAGAAAACCAGATGGGATGATGAAGTTAGGAAATTTGCAGGCGCAAGTTGGAATACGCTAGCGCAAGACAGGGGTAATCGGAGATCGCAGGGAGAGGCCTTCGTCCTGCAGTGGACATAAAATAGGCTGATGTTGATGATGATGATGATCTCAAAACTGGCGTCATCCTGGAAATTCATTTCGAGTGGATGCGTCTTGCAAACTCATTGGCTATAACTCGTGATTTGCAATATCTGTCGTAAAGTAATTAAGTAAGAAATTCATTAGTCAATTTTTGTTAGTTAAATATGTGTTTCGATTTTTTGTGCTACTGAAGTACACCCCATCGAATAAACCAGCTTAACGATGAGAATTATGCTACCTGCCACAGGCGATTTTTTTAAATTCCGCAAAACTTAAAAATGTGACTGCCTGTGGACGTGCTCATAGTCCACTATAGTCCCTGTAGTCCCTGTAGTCCATAGTCCCTGTATATTACATACTCTTATAGAGATATTTCTATTATCGCGGAATACAGCTGTGTAGATCAACAAGTCACTTCTTTTAATCACCGAGCACGCGAGTAAATATTCAACTACGGCTTGTTGATTTACTCGCTTACGTTTTTTTTAGCAGCTGCCAAGTTAAAAGTGAGCGTACAATTGATTGCATGATGGAATATGACAGTGTCACACAGCACTTGTTTTTTTTTATTCTGTGTTACGTCGTTGTTCCATTGATGAAAAAAGCCGGCGAAGCAGTGCCCCCGGGCCCGACCAGGTTACTTACAAACCCTTAGCTAACCTCGAAGATCAGGCCCTAGAGATGCTTCTAGACCACTTCAATGACTTTGGACACCACGCAAGCTATCACAAGATTGAAAAACAGCCGAAGTGCGCTTTATCGCCAAACCGGGCAAGTCCCTGAACATTGACAACCTGCGGCCGATATCCCTCACATCATGCATAGGCATGGTCATGGAAAGGATAGTACTCAAACGCCTCCAACAACACCTGGATGAAACCGAGCAAATGACAGACACCATGTTTGGCTTTATACGACATCTTGTGACCCAGGACGTGCTAATTCAATTGAAGAAGGAGATTATCGCCCCTGCCACACGCTACACACCACGGGCTATTTTCGCGCTAGACCTGAAGGGGGCATTTGACAACGTGGCACCCGAGGCGATCCTTCGGAATCTCAACAACACAGACTGCGCGAGAGAACTTGCAATTACGTCATTGATTTTCTATCTCACCGCACAGCCATACTCAAGATCAGGCATGTAGCATTTGACCCCAAAACATTCGGAAACAGAGACAGTCCCCAAGGTTCAGTTCTGTCCCCGCTTCTCTTTAACATCGCGCTCCTACGGCATGCACTATACGCAGATTATGTGACCCTATGGTTGAGTACGAACTCACTCGGGGGCCTGCAAGACACCCTGCAATTGGCAGCGGGCACGGTAAACAAATATACAAATGCGAGCGTACTTGTCTGCTGGCCTCGGAAGTGACAGCTTCTTGTGGTTAGGAGGCATTGCACCAAGAATGAAGATAGCAGACAGGTCATCCTAGAGAGACAGGCTATAAAGCCCTGCAAAACCCTCAGAATCCTGGGACTCCTGATACAAGTTGATGCAAAATGCGACCAGATGCTCTAACGCCTCTCCAGGACGACGCAGCAGGTCTCACACATGGTTCATAGATTAACAAACAGACACCGAGGCATGAAAGAGAACGGCACCATCCACCTCGTTAGAGGTTTCATCCTCTCCAGGGTGAAAAAGCACCGTACGTGGTACTGACGAAAACGGACAAAGACAAACAAAATAAACTCATTCAAAAAGCCACAAAGCAAGCCCTCGGTCTCCCTATGAGCACGTCCACAGGCAGACTTCTCCGTATGGATCTCCATAACAGAGTTGAGGAACTAATGAAGGGCCTCCTCTCCAGTCAGAAAATCTGCCGAACAGGACAGAAAGTTCTTAAGCAAATCAAGTGGAACTCCCCTGCAGATGCTAAACCACCCAGACGACTTCAAGAATATTAGCGACGTCACGTCATGATCCATCCCTCACCGAAAAATATGCACCCTGCCCACCACCAAGGGCGGCACGAAGCAAGAGCCAAGACCCTCCAGGAGGTGGTCTACACAGATGCAGCCGCATACCGTAGCAGAAGAGCCAAAGCCGTCGTGGTGACGACAAAGATGGGTCTCCTCGTCAACGCCACCATGCCAAATGCGACAACACAGGAAGCAGAGGAACTAGTCATGGCTTTAGCCCTCACACAAACTACGGCAACAGCCATTATAACTGATTCTCAAGAAGTGTGCAGGAGCTTTACGTCGGGTTGGGTGGCACGAATGACTCGAGGCATACTAACAGCCAAGCTGCCAGAAAGAAATGTTGAAATAGTGCAGACACCCGCTCACGCCTCCCCGGAGGGCAATGAACTCGTCCACTCCAAGGCCCGAGAACTTATCGACCAGGCGCCAAAGGACATAGAAGAGCTCACTAGACTGACAACATACCTAGAAATCACCCAACACTACAGACTCAACCTCAGAAAACACCCACCACAGCATTCACAGCTCACGAAGACGCGAGAGGCAACGCTCAGATTGTTGCAAACCAACACGTTCCCGCATCGAAAGAGGCCTTCATCTCATATTAACTACTCAAGATAACGAACAATGTAGGTACTGTGAACAGCTAGGAACTCTCCGGCACATTGTCATAAATTGGAAACAAAATCCAGACTTGCCTTCTCTACCCTCCAGCCCCAGGAGCAGTGGGAGACGCTGCTGTCCAGCTCCCGCCTCTCGGACCAGATCATGTTGGTGGAGAGGGCGGTCGCGACCAAGATAGCGCATGGCTACAGCAAATCAAGCCAACCTTATGCTCATTAAAGATGTTTTTTTCTCTCTCTCTCGTTGTTTTCAAGTGCGCTGCCATATTCCATCATGACTAACCCACTACCCCACCAGCATGTCTTAAGCAATAGACAGACAGACATACAAAGAACTTTAATGAAGGTCCTGAGAAGCTCCATTGCCCCCTCTCAGGGAGGCGACGAAGCCGCGAGCTGCACCCACGTCGGGACGGGGAGACCAAGCTCCAGCGCCGCATCGTGGGCTCTCTGGACAGCCCAAAATTGGCGTGACGGTCGGAGCTCCGAAGAGCAGAGCTCCACTCCTGCAGTGCATCGATGCGGGCCCCTATGTAACGAGGGACATCCCCAGAGCATGTGGTCTAAAGTACTACATTGTCCGCAGCTAGGGCAGTCTGGACTAAAGCAGTCTGGATTGATGCAGTGAAATAAATTCAGGTTGGGATATGATACCGTCTGAAGCATGCGTAGTGTGACAGCTTGAGGTCTGGTTAGTGTGCCGTGTGGCGGAGGGTATAGTCTCCTGCCAAGGTAGTAGTGTTTGGTAACCTCGTTGAAGGTGTAGAGAGTGTCACGGAACTCGACGAGCCTAGAATCGACGGAGCCTCGACTCACAGTGGCGTCAGCGCGGAGGGTTAGTTCGCGCGTTTGGACGTGTGTGATGTCATTGAGGTTGGGGAGGGAGTCGAGATGGGGTTCGAGATGTGCCGGGAACCACGTGATTGTATGTGGCTGGATGACTTTGCTTTTGAGAATTCGATGAGCTTCCTCGGCGATGGTACCAGAGGCAAATGCCTGAACCGCCACCCTCGAGTCAGTAAATATTTCAGCTCTCTCATCGTCGAGAAGTGCCAGAGCGATCGCAGCCTGCTCTGCCCTAGCCGGGGTGCTGTCTCTGATGGAGGCCGCACAAGTGACGTGTCCGTCGTGATTGACTACGATGTGTGCTCGTACTGGGCCGCATCAACGAAAGTGACAGTGTGAGGCAAGGCTTTTATCCTCCGCAGCAATGCCACAGCCCTAGCGTTGCGCCTGCTCGCATTGTGTTGTGGATGCACGTTTTATTGCGATAGCAATTATATGGACACTTCAGCCGGATTTCTCCCGTCGGCGTCGCCGTCGCCGTGAGGTTCCGTATAGATAAAATCTTCGCCGCGCGCCGTATGCCCGAGCGGAAGCGTGCGGGGACGCGCGCTATCACGGAGACCGAACGCACTCAATCTCCCACGCGCAAGCAAGGAAGCGGAAAGCCAGCGCCGGAAGGAGCGGGGGGGGGGGGGGGGGCACTTCTACTCTGCCAACAACCCCACTCGTCGCTCGCCCGCACAGTCTCTTATCTCTCCCACGCGCAAGCAAGGAAGCGGGAATCCAGCGCCGGAAGGAGCGGGGGGGGGGGGGGGGCACTTCTACGCTGCCAACAACCGCGCTCGTCGTTCGTTCGACCGCACCGTCTCTTATCTCCACACGGCTCTGACCTTTATGCGCCGTCCATTCGCCGCTCAGTTTCCGTTGAAGCGATAGACCGCACGTACCTTCGCCCGCTGCTGCGGCGTATATATGCGCTTGCTGCCAGCGTTTTGACAGTCGTTGTCTGCAGTCATTCAGTGTGATCTATTCAAGTTTGTTTGTGCGCGCTCACACCACGCTTGTTCAATCAGTTAGTAATAGTCGGGCCACATTTTCCAACGCACGCTACACATGCAATGCTGCCCGGGTCGGCAGTGCAGCGCTACAGGTGTGTCCCTTCGCACGCGCTGCCCACGGGAAGCGCTTCTCATCAACACCACCGTTTCACACGCGCCTTCTCGTGGTCATCGAGTCTCTCTTCATGTCGGTCTACTTGCGCCGCAGCACACCTGCTTAATTAATCAGCTCATGTTTACTACAATTCATATTGCTACCAAAGCCGCTCACCTTACTTCGTATGGCATTGCTGTGTTGCTATCGCATTCATCGCTTCGCCCTTAGGGCGAAACTGTGACATTTTTTTTTCTAAGCCGCCGATTGAGCCTTTGCCCTTTCCACCTGTTCAGTAGTGATGTTTTTGTTTCGAGTAGGTGGGCCAGCCGACTATCCACCCTGTCGACTTCGAGGTCGGTCTGTATCTTGATCACGATTATGACAGACATAAAATTGATATGTATGTATGATAGCTACCTTATGCAGAGATGATTATCAGATAAGTTTTAAGAGCGGAATGTTTGTACAAAAACAAATATTAATTCAGACTGCTGAAAAGACACCTCATTAGGTGTGAAAACACGTGTACAATTCTTGTTGGTGCTAGAAAACGATCCCGCAAATAGAAGTTATCTCATTCATGCCTTAAGAGATGACAAAGGTTTACGGGGGCACACAAGGCAGCAATGCCCATGCAAGAAGACCAGGGTGGGAAATCTGCTGCCCCTTCAGTACTTAGTCATACCTCATTCTGCATTTAAACAATGTACAGGCTGTTGTCAAAGTGCATACAGGCATGCTTCCTCTCTCAGCAATGGTGACAATCATCGCCTTGAATCTGTTTGCTGCAGTCAACATCATCCATGCACGCGTTCTCTTTTCATTATTTTCCCTAGATTAAATATAATCTTGTACAGGATACGTGAAGTCAGTGAGCTATAGCAAACTACTCAAGTTGTTTGATTGAGTTGGGTATGGGCCCAAATGACATTCATGTAGTGACAACCTAGCTAGCTAATACACAGGCACATTTTAAAAAGTGATAATTGCATAGACTAGCATAAACAGGTGCACAGTACCGGTATTTCATCGCAAAGCAAACCAAGGTATCAAGTGACTAAGCTTTGCAATAAGTGCATTGGTCTCGCATACGAAATGGTTGACATAGTAAGTGGTTTTATATATGCCTTTCTTAAACAGTAACTGCTTAAACAGGTACATGACAATGAAATCAAATGCTGGCTGATATGGTGCGCAAGACACAAGTAGCACAGAACATTTTCCATGCCTGCTGCCACACCAATTCCAACATGCTGCAGCTTCTTAAGCAATGAATGCATGTTCATTCTATCAGTGCAACTTGCGCCAACCTCTAATGAAAGAACAGATTGTCTGCATTATAGACAATAGTTCATTAGCACCATGTGCAGGGCAGCTCGAGAAAGTAAGGGAATGTTTGTTCCCATTCTGTTATTTTCATAACCAACAGATAGTTTCTCGGGTGGAGCTTTGTTACGAATGCACAGTATGTTCTGTGCAAATCTGCAATCTGGACGTGTTCTGTCATCATCCGGTCACTCCATAAGTAGTCAAACAAATGCGATAGCCCTATGAGCACTGTGAAACAGAACACAGAAATTCGTAGTTAAGAAGCCACAGTGACTCAGCCTCTGTGCTGAACATAAAATTTTTCCATGAGAAAAAAATGCGTAGTGAGTGGCAAATCGGGTAAGCATTCACATGTACCGTACTAATCGATATATCACAAGTAATATTTCACTCGTTCTCGTTTTGCTTGCAGATGCACAAATCTTATTGCAGCATTCTCTGTGCAGTAAATTAACCTAACAAATCACAGCCACTTGTTGACTCTATTAACATATATTAGCCCCCAGGCTCTCCTGCAAACTATTCAAGCTTGCATGGTACAATAGCATGGCTATGCACAATCGCCTCATTCCATTCCTCTGAAATGAAGGTGGTGTATGTTTGCAACCAAAATGTGCTGAAAGCGTAACTGTTTACCATTATTTAAGCCACTGAAATGTAAGGATGGATGTTCAGCCTTGCTGGTGTGGCATTTCATAGGTTGTAACCCACCATGATATTTTAGCCAAGCAATGAAGAAATTATATTGTCATGCCATACCATCAGTACGACTGAGGTGTTGCTTCCCCGAGGAGTCTCACTGCCACCTTCCCCATTTTGTAAACACTTCGTAAATACAAACTAGCACATGTTATGTAGTCACATTAAATGCTGTCTGTATGCTTGGTGAAGTGCACCGAGCATTTTCTCACCCTTAAAACCTGGGCTAATGCTGTCTTTTTTATAATAATTATGCAATAACCTTACTCAATGCATTGCTGTGAGAACAATAGCTGGCTTGACAGTAGCACTGCACACATACCGTCATACCACACTGCAGACATACTCTATAGAGGCTTGCCAAAATCAGCGTAACTTTGAAAGCCAGCTGAACAGGGTGCGAGTTCATGTGTATCAAATAAATATATCTCCCATAGAGAGGTTATATATCTGTCTGCGATATAATTATCAATTCAGAATACATATGGCAGAAGAAGAATGCACAAGATAACACAATCAAGTTCCGTGTGAGAAGCTGCTTTTTACCACTATTACACGGAGCAAAATGAGACTTCATTAAGCACCACTGTAGCTTGGGTGCCTCTTTGTGCATTGTACAAGTAAAGGGGGGCGAATGTAAATGTTTTCAAATACGAGTTGAATAAAATAGTATGTATCAAATATTCCATAGTTATACGAGGACACACGTACCTGTAGTAGTAGTATTTATTTCCATATAATTAGGTACCACACCTGAACTAGTGCAAAAAGAGACCTAAATATTGGGCCAAAGGATAAGCTTTAAATGCAAGACTACTAATTGTTACGTAAAAAAAATCGACATAGATAGTCTATCAACAACTTTAGAGCCCGGCTGCAAAGAAGCTTTCCAAGAAATAATGACTGCTGAATGGCTAGCTTTCAAAAACGTGCAATATATTGTTCCCAAGAAAACATCAAAGTTGTCGAAAAAATGAAAGCTGATGAAGTACCTACGTGTCGTAGACATATGTAAAACTACTCGTTGCAAGGAAAACAGCACAGTGTTGTAGCACAAAAAAAAACTGTCTGCTAGATCAAGATATGTGTGGTCGCCTTTCGCGCGAAAAAAAGCCTATGGGAAAGTTTTGTTGCCATTATAACTGAAAGATACTTTCGTCAACCCGCTTGCCTTGGGGAGGCTACATACACTTGTTCACATGCAAGTACCTGTCACGTATTCATTGTTAAAGAAGTTCAATTAATATAATGACACGAGAGCTTCCTCTGATCAGAAAAAAATAATAGTTGTGTGGTCATATATACATAACATTTAGAATGGCAAGGTACCCTTTTCCGCATTATGCAAGTACTCATGAAACACAAGACTGCAAGAAACAGTATAACACTAATGCAAAATCCATAACTGATTATGTCAATGAGATTTCAATTTCAGGTGGCTAAGTATTTCACAGGGCGGCTAGGATGTGACATCTGTGATTCAGAGATACGTCATTGTATTGGGGCACAAGTATTGTACAACTGATAATTTTGGGAATAAATAAATAACAAGCACTGATTCCCGGTATGTCACCATGCCACTTGTATCTTAAAAATGACTATCATTTATATGTCAAGCTTTCACCATCATGTTTATGTGACCATACATGTGTACATTGCATACACTGCAGGCGCAAGTTGGAATACGCTAGCGCAAGACAGGGGTAATTGGATATCGCAGGGAGAGGCCTTCGTCCTGCAGTGGACATAAAATATAGGCTGATGATGATGATGACGATGATGACATGTGTACCCCATCTGTAATTAACCGTTGTTTTAAGTTATGACCACTGTCATGCCATTCCCGTACATTAATTGTGGTTTTGCACAATACACCTAGAAAACTTTTGAGTGGCATTGCAGTACTTTTTCTTGTATGTGCACACCGGCTTTCTGTCACAACATCCACTTCGCGTCCATGATGAATGCTGCAGTCAAGCAAAATAGAGTTTCAGACTAAGGTACCTAAACTGCTTTCATTCCAGAAAACCCCAACCAAGGTTTAGGTTTTTGAGGACACAAGTTACTTGCGTCCTTTGATCTAAGGCTGTTTTCTACATGCAATGAATTTTAATCAATTTAATCTGATAAAAGGGAGGGCGAGCCAAAACTTGCATTCGTGATACTAGTACTACCGGGGCCGGTTAACCTATGAAGCTAAGGGGGCTGCAGCTTCAGGCCAGGGGGCCCTGTGAGAAAAATGTTTCCTTGAATTGAACTTTATTTCTTGCGTACAGTACGGAGTAAAACATATGAACAAATGCAGTGGGATCCCTAGCTTGAGGCTAGTTGCGATCCATAAGAAAACTATGTAGAGGAAGCAAAGCAATTATTTAGCACAGGCACATGTACTTAAACTCAGCAACAAGTTTAATGAAAACAACCACACAGAAGTTCGCAGGGAGGCCAGAGCGCGCATGCGTCGTACATACCATGTGACAATCAAAGAAAAAACACTAAATGATACCTAGTAACCACATTTTTCTAAATAAGCTATCTCTTTCTTTGACAGCTATAACGAGGGCACACTAACACATTGATTGTGATGTTTTCGGATATGGTACGCTTCAATCAGTTCTCGTTCGTTACCCTGCCTATAATTTGTGTGTCTTCCAAAACAGGCGAGCAGCCGCACACTCGGCAATGAGAAGGCAGGTTTGCTCCTCCTCTTGACGTCACAGACGCCTGTCACGTCACAGACACAGAGTGTCTGTCACGTCAAGAGGAGGAGCAAACCTGCCTTCTCACTGGTAACATTAGTAGCCACCCTAACCGTGATTATGCAGCAACATGGCACCGCCCATGCAGCCCAAACCACCCGCTTCAATCTCAATTTGCACTTTTACTAGCTGTACGCCCTGACAGTAACAAATAAATGGTAAAATCCATCACTGCCTAGTCTCATCTCATGCTGAGGACAAAGCATTAGGTATTTTTTGTTGTTCTTATTGAGATCAGCTGTTTGTTTTGACACTGCTAGGACTACACAGGCAGTAAATGGGGTTCGGTTTCTATTTAGCAGGTGGCACCACAGCAGTAGCAATAGTGATGCATTGACAATGCAGAACGCTATGAAGGCCTCATTGTTCACTGCATCATTAATTTTCTACTCCGCTCAACTACGGTACGTGATGACAGTGGTGAGCAAACACCCGCCGTGGTTGCTCAGTGGCTATGGTGTTGGGCTGCTGATCACGAGGTCGCGGGATCGAATCCCGGCCACGGCGGCCGCATTTAGATGGGGGCGAAATGCGAAAACACCCGTGTACTTACATTTAGGTGCACGTTAAAGAACCCCAGGTGGTCCAAATTTCCGGAGTCCCCCACTACGGCGTGCCTCATAATCAGATCGTGGTTTTGGCACGTAAAAAAACCCCATAAAAAAAGTGGTGAGCAAATGCCAAATACACGCTGTGCAGATGGCGCAGTGCATGTGAACATTTATCAGGGCGTTCGCTTTTGCTAAAACTGGCTAAGGAGGCTGTATTGAACTGCTCCGATAGCGTGTCGATGAAGCGAAGCCCTGCAGTAGCATTCATGGAAACGCAGCCTATAGTTACAACGTAGGAACATTTGTTGCGTCACTGCTCCAACAGTGGCAGATGTATCGAAAGGATGGCAAGCATACGCTGAGCAGCTGACGCAGCGCGGATGAACACATCTTGAGGGGAATTCAGCCTTCCTACTGGCTAAGAAGCCCTGCAGCTGCCCCCAGTGCTGCAAGGAACTACTGAGATGGAGTATAACTCGCAAAGCACATTGTTCAGCATGAAAGGTTGTGCAGTGGCAGATAAGGTGAGTGCTGCGTCGTCACATCCGCAAAAAATATCATGCGGCACATTTGCCTTGTTTAAATTACAGCACATGACACCTAACACGAAATTAATAATTACAATACGTGGAGCAGTGATATAACTTTTAAGCTGTTCCCTAGCCTCCCCTCTTCGTAAAGAGTAAAATGTGCAGAGACAATAGTGGCAACAAACAACACATGTACAAAGCAAAGAAAGCTGGTTTGATACGATACCTATACTGAGATGCAAAGAGCACAAACGACCAGCAGTGCTTCTGCACTGTTTACTTCAGAGCACATGCATAAAAAGCACCCTAAAGAGCTTGTAGTTTGTGTCCAACTCAGCAGCTGCTTAGCTACAAGAAAGTTCGGCCGAGGTGAAGGAGGTTTCATTATTTTTCAATGTATATGTGTAAAAGTACGGTTTGTTTCCGCCTCCATGAATTTGCGTTTTGGCATCCTTGAATTTTGGGTCTAATATTCTATACAAACCGTTTTGTATGCACGGTTCACTTCAGAGCATATGCACATTGCATAAAACGAATAATTATACGCCTAGCACCACTGCGAGATACGTATACATAACAGTACCCTTCACCTCGTACAGTAAGAACCCCAGCATTTAAACGCTGTGTACGTGTTCGCGGTCACCAAGTCGCATCGCAGCCCGCAAAACAGCTCACATGAAGCAAGGCACAAACAGCACATTACGAATGGCTGCGATGACGCGACAATAAAGCTCATCGCTACAGGTCGTATGGTCATTTCTTAAACACAAACCAGCACTGAACAATGCACATACACGTATGAGCTTCGCAGCGATGAAGCGCGCACACACAACACCTAGGCACACCATACGCTGAGGTGGGCGATCGCACTGTTTTCATTCTGGCGCGTACTGAATGCATGTGTCATGCTTAGAATGCGCGTGTATGTGATGGCCTTCCCGTTTGTACTGCTGGTACTGCACAAGCGAAATACGGCCCAACACACACGAAATCGCCAGTTTCATTGCTTCCGACCTTCGCCTAAACAAACACATTTCCGTCTGTTGCCGTTGACGATCGCACGCATTGAAGAGGTCAGGTAGGGTACAGCGGATTGCTGCGTTCGACGACTATCTCTGCGTGTGCTCGATAACTCTTGCAATGATAAAAAAAAACAAAAAAAACTGCCACAGCAGCCTAGGCCTCGCAGCAATCCGCTGTACCCTACCTGACCTCTTTCACACGGCTCTGACCTTTATGCGCCGTGCATTCGCCGCTCAGTTTCCGTTGAAGTGATAGACCGCGCGAACCTGCGCTTGCTGCCAGCGTTTTGACAGTCGTTGTCTGCAGTCATTCAGTGTGATTTATTCATGTTTGCTTGTGCGCGCTGACACCACGTTTGTTAATTCAGTTAATAATAGTCGGGCCACATTTTCCAACGCACGCTACACATGCAATGCTGCCCTGATCGGCATAGCAGCGCTACAGGTGTGTCCCTTCGCACGCGCTGCCCACGGTAAGCGCTTCTCATCAACACCACCGTTTCACACGCGCCTTCTCGTGGTCATCGAGTCTCTCTTCATGTCGGTCTACTTACGCCGCAGCACACCTGCTTACTTAATCAGCTCATGTTTACTACAATTCATATTGCTACCAAAGCTGCTCACCTTACTTCGTATGACATTACTGTGTTGCTATCGCATTCATTGCTTCGCCCTTAGGGCGAAACTGTGACATTTTTTTCCTTGCGCTCGCGAGACTGAACCGTTAACGTCGGCTGACCCTCGCAAGCTTTCCCTCGCTTCCGCGGGGCACAGCTTTGGTTTCTGCGTACCGCGTGAGGTAGTCCGTTGCGACGACTATCCATTTGTTTTTTTGCGGACGACGTAGAGAACGGACCTGCGTAGACTACAGACGGCTTAATAGTGTCACCAAACGCGACGTTTATCCCCTTCCACGGATCGATGACGCTCTGGACCGTCTACGCCACGCCCAATTTTTCACCTCGTTGTACCGTAAGTCTAGATACTGGCAGATCGAAGTAGATGAGCGTGACCGCGAAAAAACGGCATTTCTGACTTCTGATGGATTATATGAATTTAAAGTCCTCCCATTCGGCCTGTGTTCCGCACCTGCCACATTTCAGCGGATGATGGACTCTCTGGACTGAATTAAATGGCAAACGTGCTTAGTCTACTTAGACGAGGTTGCGGTGTATTCAAGAACATTTGATGAACATCTAGAACAACTCCGGAATGTACTCCTCGCAATCAGCAAAGCAAATCTGACTATCAAGCCTGAGAAATGTCATTTCGGCACGACCGAAGTGTTCGACGCGACCAACCGAGAACTTTAAGTGATAACCTACTCCCAAGTGGCGTGTCGACTCCTTCTTGCAGGCAGAATACCTAAAGAAATAGCTATATGCAAGACTTATGCATTGGCTGTAAATTCATCGCTTAAACACTAGACCACGTGGGCTCCGAGGCACTCGGGGCTGGAGGGTAACGAGGCCGCGGGCAGGCTAGCTCGAGGTCACACAAACCAAGCGGCCACAATCCTCGATCCCACAACCGCGAACGGCGTTTGGACGTTCCCCCCGTACCTGCGGTTTACGGCGCGCGACTTGAACAGCTACGCAAACATCAGCTTCACCAACACCACCTAGAACTAGGTGGTGTTGGCTTCACCCCCCACCACACAAGGGACCACACTTGGTGTGGAGACAGCTCCACACCAACACCTTCCCCAGCTTACACAAATACAGCATCATCTTCTCAGAACACTACGAAGACGCATGTCCATGGTGCAACGAACAGCCCACCGCCTTCCACGTCACGTGGGGGTGTACGGGCCCGAAACCCCCAGACATACAAACACAACATCCGGAGGAGCAGTGGAAGTGCTGACGAAAAAAACGGGAAAATTTGCACTCTGTCGTGCAAAGCTTAGGCACAGCGAAACTGTCGATCCTGAAGTCCTACCTGGCTGCTATTGTTGGGTATTAACTTCGCTGCTGTTAGGTCTTAACTTGGTTTAAGTTAACTACGCATGTAGGAAAGTATTCGGAGGTACCTTCCCTTTCACGACATTTCGCGTGACTAGCGCTGGACGCGTCGGCGCCTACTAGCGACGGCGTTTCTGGAATTCCACAAACGCAGGCAGGCTTACCAAGGTTGGCACAGTGCCAAGAACGGTGTTGCTTGCCGACGCCGAATGCGTTGGCGACATTTCGCGTGACTAGCGGTGGACGCGTCGGCGCCTACTAGCGACAGGTTTGCTGGCATGCCACAAACGCACGCAGGCTAACCAAGGTTGGCACAGTGCCAAGAACCCTGTTGCTTGCCAGCGCTGAACACGTTGGAGCGCGGCCACTGGATAATAGGTGCGGCCTGTCGCGTTGGGTGCACTGCAATGGGAGAGAACGTGACGGCCGTCGTTGCATTGTCGGCCGCTTGGCCAACACCACCTAGAACTCTCTAGTTCTAGGTGGTGTTGGCTTGGCTGGGCCGAACGCCGCTAGTCATCGGCAATGGAACGCGTCGGCTTGCACGCGCGACGGCGTTCCAAGCGCGTTCATGACGCATTTGCTATGCCGTTGCCAGACAACAGCCCCCAACGTGTGGCGCCACGGCTGGATCACACCGTTTTCGATGCAAGCGGCAGGCCGCACCTTTTTTTTATCCATCGGCCGTGGTTGGAGGCTAGCCGCTCGATATCAATCAGCCAGCTTTACCTATTAGGGGCGAAGCACCTTAGGGCCGAGCCTTGTCCCCCCCCCCCCCTCGTCGTCGTCAGCCGTAGTTCTGGTTTGCATGGAGTCCGCTAGGGGCGCTGCGGTGCACAAGGGTATTCGTTCCCGACGCGCGCTCTCTTTCTCTCTTCATCCATGGATGATAACAGTAGCTTCTGATAACGGCGCTATAGATGAAAAGGCGAGAGTGGCGGCTCAACTGCAAGCGGAGTTGAGGGCTCGCAAAGCTGCTGCAGCACGGCGACGCAGACAACAAGTGGACCCGGAGTCTGGGGCGCGGGAAGCTGCAGCAGCACGGCAACGCCGGCATGCGGACCCGGAGCTGAGGGCTCGCAAAGCTGCAGCAGTACGGCAACGCCGGAATGCGGACCCGGAGCTGAGTGCTCGCAAAGCTGCAGCAGTACGGCAACGCCGGCATGCGGACCCGGAGCTGAGGGTTCGCAAAGCTCGCGCTTGTACCGAGCATCGGCGCCACCAACCTCAGGTAGAGAACGCTTCCGGCGTTTTGCCGCCGCTTCCCGTGCTCTCGCCGCCTCTGGGTCCGCTTGCCGGCGTCGCCATGCTGCTGCACTGATCACAAGGCAGTCTTAATGAAGGGAAAACGAAGTCCGCACCTCAATACCATATATGACCAATTAAACAACATTGTATATACTGTACACATGTATTGTAACTCATTTGTATGGTCGAGTGGACAACGTACGGGGGATTAACGATTACCCGAATGATCCCCCGGTGCTTCACCCACTCATCATCATGCACTTCGTGGATATGCGGCGTTTTTTTTTTCTCTCTCCTGGCTCAGCGCGCCGCGGAGAGGAGAGAGGCGGGGGTCGGGAAGGTAGAGAGCTGGCGAGGAAGAGACCGCGTGCGCATGCACGTGGTCTCCTCCTCCTTGCCACGCGGTCTCCTCCTCCGGGTTGCCATGGCTACGGCGCGGCAATTTCTTGGCACTGTTGCGAATGTCGACGGTCCGAGCGGCCACGAAGGTTTCATGTATGGTGCCGTGCCAGGTGCCGAGAGGAGGAGTTATCCAGGGAGATTAGAAAACTGTTTTATATACACTGTAGATGGTATATTACAAGATGGGCTCCATGACATTGGGGCCGTCTACGTGCTAACATCTGTTCATGTAGTAGCGTTTACACCTCCGAGCGTTCTACATGGTCGAGCATCTCTACATGGTCAAGCCTCGCTGTTTTATCCCTTCCGTTTCCCTCTTTCCCTCGACGAGGGAATACACTTTAGTTCTTTGAGCCAATGGCAGTCTTTGATCAGGTGGCCATATCCCGCACGTGATGTGTCGTCGTTTCCCGCCGGGCTCCGCCTTCAATCTTGCTAGGTCGCCCGCGAACACAGGCAGCGGTTGACGCCTTGGGAACTGAACGTTGATGTTGTTCCCGAGGGATTGCCAGACACTAGCCCCTTTCAAGATTCGCCTTTCCATAACGGTCAGTTCGCGGAACCAGGGAGGGCGGTGGCTGTCTCGAAAGGGCGCCAGTTTGGCGCGTCTCAATCGGCGCCGGGCCTCATCGTGGTTCGGGTGGCGCTGGTTATTCACGGAACCGCACCGAAGGGGCAACGCTGCCGTTTAGCGACGCATGAGATAGCCCGGAGACCAACTGCTAATCCCTCAGTCCCATGTGACAATTCTCGGCCGTGAGAAAGGGGCTCCAGATTAGCGCGTCTGAGTCGGCACCGGCCTCCTTTTGTCTCGAAGGACCGCCAGACACAACAGCACCCCCGCCGCCAGATGATGCATCGGGAGGTCGAGTTGTTCCATGCAGCTCGGCCGGTTTGATGCCTGCTTCGCTCAAAGCCATGGGGCCGCTGCTTCCAGGAATGAGGATCTTCCCGCCAAAGGCCTCTTCATAGGTGGGCTCTGACTGGACTGCAGAAATGTAAGATGACAAGCTCCAAGGAGTGACCTTTGTCAGCCACACACAATGCTGCAAGCGCCACTGCAAGCCACTCTCATCGCCAGACTTTACCAATTCCAAAAATCTGGCAGCCCCCTATCTAAATAAAACCCTGAAACACAAGGTGCGCGTTTATCCGGACAAGCACCAAGAAACTTCCGATGATGTGTCTTCACTAACAGACATCAACTGGTCTTATGTAATGAAGCTAAGTACTTATGAATTAGAGCTTCCACATATTAGGAAGGCGAAGGTAGAACTGGCCTTTACTAATTCCCATTCCGTAACACTTAGCACAAACAAGCTACATAATCATTACATAATGCCAATATACTAAATAAACAAATGGGCAAGCCATCTAAGACTTATTACAAACTCGTGCAAAAGCAGAGCTCATTAACTTGCGCAGCTAGCGTGTGACATGCCAAACTATATGTAACTGACATTTTGCATTTCACTTCTATAGCTGTCGCCGCGTAAACACTCCCCTTTAAATACTTGGTCTAACCTGAGCCGAAGAGGTTAACAACATAACAAAAAACTGTGGTATTCTTTACACCTGTCAAACATTTGTTGGGACACGCTGCAAGGCTGAGCCAAGCGAGTACAGGCAACACGCATCCCAAACAACAACTAAACTTTTATTCATTCCGAAGCTCTTAAGAAAAGTGACGTGTCCTCGCGCATGCGCTCTTGCCATTGCCTACGGAAGCGCCGTTTCGTGGCGCTACAATACTCCCCCCCTAGTGGATGGGTCCACAATGAGCTGCGGTTCATAAGTTCATTCGCAACGGAGGTCTTGTGCGCCGTCCACTCCGTGTGAACCTTTCGACGACTGGTTGAGCCGGTTCAGTCTGTTCTTCTGGTAGTCCTTGTGGCTGTAGAACTCGAGCTGACGAACGCCATTCACTGCTGCTGTCCACATGCGCTGGTTTTACGCGGTCAAGCGAAACCACGTCGTGACGGCCACCTCGGTCGATCGTGATGTGCTTTTCTCCTCGTTTCACCACCTTGAACGGCCCATCATACGGGGGCTGGAGTGGACGCTGTACGGCGTCGTGCCTTACAAACACGTGAGAGCAGGAGGAGAGATCACTGTGGACGTGGACGAGCCGTGGTGCTGGCAGACGCGGAGGGACAGCGCGTAGCTTGCTCATAATGTCCCGCAGTCGCAGGGCGTAATCGTTGTTGGCCTGGGCGTTTGCGTTTTTACTGTCAGCGACAAACTCCCCCGGAAGGCGAAGTGTTGAGCCGTATACGAGTTCAGCCGAGCAGCAGCCAATGTCCGCTTTCAGAGCCGTCCTAATTCCCAATAAAACCAGGGGTAGCGCCTCTACCCAACTGTGACTTGAAGCTGCTGTCAGGCTAGTCTTTAGTTGGCGGTGAAACCTTTCCACCATACCGTTGCTGATGGGATGGTAGGCCGTGGTTCTGATGCGCATGATTCCTAGGAGCCGCGTGATGTTCCCGAATAGGGCAGACTCGAATTGCGTTCCGCGATCCGTTATCACTGTTGATGGAACTCCGAATAGCGCTACCCAGTGGTAGATGAAAGCGCGGGCCACAGTGTCGGCGGTCATATCTGGGATGGGGACGGCCTCCGGCCACCGCGTGAAGCGGTCTACGCAAGTTAGTAAGTAGTTTTGCCCTTGGCAATAAGGCCATGGTCCCACAAGGTCCAAATGTACATGGGAAAATCGAGTGTCCGGCTCGGGGAACGATCCTAAGGGGGTCACCGTATGGCGCTGAACTTTGGAGCGCTGACATGATATGCACTCCCGTGTCCAACGTCGGACATCCCGGTTTATTGCGGGCCACACGAACCTATCTGTGCACAGCCGTTGAGTGGCTCGAATCCCCGGAGGCGAGAGGCCGTGCAGCAGTTCATAAATGTTGCGGCGAAGATCATGGGGCACGAACGGTCTGGCCCTACCTGTGGACATGTCACAGCATACAGATGAAGCTACCCATTGTAGCTTCAAGGCGCTGGTTGTTGACTTCAGTAGGTGTTTCAACTCCCTGTCGCTGTGTTGAGCGGTCGTTAGTGCGGTGAAGTCAATGCCGTTTGGTAGGCTGATGGCGTTCACTGGGCTGCGCGAAAGAGCATCTGCCGCTGCATTGTCCTTCCCGCTGATATGTCGTATATCCGTCGTGAATTCTGCGATGTACGACATTTGGCGGAGCTCTCGTGCCACGTGTGCACCCGTGTCTGAGTTGATCGCGCGCAATGCGTAAGTCAGCGGCTTGTGATCCGTGAGTACAAAAAAAATCTCGCCCTTCTACATAGTGGCGGAAATGTCGTATAGCAGCGTATATGGCCAGGAGCTCCCTACCAAAGGTGCTGTACCGTCGTTCGGCCGGGCTCAATTTTCTGGAGAAGAAGGAAATTGGACGCCACCTCCCGCTCGACTTCTGCTGCAATACGGCTCCAATAGCTGCGTCGGAGGCGTCCACCATTAGGCATTGCGGAACCCCGGGCTGCGGGTACACGAGCAGAGCGGCATTCGCGAGAGCCTCCTTAACATGCAGGAATGCTTCAACGGTTTGGTCGTTCCACTGAATGGTGCTTGCATTAGTCCCCGATGCTGCTAGTAGGCTGTGCAGCGGGTGAAGGATGTGGGCGCACTTTGGAACGAACCTACGGTAGAAGTTTACGAGCCCCAGGAACTCTCGGAGCTGGCGGATGGTTTTTGGCTGTGGAAACCGTCGTACTGCTTCGACCTTGTCCTGATGTGGTTGCACTCCCGCGCTTGAAATGCTGTGGCCCAATGCTGTGGGTAGCGACGGTACCCCGAACACGCACTTGGCCATATTGATAACGATCCCGTGCTCTGCCAGTCGCTGTAGTACGCAGCGTAGATGACCCTCGTGATCTTCGGGCGTGCGGCTAGCAATCAGAAGGTCATCCAGGTAAACCTTGCAGAAGTCGAGGCCCCGGACAACGCCATCCATAAACCGTTGAAAAGTTTGGCCTGCATTCCGTAAGCCGAAAGGCATCCGTAGGAATTCGAACATTCCGAATGGCGTTGTTATTGCAGTCTTGGGAACATCCTCTGGTGCTACCGGTATCTGATGATATGCTCTCATCAGATCTATTTTTGAGAAAATGTTAGCGCCATGCAGGCAGGAGGTGAGGTCGTGGATGTGCGGCACTGGGTAACGGTCCGGTACAGTCACACGGTTTAGTGCCCTATAATCCCCACAAGGACGCCAGTCGCCGCCTGTTGATTTGGGGACCATGTGAAGAGGCGACGCATATGGGCTGGACGAAGGGCGTACTATGCCGAGTTCCATCATATGCGAAAACACCTGTCGGGCTAGCCGTAGTTTCTCGGGTGAAAGACGCCGTGGTCGCGTGTAGACCAGTGGTCCTGTGATTTCTATGTGATGCTGAACATCGTGTTTCACTTCAGCAAATGCCTGCTGCTGTCGCGTCAGCTCTGGGAACTCTTGTACTATGGTGGTGAAGCGCGATTCTCCGGACGGACGGAGTAATGTCGGGCTGAGAGGAGGACGCCAACACGGCTTGCCTTGTACCAGTGCACGACATACAGGATCCTGAAACCGTTTGTTCCGAACATCAACCAGCAGGCCGAAGTATTGCAGAAAGTCAGCGCCCAATATGGCGAACTTGACATCAGCGGCTATGAACACCCATTTGAACGTTCTGTTGAAACCGAAATTCAGCGTGAGCGAACGATGTCCGTATGTTCGTATCACCGTGTTATTGACGGCTTGGAGTGGCGACGTACTAGGATTCTTCCTTTCGGCTTGTGACGCGGGTATCACGCTCACCTCGGCGCCTGTATCGACTAAGAAACGAGCCCCGTTGTTGCGGTCGGTAACAAAAAATACCGAGGGACGACTTGAAGGCAACTTAGAAGCACTGGTCGCCCTCAGTGCTTGCCGCTGTCGTTTCCCGAGCGCGCGCAGGGTGGAACGCAGTTACGCGCAGCATTTCCGAACCGCCGATGATACCAGCATATATTCTCCCGCTGAGGTTGCGATAGCGACGTGTTTGGCTCGCTTAACTTTGGTGCATTCCTGCTTGTGCGCAAAGCTGATAACGTTTCGGTGAGCCGAGAAATATCGTCACGCATTTGCTGAAGATCGTCCTGAGCATGTTGTGCTCGCACGGAAGCCAGTGATGTGGGTGCGGTGATCGCCATGAGTCGATCAGCAAGCTCGGCGACCGCAGGTAGGTCTTTCTGTTCTGACGCAGCGACAACCAAGCGGACATTTGACGGCAGCTTTTGCAAAAAGAGTTCTCGGAATAATGCTCCGTCTACACTGTTTGTTGTTTCGCCGCGCAATAGTTGCATGTGCCGCAACAGCTGACTGGGAGTACGGTCGCCGAGGTCCGTGTCGCGAAGCAGTTGCTGCAGTTGCTGCGATTCGGGGGGCGTGACACGGCGGATGAGGGTCTCTTTTAGCGTTGCGTATGCTTTTTCAGCAGGCGGGTCGAGTAAAAGATCCCGTATTTCACTGGCTATGGGCGGCGGGAGGCTGCTTACGACGTAGTGGTATTTGGTAAGGTCTGCTGTGATGCGTCGTGCTGCGAACTGCGCTTCTACTTGAATAAACCAGAGTGCGGGGTCTGCGGTCCAAAAGGGGGGCAGCTTACCGTCGACTGAAGAGACTGTCGGCGTAGCGTCCGTCGTGGACGTCGAAGTCATAGTCGTGGAGTCCGTCGTCGACGTCGAAGTCATAGCGACGATGATGCTCAACCCCGGTGGCTGCACCACTATTCCGGGTCACCAATGTTGCGACACGCTGCAAGGCTGAGCCAAGCGAGTACAGGCAACACGCATCCCAAACAACAACTAAACTTTTATTCACTCCGAAGCTCTTAAGAAAAGTGACGTGTCCTCGCGCATGCGCTCTTGGCATTGCCTACGGAAGCGCCGTTTCGTGGCGCCACACATTCAACACCCATCTCCTACAATATGAATACAAAAGAAGAAAAAATTGCTACCCGTCTTCTTTGTTTACTTATTCTCCGGCCCCAATCGCACCCCTTTCTTTCAAACGCACTCGAGGGGGTCGCGCATTCCGGGGATTTCGCAAGGTGCCGTGGCGAAGAAAGCAAAACCCGCTAATTTGCCTGACACACCTTGTAGCAGCCGCTTTCGAACAGCCGCTTCCAAGTACTGGGAGGGGAATGCATCGACAGACCCGCGCGCGCACTGTCCCATTATCTACTAGGCAGAGCCTTTTCTTTTCCTACGCGAGTGATTGGCCATTGTAACAGCCTACATGACGCTTCCATTTGTCCCTCTGCTTACAATGCGCTGTACGCGTGGGCGGTTAGGCGACAGTTACCATCCCTCTGTCTACAGTGCACTTTACGCGTTGCGGTCAGGCGACGGGCACTACGCCTGAGTCTTCGGGAAACTATCCGTTTCGCGACGTGTGTCACGCCGACCCCCGATCTTAGCAAACGCCTAAGCTTGGGGTTTACCCTCCGTCGCTTTTTCACCGTCTCTGGCTGGGTCGTGACTTTAGCGCATCTGCTAATGTCGCCTTGGCGCTTCGCATGTTTGACTCTAAGCGCCTCGACCGCGTTCATCTTTCTCGTCCTGCACTTACGTCTTTTTTCGTTTGGCATGCTTCGCAGAGCCCGCGGCATCGGCACACGCACTTGAAATTTCGTTACCCTCTCGGGTTTCACAGTGTGACTGCCTTTCTACTAGAACATAACCAGATTTTACCATTGAGCAAGCTAGCTCGTCATGAAGTCTACCTTCAGCTGGCCTAGCTCTATCACCGCCGTCGACAGCACGCAAAACTCCTTGCTGGACTTCGAAGTCGGCCTCTGTTTTCAATACAGCCTTACTGAATGGCGAAACAGCCGTTTCTTCGCGTTTGTGAGTGTGTGCGTGAACTACTGGCACAACAACCCTCTCAGCGCTCTCTAAACTAGCACTGTTGCTGTCATCTTGGCCTACGCAGTCGGCCAGGAATTCTAGGGCGGGAAAACCACCACTCTCTTCGGTGACCGCGTTCACCTCGCTTCCGGCTACTAACACGTCTAACTCATCACTGTTTACAGCTGCCTCTGGAATCGTTCCATGGTCCTGTGACCGCTGCTCAATAGGGAATGCGCCTATTTATGCGCCTCAATAGGGAATGCGCCTGAGTCTCCTCACGTGCTTTTGCCCTGAAAGCTCCCTTGCTGGAGATGGATTTTCCCGGTTCCCTCAGCGTTTGCTCCGACCTATTTGTCACCTTTTACTTGGGAGTGCGGAGAGTTGCGAGCATGCGCTACTCTCGATGGAGGAGAGAGACGACTGGCGGCACGGCAAACGCAGATTTAATATATACAGGAGAGGTAGAAGCACGCAACACACAACACTGAAACTGAAACTCAAAACTAAGGGCACGCGAAACTAAAATTGATTCAACAAAAGTCTTCACTGGAACTCAAACAGCAAACTCACATTAACTATAAACTACTTAAACAAAACTATCTCAGTTTCGGAGCCTCGCTCCGCCTTAAAGTCCCTCGGTCAGTCTTAGCTTTTGCTCGCCAGAGTCTGGCCACCTTGGCCCCGGCCTAACTGCGTCGTAAACAAAAACATGGGCTCTTACGGACCGCCGACTTGAAGCTCCTCTCGTCGGGTCCAAGTCGCATTCATTCGGGGCGTCGTTACTGCCGTAGATGCCGACGACTCGCGTTCTCTTTTGTCGGTGGTGAGCTCGTCGGTACTTCGTTGGTGATGAGCTCGTCAGCTCGTCAGCGATGGCGTTCGGCGCTGCTTAGGCCCACCTGCCTAGGCCTAGCGTCGGGATGCGTCGCAACTTCAGGAGTGCCGACGTGTCATCCCGAGGAGATTAGAACGTGCCGGTGTGCCACAGAAGGGGGATCCTCTCTGGGGTGCCTGGTCCTGCCGTGAGAAGCTGCAGCCCGTCCAGGAGCCTCGCCCGAACTTGCCGAGGTCGACGGCCACACCTTGGACGGCCAGCGTCGCGGACTGAACCAGACCCCCAAGTCTCCCGTCGCCAGAACATAGCTGGAGATGCGACCTTCCTGACCCGGTGCCACGTTGAAACTCAACGGACAGCGCCGTTCATCCCTCGACTATGCCTCGGTTCGTGCGCCTCGCGCGCTCGCGCCGTTCGAAACGCTCCGCCAACTTCTTCGTCCTCTTCTCTCGCCACGGGTGACCTCTTACATGTGACATAGGCCCCCTTTTCAATAGTTTTTTTTTTTCAAAAAACTGCTTACTCTTGGCCTTCTCTGCTGGGAACTGAACTCTTCTTCTTTCACTTGCGTACTTCTTGTGTACTCGGGGCTCATTACTGATCACCGCACTTTCACGCACATTTCATCTTACACCACACACTGCACTGCACTGGACTGTTCGAAATGTTCACAAGTTCATTGACCCAAACACTTCTACATGAATAAATCCCGCATCCAAACACATTTTGCAATAATCCAAACACCCCACACATATGTACTGATGTTCTCCCCCTATACACTTGTTATCTACACACAATTGCACCAACTAACAATTCAACTATCCGAGGGCGTTCTTAAAGGATAGTCCTTTTGTAGCCTACCAGTTATACCCGTTCACTTTTTCCGCCTTTTCCTGAACTCCCATGCATGCCTACTTTCTTTCTGCTTCCTTCTCCCTCTTATACCGGCACATTTCTCGTGCAGCTTGGAAGCTCTCTGCCTTAACTTTAGCTTCTTCATCTTATTCTTTCTTCTCGACCATCCCATATTCTCATGCACACGCGTCTTCTTACGCCGTCTTGCTTTCAACGTCCTGTGCAGCCTTATCCTACCCTTGTTTATTCCGTTCGAGTTCTTCCTATCCTTACAAGCTGCCCCTTTTAGACAACTCTGGAACCCATCACCTTTCTCATTGCTCTCGGAGGTTGACTGCCTATATCATTTCTGATGCTTGGTTATCCCTGACACAAGCTTCAATCGCTAATGCTCCGTCGTCCTGAGGTGGAGCTGCTTTTCCTTCTACTACCTTCTGCTTCTCGTTTAAGCAAACCTTAATCTGTATATCAGCCATCTGCTCATCTTGGTCACTATGCTTCAAGGGCTCCTCACTGGGGCGCTTCTCCACTACGACCTCACAGGTGCTCTCTACTCTGCCTGTGTCTTTTGACATCTCTCCGCTGTCAGGCTGCTCTATTTCGCTAGCGTGCCTGCTTTCTATCTTTTTTTCTGCCTCATTCTCTTTTATTTTCGATGCCTGTGCTCTCTCTCGTAGCATCCTTATTCCTCTCTCTAGAGACTGTTTCTGATCCTCATAAGCTTTCTTAGCTGCGGCATGCTCCACTAATCTCGCCGCCTCTCCTACTCGACACCGGCTTAAAGCGTTAGCCCACTCATTTCTTGCCCAGCCTTGCCCGACCGCTTTTCTCTCATCGCGATGCGAATACGCATCTAAATCACCTCTGCGCTCATCAAACGGAGCCATCAACTTCCTGGGGCAAATCTGTTTTGGACTGGGCGAAGTAGAGTCGGATGACGCCGACCTGGGGGAAATCGACCCCTCGCGAGACCTGGCGTTCATCTCCGCTAGTCTAATCGTTAACTCCAAATTTTCTTTTTCCCTTTTGTGCTTTGTTCCTGCTCCGCGCGTGCTCGTTCGTGCTTCTCGCGCTCTCGTTCGTGTTCCTTTTCTTTTTGTTGTTGCGTATACTTGAAAAACGCCATCGTCTCCTCCTTCGACATATTTAAATCCTTCGCTACCGCCGCCAAACGTTCCCATTCCATCTTTACAACTCCCGAGTATCGGTGACTGGGCCGTATCAATCCTGGCAGGCTCGCCAATATTTGTCACCTTTTACTTGGGAGTGCGGAGAGTTGCGAGCATGCGCTACTCTCGATGGAGGAGAGAGACGACTGGCGGCACGGCAAACGAAGATTTAATATATACAGGAGAGGTATATACAATATACCTCTCTATATACACGCAACACACAACACTGAAACTGAAACTCAAAACTAAGGGCACGCGAAACTAAAATTGATTCAACAAAAGTCTTCACTGGAACTCAAACAGCAAACTCACATTAACTACAAACTACTTAAACAAAACTATCTCAGTTTCGGAGCCTCGCTCCGCCTTAAAGTCCCTCGGTCAGTCTTAGCTTTTGCTCGCCATAGTCTGGCCACCTTGGCCCCGGCCTAACTGCGTCGTAAACAAAAACATGGGCTCTTACGGACCGCCGACTTGAAGCTCCTCTCGTCGGGTCCAAGTCGCATTCATTCGGGGCGTCGTTACTGCCGTAGATGCCGACGACTCGCGTTCTCTTTTGTCGGTGGTGAGCTCGTCGGTACTTCGTTGGTGATGAGCTCGTCAGCTCGTCAGCGATGGCGTTCGGCGCTGCTTAGGCCCACCTGCCTAGGCCTAGCGTCGGGATGCGTCGCAACTTTTTCAGGAGTGCCGACGTGTCATCCCGAGGAGATTAGAACGTGCCGGTGTGCCACAGAAGGGGGATCCTCTCTGGGGTGCCTGGTCCTGCCGTGAGAAGCTGCAGCCCGTCCAGGAGCCTCGCCCGAACTTGCCGAGGTCGACGGCCACACCTTGGACGGCCAGCGTCGCGGACTGAACCAGACCCCCAAGTCTCCCGTCGCCAGAACATAGCTGGAGATGCGACCTTCCTGACCCGGTGCCACGTTGAAACTCAACGGACAGCGCCGTTCATCCCTCGACTATGCCTCGGTTCGTGCGCCTCGCGCGCTCGCGCCGTTCGAAACGCTCCGCCAACTTCTTCGTTCTCTTCTCTCGCCACGGGTGACCTCTTACATGTGACACTATTCGAGAAGCAATGCGTGACCTTGTCTGGCAGGCTGGCCGAAATTGCCGCCGCCGTACACACTTGGCCTGAAGGGCCTTCCGTTTCTAAAGCGGGAAATGCACCGCTCTCTTCGCTTTGTGTGTGTGCCACTTGCATCACACCTTTTCCAAAGATTTCTACACTAGTCATCTCAGTGCTAATGTTACCTTCGACAGGCTCGGCTTTTTCATTCTCTTTTGGGCCTTCGAAGTCAGCCTGCCATGCTACACCAAAGCGCCTGAACAAAGCCCTCTTAGCCCTGTCGTAGTCGCGCGTTTTCTCCTCAGACAAGCAATGCATAATACACGCGCCGACACTAAACGGCAGAAGTGCTCCTAATCGCTCGGCCCACGAGTCCCGGCTGACACCCTCTTTCTCACACACTCGTTCAAAACCGGCGAGGAAATTAACAATACCCTCGCCTGTCTCGAAAGTGTGGAGCTGGCGTCGCGCTGTCCGCCATCTGAGCATCTGATTTTCCCGTTCAAGCTCTTTCATCCTAAGAGCGTGCCGTTGCGCTGCCTCCTGCTCGCGCCTCTCGCGAATTTCGGCATCGTGCCTGCGCCTTTCTGCTTCTTCATGCTCGCGCCTCTCGCGCTTCTCTACAGCTTCAAGCTCGCGCCTCCTGCACTCCTCTGCCTTTTGCTTTCTTTCCTCAATTGTCTCCCAAGCCTCATCAGCTTCCTCGACCGTCCCATCCTCTGCCTTCATGACGTCGGGAACCGCTTCTTTCGTTTTTGCGGAGTCGGCCGAAATGCCTAACTCCTCGCAAATTAGAAGGAGGTCCTGCACTCTGAATTTCTCCATAGCGATCTCGTTTGCCTTCAAAATTTACCCTTCCTAAATTTCGTTACTTAAAGAAGGTGAATTTCTCAAAATGGTGCCCGCCAGAAAACACAAAGTTACTCTTCTAGCAACTACCTACTTGTACTAGAGAGTTCTGGCGACATGAAGCGCAAACTCAGGCACCAAGCCCGTCCTTATCGCTACCATCAGGAGATCGCAGAATTTCCTCTCTTCGCTTACGAAACCGTTTTCCTGGCCTCTCCGGCCTTCTCCCAACTCACTTCCTCATTCTGTAAAATCTCCAATTGTTGACTTTTGCCTACCCCAGGGACAACCAAAATGCCCATCGGCTCACAACTTTTGAGGAGTTCCTGGATTTCAAACTTATCCGTATTTACAGTGCACCCTGTGTTTCTTCCCCTTAGTAACTTAGCCCACGAGAAACTATATTCTTGGTCTGCGAGATGAAATCACTAACAACACCAAACCACCATTAGCGACTTAGTCACCTGCGCTAATGAGTCTGGCGAAAAGAGAAGCAAACACGCAGCACTCACCACACCGATGTAGCCAACGCCGGCCGATCCCATAAGCTGCCAGCCACTGTTGCGAATGTCGACGGTCCGAGCGGCCACGAAGGTTTCATGTATGGTGCCGTGCCAGGTGACGAGAGGAGGAGTTATCCAGGGAGATTAGAAAACTGTCTTATATACACTGTACATGGTATATTACAAGATGGGCTCCATGATATCGGAGCCGTCTACGTGCTAACATCTTTGCATGTAGTAGCGTTTACACCTCCGAGCGTTCTACATGGTCGAGCGTCTCTACATGGTCAAGCCTCGCTGTTTATCCCTTCCGTTTCCCTCTTTCACTCGACGAGGGAATACACTTTAGTTCTTTGAGCCAATGGCAGTCTTTGATCAGGTGGCCATATCCCGCACGTGATGTGTCGTCGTTTCCCGCCGGGCTCCGCCTCCAATCTAGCTAGGTCGCCCGCGAACACAGGCAGCGGTTGACACCTTGGGAACTGACCGTTGATGTCGTTCCCCAGGGATTGCCAGACACCAGCTCCTTTCAAGATTCGCCTCTCCATAGCGGTCAGTTCGCGGAACCAGGAAGGGCGGTGGCTGTCTCGAAAGGGCGCCAGTTTGGCGCGTCGCAATCGGCGCCAGGCCTCATCGTGGTTCGGGCGGCGCTGGTAATTCACGGAACCGCACCAAAGGGGCGACGCTGCCGTTTAGCGACGCATGAGATAGCCCGGAGACCAACTGCTAATCCCTCAGTCCCAGGTGACAATTCTCGGCCGTGAGAAAGGGGCTCCAGATTGGTGCGTCTGAGTCGGCACCGGCCTCCTTTTGTCTCGAAGGACCGCCAGACACAACAGCACGCACCACAAATTACGGATGGCGTAAACAGCTTCGTTGTTAAAGATCACCAGCCCTTCCCCTATCGAGAAAATGGGAGTGACTGAAACTTGGTGGCAAGACCACGCTGTCGCAGGCGTTCCGCTTCGTTTGCCCTAAACTCAGGGTCAGCGGCTCTTCGCTGACGCTTGGCCTCAACATCGCGCTTCCGCAACTCGGGGTCCGCGGCTCTTCGCTGACGTTTCGCCTGGGCTTCGGAAGCCCTCTCGCTAAAATCGGCGCGTCGACGATGAGCCTTTTCACGAGCGAGTTCGCGGTGCCGTTACTCAAACGCAGCCTGCTCCTCGGCGGAACGCACAACGCGCGGCCTTCCCATCCGGACTCCGAAACTCATCTTAGGCGAGGAAAGCCCGGTGGAGCGCGCGCCAACCCCTTTCCTTTCCCTCCCCGTGACACACCAAACGACCCTGATTGGTCGAGCGCGTCACGTGATCCGGCACTGGCGCAGCTTTCCCCGTACCAGCTCTACTCTGGGAGCGGAGCTGAAATGTGCGGCCCCGGTATGAGCCACAAGGGATTTCTTTCTCTCTGCTGAGTTCAAACAAGGGACTTAACTAAGTTGAAAATATGTGTTCTGGACATCTCTTTTACCCACTCATACTGCAATATTGAATTAGAATTCAACAAACGCCTATGTATCGTTTCTTTCGATGCGGTTTCTTGTGCAAGAAATTCAATTATATTGGAGCATGTGAGTAACTTTGTATTTGCACATCTGAAGCGCAGTATCCTGACTGCGCATTTGAAGACCAAAGCGGTAAATGGCCATGTGTTGCACTTGTAATAGACGAACACGAAAGTCGCAGTTAGACATGTCTGTAGCATGTCCGGTGCTAGCTGAAAACATTCTTATAGGAGCGTTTCTTTGGATTCTTTTTATTTCCAGGTAATGTGCTGACGGCGATGTTCAAATTTGTATAATATACGTAGTTCGATGTGAGCTTTAATTTCCACATTTTATTTCGCCTCAGGATTATCCAACTGGACTGGACTGGTGTCATGAGTCGGATGCCAGCGGTACACGAGAAAAGAAGATGACGAAGATCGTGGAGTGTTCCGAACGGCGCGAGCGCTCGAGGCACGCGGACCGAGGTATGGTCGAGGCAGAAGCGAGGCGAAGCAGCGTTATCGACGTGGCTCTTGGGCTGGAAGGTCGCTTCGTCAGCTATGCTCTGACGACGGGAGTGCGGAGAAGCCGGCCACGAAGCTCGTGACGCTAGCAAGGCCCAGGCGTAGCTGTAGACCTCGGAGACGGCCGGGTGAAGCTCCTGGGACCAGCTGCTGATGTTCACGGTGGTTCCGGTCCTCTTCGCCAGAATCGCTCTTCCTCGGCCGAGCCCGATCAACCGATAATCACCGGGACACCGGGCCGCCACGCAGATCGTCGGAGGGCGAAGAATGCTTCATTAGGCCTAACCAGGCAAATGACACGTCAGCGGCGGCTACCGGGGCACCAGCCACGTACTCGGTCACGTCAACGGAACCGCGGGTCGTCGGAGCTTACGGCATCAGCGACACCCTGAATGAATACGACTTGGACCCGACGAGAGGAACTTCGAGTCGACGGTCCGTAGGAACCCGTACTTCTCTATTTCGATGCAGTTAGGCCGAATTCAGGGTGGCCAGACTTTGAAGAGTCAGGGCTAGGACTGACCTAGAGTCTATAAGGCGGAGCTATGCTCCGAAACCGAGATAGATGGTTTTTCGGTAGTTTGTATTTAATCTGAGTTTGGTGTTTAAGTTCGAGTGAACATTTTTGGTGAATTATGGTTCTAGTTTTATGTACCTTGTGCTTTTGCCGTCCTTGTACATATTAAATCATCGTTTGCTGTGCTGCCAGCCGTATCTCTTCTCCATCGAAGGTAACGCCTGTGTGTAACCCTCCGGGTCCCAATCAAGAGTAGGTGACAAAATATTAGCGAGCCTGCCAGGATACGGCCCAGTCACCGATACTCGGGAGATGCAAAGATGGAGTGGGAACGCTTGGCGGCGGTAGCGAAGGCATTCAATATGTCGAAGGATGGCGTTTTTCGAATATACGCAACAAGAAAAAGAACACGAACGAGAGCGCCAGAAGCACGAACGAGCACGCGAGGAGCATGAACGAGTGCGCGAACAGCACAAAAGTGAGAAAGAAATTTTAGAGCTAAAGATTAGACTAGCGGAGATGAAAGTCAGGTCTCGCGAGGTGTTGATTTCCCCCAGGTCAGCGTCATCCAACTCGACTTCGCCCAGGCCAAAACAGATTTGCCCCACGAAATTGATGGATCCGTTCGATGAGCGTTGAGATGATTTAGATGCGTATTTACATCGCTTTGAGAGAATAGCGGTCGGACAAGGCTGGGCAAGGAATGAGTGGGCTAGCGCCTTAAGCCTGTGTCTAGTTGGTGAGGCTTTAAGTGTGTTCAGACGGATGCCCGCCGAAGAGAGTTTAGACTATGATAAGGTGAAGAACATTTTATTGCAAAGATTCCGGCTAACCGCTAAGGGTTTCCGCGAAAATTTCAGGTCATGCAAGCGGGAAGACGCGGAAACTGGAAAACAGTTTGCATGTAGATTAACAAACTACTTTGAAAGATGGATGGAGTTGTCAGAGGCCAACAAGACATATTGTCACCGCAATAACAGGACAAGCAACAGCCGGCAACACAGCAGAACAGCTCCGATCGAGCAGCACGTCTTCTTCGTTGTCTTCGTCTCGCGCAAAATAAAGCGCAAGTGAACGGGAACCGCACAACACACGAAAATGCACTGAATTGACATGTCATTATTCCCCCCCCCCCCCCTTCAAAAGCATCCGATCGATGCTTTCGAAGTAGGGACGGTAGGCGATCAGCGTGCGTAGTATGGCTTCATCCTAGCCACGTGGACGATGTCCGGTTGTGGTGTACGCCGGGAGCTTCGCGTGGTGCTCTCTTGAACAACCTTATAGTTGACGTCATTGAGGCGTTGAAGAAACCGGTAAGGCCCGAAATAACGACGGAGAAGTTTCTCCGACCTCCCGCGTTGGCGAACGGGACTCCAGATCCATACTTTGTCTCCGGGGTGGTAGCTAACTTCTCTGTGACGGAGATTGTACCTGTGAGCATCGTAGTGTTGCTGAGAGCGAATGCGCATGCGAGCTAGCTGACGAGCTTCCTCGGCACACTGAGCATATTGGGCAGCATTCACTGTAGTAGATGCGAAGGCGTCGGGCAGAAGCGTTACGTCTAACATTGTGGTAACCTCGCGGCCGTGAAGCAAGCGGAAAGGAGTAAATCCGGTGGTTTCTTGAACGGCGGTATTGTAAGCGAAGGTTACGAAAGGAAGAACGCTGTCCCAGTTCTTGTGATCCACGTCGACATACATTGAAACCATGTCAGCGGTGGTCTTGTTGAGCCGTTCGGTTAGGCCGTTCGTCTGTGGGTGATAAGTGGTCGCCCGACGATGAACAGTGCCGCTGAGGGTCATCACTTCTTCCAGGAGTTGGGCTGTGAAAGCGGTCCCTCTGTCGGTAATAACCACTGCTGGTGCACCATGGCAGAGGACTATAGCATGAATGAAGAAGTTGCCGACGTCGTTAGCAATAGCTCGTTGAAGGGGTCTTGTTTCACAGTAACGAGTGAGATAGTCTGTCGCAACTATTATCCATCGGTTGCCAATCGAAGATTTAGGAAATGGCCCAAGCAAGTCCATTCCGACTTGTTCAAAGGGTGCCCGAGGTGGTTCGACAGGTTGTAACAAGCCAGCTGGTTTTATGGGTGGTGTCTTGCGCCGCTGGCAGTCTCGGCAAGCCATCACGTAGTGCTTGACGATACGGGACAGTTTAGGCCAGTAGTACTTGTGGCGGATACGTGCGAGAGTGCGCGTTAAACCCAAATGCTAGAAGATGGTTTGTCGTGACAAGCATGCAGGATCTCTTCTCGCATCACAGATGGCACCACCAGAAGATCGGTTTGAGAGCTGGAGTCAAAGCTTTGCTTGTACAAGACGTTGTTGCGGAGAAAAAAACGACGAAATTATGCGGCGGAATGCCCGTGGTGGCTGCGTAAGTTAGCCCTCAAGGTAGCCGATGAGCAGGCGAAGCTCCAGGTCATCATGCTGTTGCCGAGCCAAGTCAGACGCTGTGACGGCACAGAGGAAACTGTCTTCGTCAGTAAGTTCAGGCGAAGTCGTTTCTACAGGAGCGCGAGAAAGACAGTCGGCATCTGTGTGCTTGCGTCCCGACTTGTAGACAACTGTAACGTCGAACTCCTGAAGGCGAAGACTCCATCGAGCAAGGCGGCCTGAGGGGTCTTTGAGACCGGCAAGCCAACACAACGAATGATGGTCACTGACTACTTTGAAAGGTCTGCCGTACAGATATGGTCGGAACTTGGATATCACCCACACGACAGCTAGACATTCTTTTTCTGTAGTCGAGTAGTTCGATTCGGCCGATACAAAGGTACGACTAGCGTAGGCGATCACTCTTTCGATACCTTCGTGCCGCTGCACAAGGACGGCGCCGAGACCGACATTGCTTGCGTCTGTGTGTACTTCAGTGTCGGCGTCTTCGTCGAAGTGACCTAAGATTGGAGGAGTCTGAAGTCGTTGTTGTAGATCACAAAAAGCGCGATGTTGCTCGGGGTTCCAAACGAAAGTGACATTGTCCCTTCTGAGAAAATGCAACGGCTCAGCTATTTTCGAAAAGTTGGGTACGAAGCGACGGTAATACGCGCAAAGTCCTAAAAAACGGCGAACCTCGCGCTTGTTCGTAGGAGTTGGGAAGGCAGCAAAAGCTCGCGTTTTTTCAGGATCCGGGCGAATTCCTTCGCAGCTGATGACATGACCAAGCAATTTCAGCTCCTTGTAACCGAAGTGGCATTTTTCGGGCTTGAGTGACAGGCCAGCAGTTCGGAGCGCATCAAGCACTGCACGAATACGCTGGAGATGGTGCTCGAAAGTCTCCGAAAAAACGACGACGTCGTCCAAATAAACCAGACACGTTTGCCACTTAAGACCGGACAAAACAGTGTCCATCATTCGTTGAAAAGTCGCAGGAGCTGAGCACAGGCCAAAAGGAAGAACCTTGAATTTAAAGAGTCCGTCAGGAGTAATAAACGCGGTCTTTTCCCGGTCACGGTCATCGACCTTGATTTGCCAATAACCACTACGCAGATCCATGGATGAAAAATATCTGGAGTGTCGAAGTCGGTCCAGCGAGTCGTCGATGCGAGGAAGCGGATAGACGTCTTTCTTTGTGACGTTGTTCAGTTTGCGATAATCAACGCAAAAACGCAGTGTGCCGTCTTTCTTTTTAACTAGCACCACTAGTGACGCCCATGGGCTTGTAGATGGCTGAATGATGTCGTCAGCAAGCATTTGTTTGACTTGTTCTCGAATGGCGTCTTGTTCTCTTCGAGACACACGGTAGGCATGCTGTCGGATGGGTCTTTCGGCGGGTTCGGTTAAAATGCTGTGCTTCGCAACGAGTGTCTGCTTGATTCTTGACGTCGTGGCAAAGCAGTCGCTAAAGGAAAGCAAAAGAGAGCGAAGACTGTCTTGCTGTTGAGTGGGACGGACGAAAGTTCTGCGAGTGATAGGCTGGTTCTCGCGTCGCTGATTTCTTCGAAGTAAGCGACAACAGAGTGCCTCGTGAAGTGCTGGTATTCGCGACTAAAGTTCGTAATTAGGATTTCAGCAGGCCGTTTGGTCAGTTCGAGGAGGCCGTGGGCGAGGCATACTTCACGAGAGAAGAGGATGGACACATTGGTTTCAACAACTCCAAGGGCAGTTCGGTCCACGTCGCTCAGTACGGTAAACAGTACGCTGGAACGAGGTGGTACGGTCACAGAATCATCAGAGACACGCAACGCTGCCTTGTGCGAATTGCGTTCGTGCGAGCTTGCGTTACGTGAAAATGATACCAGCAGCTCTCGAAGATTTATAATGGCCCCGTATTCTCTAAGAAAGTCCATTCCTAAGATGAGCTGCCTAGCACATTCCCGCAGCACGACGAAAGATCCGATGAAGGCAGAGCCGCAGATATGCACTCGCGCAGTGCACCTCCCAACCGGCGTCACGAGATGACCACCCGCAGTGCGTGGTTGGGGACCATTCGATGGTGTGGTCACCTTTCGGAGTGTAGCCACCAGTTCACCACTCATAACTGAGTAGTCGGCGCCGGTATCCACGAGGGCGGTGACCTGGTAATTGTCGACGGTTACGGTAATATCGGTGGAAAGTCCTGCGTCGTTATCAGAAAATGGCGTGGCAGAAAATGGCGTCGTCTTGAACGTCGTTATCAGAAAATGGCGTCGTCTTGAACGTGTCGTGTCGGAGGATGTTTGTCAGGACGATCCGTAGCGGCCCCACCCCCGGAGGTCGCTGTCTTCAGTTTTACTGACGTGGGCATGAACTTGGGGACCTGTTGCGAACATCAGCGAACCTGGAGTAACGGCTAGGCGACATGATGCCCCGAGGAGATGGTGAACGTGATTGGTGTCTTTGTGCTGAGAAGCCACACGACTGCTGAGAAGCCAGGAACTGCTCTATCTCGCGTGGGCGCTCACCATTACTTGGTCGACGAGCGTTAGGGTGAAATCCCTGAAGGCCCATCCTCCGATAAGCGCACTGACGATACAGATGGTCCGCTTCGCCGCAGTGGTAGCAAAGTGGCCGATTATCCGAGGTGCGCCACACGTTTTATTTCCGCATGATATCTCGCGGGCCTACGTCCTCATACGGGTTTACACTTGTACTGAAATTTACGTGGTATAGCTGAAACAGGGCAAGGCAAACGTCGTCCCGTAGATGGTTGAGGGCTCCGAACGGCTTCGGCATATGTCAGCACTGGGGCTTCCGCTCGCGTTGGCGCCAATGGTTGGGTCATGGTCCTCATTTCGGCACGAATGATGTCACCAAGTGCAGTAACAGTCGGCTGACAAGAAGTTTTGCTAACTTCCTCAAGCTCTTCGAGCACAACGGTTCGCACAAGCTCTCAGAGTGCTGCTAAATCATGATGGCAGGTGAAACATGACACTGCGGTGACGGTGCTTTGGCCGTCGTACTGTTGGGAGTGTTGCTGTAGCGCTCGTTCCAGTGTCGTTGCTTCATTTGTGAACTCAGCGACGGTAGCTGGAGTTCCGTAGATGTGGTAGTTTACGCATGAGTCCAGCGAAAAGTTGTTCTTTCACCCCTCGCATTAAGAGACGAACTTTCTTTGTCTCGGCCATACCTGGATCTGCGCGTCGGAACAAGCGCGACATGTTCTCGACCAACATGGTCACGCTTTCATTTGGTTTCTGAAACCGACTCTGCAGAGCGTGTTCGGCCTTTTCTTTCCTTTCGGGGCTGCTGTATGTCTCGCGAAGCTGTCGTCGGAATTCTTGCCAGCTAATGATGGAGCCCTCATGATTCTCAAACCACGTGCGAGCGTAGTCTTCCAGGGCAAAGTACACGTAACGCAGTTTCTGAGACATTCCATTCATTGACTGCAGCGACTCGGTCGAAGTGTTCAAGCCAATCCTCCACGTCCTCGAACGCGTCGCCATGAAATGACTTCGGAATGCGCGCTGCATAGACGACACTCGGACTAGAGGTGGATTGGACTGTGTCGCCTTCTTGAGTTTTACTTGAACTTGCCCCTGTGGTGGACATCCTTACTTGGCTCAATAGGCTGCATTCAGGAGGTAGTCCTTGCAAGCGGCGGCTGTGGCGAAGAGCCCGGTTTTTCTCCGGAATCGTGGGAATGGTGGTAGGGACTCGAAGCGTCTGGAGGTCAAATTACTGCATAGGACGGTACCCAGCACCTCCACCAATTTGTCACCACAATAACAGGACAAGCAACGGCCGGCAACACAGCAGAACAGCTCTGCTCATTATCGACCTAGCTCATTGTCTTTGTCTCGCGCTAAATAAAGCGCAAGCGAACGGGAACCGCACAACACACGAAAATGCACTGAATTGACGTGTCAATATGAAGGGGTGCAGGACAAGGTCGTATGAGAACAATTTCTCGCCAGGTGCAGCGACAGTCTGGCGATATTCCTCAAAGAGAGGGAATTAAAAACAGTAGAGGAAATGGCGGCGCATTCAGATCACTTCGTAGAAGCGCAGGGACTAAGAAATTTAGGAAAGAGTGACAAGGACGCGCCGATGGCAGCAGTAGGGGAGACGAGGGATCGGGGTCCAATGAACAGGCAAGGGACGTCACAAAGATGTTTCCTTTGTAACCGGCTGGGACATATAGCAATGAACTGTCGGGTGAAGGGTAATTGACGTGGTCCACCAGTGGTTTGCCAACTATGTCAAAAGAGAGGTCATGGGGCGCACGAATGCCGATCAGGATATGTGGACAAAGCAGCATGTATGATAGAAGGTAAAGAGGTCAAATTACTGCATAGAGGTGTACCTCTATGCCGCGAGAAAAGAACATGCCCGTGGTGGAGGGAGAAGTTCAAGGACGCAGGGCCACAGTATTGAGAGACACAGGGGCAAACACAGTCTTAGTAAGGGAGAGCCTGGTACCATCCGAGAAGATGACCGGCTACTTCAAACCAGTCATTTTGGCGGACAGGGGTGTTAAGTATTTGCCAGAGGCGCAAATTCAAGTATCGACACCATTTTTTACGGGATTGGTCACAGCTAGGTGTGTAGAAGATCCTCTGTATGGCCTGATTTTGGGGAATGTATCAGGGGTGAGAAGGGCGGATGCCCCAGACCCTAACTGGATGAGGACAGAGGATTCAGAGAAGAGGAAAAAGCCAGATGCGCTAGAAGAGGAGACACCTGAAGACACAAACGCGAGCAAGGAGTAAGAATACTAAACCCTTAACACCATTACAGGTCACGAACATTAAGGGTTTGAGCATAACGGCGGCTGAATTCAAGGAATTACAGGAGAAAGACGAGTCGTTGCAGAAGTGCGTACAGAAGATAGGAGAAGTAGTACGAAGGAAAAGAAGTCGAAACGTGGTGGAGTTTTTCAAGAAGAAAGATTTATTATACCGGAGGTGTGTGTTCAGTTCGGGAAGAGAGGTTCAGCAGTTGATGGTCCCCAAGGAACTGAGAGAGACAGTAATGAAGATAGGACATGACAGTGTGATGGCAGGACATCAAGGAATATGGGGAACGTTGGCGAGGATTACAGAGGTGTTCTTTTGGATTGGGGTACAGAGCGATGTGAGGAGATACGTCAGGTCCTGTGATGTATGTCAAAAGACGGTGGCGAAGGGTCGTGTAGGAAAGGCACCGCTAGGAAAGATGCCCATTGTTGAGGTACCATTCCACCGTGTAGCGATTGATATCGTAAGACCTATTAGTCCCACGTCCGGGAAAGGTAACAGATATGTGCTCACGTTGGTGGACGCTGCCACTAGGTATCCTGACGCGGTAGCACTTAAGACAGTAGATACGATTCAGGTGGCCGAAGCATTATTAGAGATGTTTTCCCGGTACGGTGTTCCAAGGGAGATTTTAAGTGACAGGGGCTCTAACTTTACATCTAAAGTTATGAAGGAGATAAATAGGCTGCTGTCCGTAGATCAAAAGCTAACTACCCCCTATCACCCAATGGCCAATGGGTTAGTGGTGAAAGGTTTAATGGGACATTGAAAACAATGATCAGGAGGATGTGTCAGGAGAGGCCAAAAGACTGGGATAGATACTTGCCAGCGCTCTTGTTTGCGTACCGAGAGGTACCGCAAGCCAGCATAGGGTTTTCTCCATTCGATATGATTTATGGCAGAGCAGTCAGAGGGCCGATAACTATTCTTAAAGAATTGTGGACTAGAGAATAACTGGGTAGTGTGGAAAAGACGACCTACACAGGAACAGATTGGAGGAGACATGTAAGTTGCCCATGAGAAGTTAGCACAGGCTAAGCAAAGAAGACGAAGAAGTTGGCGGAGTGTTCCGAACGGCGCGAGCGCTCGAGGCATGCGAACCGAGGTGTGGTCGAGGCAGAAGCGAGGCGAAGCAGCATTATCGACGTTGCTCTTGAGCCAGAAGGTCGCTTCGTCAGCCATGCTCTGACGACGGGAGAGCGGAGGACCCGGCCACGAAGCTCTTGAAGCTGGCAAGGCCCAGGTGTAGCTGTAGTCCTCGGAGACGCCCGGGCGAAGCTCCTGGGACCCGCTGCTGCTGCTCACGGTGGTTCCGGTTTTCTTCTCGAGAATCGCTCTTCCTCGGCCAAGCCCGTTCAACTGATAATCACTGTGATACCGGGCCGCCATGCCGATGGACGTAAGGCGAACAACGCTTCGCGAAGCCTAACCCGCCGAGTGACACGTCAGCGGCGGCTACCGGGGCACCAGCCACGTACTCGGTCAGGTCAACGGAACCGCGAGTCGTCGGAACTTACGGCATCAACGACACCCTGAATGAATACGACTTGGACCCGATGAGAGGGACTTCAAGTTGACGTTCCGTAAGAGCCCACGTTTCTGCTTTGCGACGCAGTTAGGTCGAGGCCAGGGTGGTCAGACTTTGACGAGTCAGGGCTAGGACTGACTTAGAGACATTAAGGCGGAGTTAAGCTCCGAGACAGTGCTTTTGATAGCTTTGTATTTAGTCAGAGTTTTGTATTTTCTATTGAGTGAGCATTTGTGGCTGAGTTATGGTTTTAGTGTTGTGTGCCTTGTGCCTTTGCCGTCCCTGTATATGTTAAATCCTTGTTTGCTGTGCTGCCAGTCGTTTTTCTTCCATCGAGAGTAGCGAATGTGCGCAACTCTCCCGCTCCCAAGCAAGTAGAAGGTGACAAAATATTGGCGAGCCGGCCAGAATAGATAAGGCCCAGTTACCAATACTCGGGAGTTACAAAGATGGAGTGGGAACGCTTGGCGGCGGTAGTGAAGGATTTAAATATGTCGAAGGAGGAGACGATGGCGTTTTTCAAGTATACGCAACAAGAAAAGGAAAAAGAACACGAACGAGCACGCGAGGAGCATGAACGAGTGTGCGAACAGCACAAAAGCGAGAAGGAAATTTTAGAATTGAAGCGAAAGTTGGCAGAGATGAACACCAGGTCTCACGAGGGGTCGATTTTCCCCAGGTCGGCGTCATCCGACTCTACTTCGCCCAGGCCACAACAGATTTTCCCCAGGAAATTGATGGCTCCGTCCAATGAGAGTAGAGATGATTTAGATGCGGATTTGCATCGCGTTGAGAGAAAAGCGGTCGGGCAAGGCTGGGCAAGGAACGAGTGGGCTAGCGCCTTAAGCCGGTGTCGAGTAGGTGAGGCGGCTAGATTAGCGGAGCATGCTGCAGATAAGAAAGCGTATGACTAACAGAGATAGTCTCTTGAGAAAGAGATAGAGATGCTGCGAGAGAGAGCATACGCATTGAAAAGGAACGAGAGTGAGGCCGAGATAGAGATGGAAAACAGATGCGATAGCGTAGCAGGGTTCCAGGACATGAGAGAGATGACAGAAGACACAGGCAGATTAGATTGCGCCCGTGACGTCGTAGTAGAGAAGCACACCACTGAGGAACCCTTGGTTCAGAGTGACCAGGATAGGAGGATGGCCGACATCCCGATTGAGGCTTGTATAGTGAAGGAGCAGAAGAGAGTAGAGGAGGAAGTAGCTTCAGCTCGGAATGATGTGGGGTTGGTAATGGAAAATGATTGAAGGGTTCACCAGGCACCAGATATGATGACGTATTTAGACTCCGAGAGCAAGGGGAAAGTCGCCAGATACCCGAATCGCCCGAGATGTGTAACACGTAAGGGTAGGAAGATGACTCGCAGGACATTGAGAGGAAAGCAGCGTAAGAAAACGCGTGCGCATGAGATGGGTGCGCCAAAGAAAAAGATGAAGCCACAGTTAAGGCAGAGAGCTTCCAAGCTGCACGAGAAATGTGCCGGCATAAGAGGGAGAAGGAAGCAGAAAGAAAATAGGCATGCATGGGAGTTCCGGAAAAGGAGGAAAAAATAATGCAAGTACAACTGGGAGGATACAAAGCGAATATGATTTAGGAATGACCTCGAACAGTGGTTAGTTTTCACAAACGTGTGTTGCGAACAAGTTTATTCATGTAGAGTGTGTTGGGACAATGAACATCACGAACAATTGAGTGCTGTGTATTGTGTGAACAAGACAAATGGTGAAACGTGCGCGACAGTGCAGTGAAGATGTGGTGGTGACGAGTGAGCCGTGAGTGCACAAGAACAAGTACGCAAGTCACCGAAAAAAAAAGCCATGTAAGCCACCAGAAATAAGGCCAAGAGTAAGCAGTTTTTTGGTAAAAAAACTCGAAGTTCCTCTCGTCGGGTCCAAGTCGTATTCATTCAGGGTGTCGCTGATGCCGTAAGTTCTGACGATCCGCGGTTCCGTTGACCTGACCGAGTACGTGGCTGGTGCCCCGGTAGCCGCCGCTGACGTGTCGTTTGCCTGGTTAGGCCTAATGAAGCGTTCTTGGCCCTCCGACGATCTGCGTGGCGGCCCGGTGTCCCGGTGATTATCGGTTGATCGGGCTCGGCCGAGGAAGAGCGATTCTGGCGAAGAGGACCGGAACCACCGTGAACATCAGCAGCTGGTCCCAGGAGCTTCGCCCGGCCGTCTCCGAGGTCTGCAGCTACGCCTGGGCCTTGCTAGCGTCACGAGCTTCGTGGCCGGCTTCTCCGCACTCCCGTCATCAGAGCATAGCTGACGAAGCGACCTTCCAGCCCAAGAGCCACGTCGATAATGCTGCTTCGCCTCGCTTCTGCCTCGACCACACCTCAGTTCGCGTACCTCGAGCGTTCGCGCCTTTCGGAACGCTCCGCGATCTTCGTCATCTTCTTTTCTCGTGTACCGCCGGTGTCATGACAACTGGAAAAACTTTATTTAGGTCCTGCAGGACGCGCTTAGCGCGTAGCGGCCGTCTCCCACGTATAGGGACCGACAGGGAATACCTGGCGGCCGCTTCGTGGGCCGATACAGCCAATATATTTGCGAACGAGCTTTCCGACACTGCGGCGGCCGCGGCTACAAAATGCGGCCTCCGTTATTCAAAATCATCTGTAACCTCATTCAAATCCAAATTCCATAAAAAGATGTGTCTTTATTGGTACCGCGATTGGCATTCGAATAACGAGGACACATCTTTATATCATTGGGTCCCCGAAGTCTTGTCCATTCCGGCTTATTTTTCACCGGCTTCTTCGGTGGTACAGGTGATCCGTAGTCACGGGCGCTTCCCATATTATTTACACCGATTCGGCCTCAAGTAGGACAGTCTTTGTCCTTGTGGTCATGAATGTACTTATTTTATACATTATCTCAACGACTGTCCGTTAACTGCGTCACTGGCAGTCCGCCTTCTTCGACCTTCCAGCAGCCCTCGCATCTCGCCTAATCAGTATCCCACTGTCCTGGCCATCCAGAAAAAAGAATTGGAGAACGCTTAAGCTTCGTCTTTAAGAGTGGAACCCGAATAGCGTTATTGGGCCCCATTCACATCGCATTTTTCTTTGAGTTGGTTTCACTGCAACTGCACTGAGTTGCACTGAGTTTGACTGCACTGAGTTTGACTGCACTGAGTTTGACTGCACTGAGTTGGTTTCACTGCACTGGGAAAGCTAGCTTAGAAAGACCAAGCTAACACCCATCCCCTAAAGTCGGCTTCACTTTTAAACAGAAATGCATTGCTGGGAAGACGTATTTCCAGGGCCAATATAAGTCGTCTCATACTAAAATTTGAAGGCCCTAGGACCTTTTTTTTATTTTTTATTATTGTTTGCTATTGCCCCGACGCGCGCGCGTGTCGGGGCAATAGGCGACAATGCAGTTCGGCGACAGTGCACAGGGAACACGGGCTTAATCTTTTTTCTGTGACACTGCAGTCCCTGCCACGGATCAACTGGTGCCAAGGTCCGAATGGCCGTCCGGCAGCCGTCCAGTAAAGACGGCTGCTATCTCATCATCTTCAGTCGTCGCTCGAGTGGCTATCTAGCTGGCGCAAGCGTTTTCAATAGAGAAGTTGGCTACGACGGCAGCGCCACACCAGCGTACTTAAGGAGGACGACCGCCGGCTGCGACTACAGTTCGGCGACAGTGCACAGGAGCATCTTTTTCCTGTTACACTGCAGCTGAGGCTACTTGCTATCCTCAAACAAATCCTTATTATCCTTGCACTGTTGCCGAACACAACGCGCACAACGAGTGTCGCCCTTGCTTCTCTTTGAACGAGAGCCGACTGCGTGTTGTTTTTGTATCCTTACCCTACTTGTCTTAGTTGCCCGCTTTCGACTAGTTGGTTTCGATGCCAACGATTTTTTTAAAGCCCTTGATGACTTGAAGCGTGAACTTCGAGGTGACCTCAGGGCTTTGAAAGAAAGTGTGAAATTCTGCAGAAACACATGTGACGGCGTAAATGAAATTAAGCAAGAGATGAAGGAACTGCGAAAAGAATTTCAAGGGTTAGTGAAAAGAAATGGACTTACCGGCGAGAACCTCAAATTGAGCAACAGAGTCGAAGAGCTGGAACAGCATCAAAGATCTAACAATCTGGAAATGAAGGGCGTGCCAACAAAAGATGCTACAGAGTTTGTTAAGAAAATTGGTGTCTTCTTGGGGGAGCCACTCGTTGACGCAGATATCGATGTTTGTCATCGCGTAGTCATTAGAGAGGTGGCGATAAAACTGATTCAGAGTCATCTAGAGAAACGTTATCAATGTGTATGTGGTAACAATTGGTCTTCCAGCAAACTCGAAGTACAACAGGGCGTTTCCCCAGGGATCTATTCTGGGACGCCTATTCTTTCTTATCTATATAAATGATATTATAACTATACATGGATCCCCGCAATTAATAATGTATGCAGACGATACTAATGCTTTTTTTTCACCGGGGAAACCATGCAATGTTTAGAGACCTCTGTCTAAATATAAATAAAACAAAGTACATCATTTTTAAGCGAATTAATAAATGTGACGGCTGCCCGGTTAACATTCGATTTCAAGGACGCTTGCTGGAACAGGTTACTGAACAAAAGTTTTTAGGTGTCTGGTTTAGCCACAACCGCTCATGAATACTCACGTTATTCAACTAAAACCAAGCCTGTCTCGCACCATTGGGTGCATTTACAAATAGAACATCTAATACCCAAACGTTTAGAACAGGTACTATACTACTCACTGGTTTACTCTAGAATGAGCTACGGAATCTTCACTTGGGGAACAAAAACAGTTACTAACTACCACACACTTAATGTATTACAAAAGCACATATTGCGAATACTGGAAGATTGTAAAGGCAACAAGCAGTTATTGAGAACACAGCCATTGTTTAAGAAATATAACATGTTAAAAGCTGAACAGGTGTACTACTTTAAGTTTTTGCAACGAATCCATAAATACAAGCTACATATTTCCTCAGTGCCCAGCTCAAGTTCATACACTATCCGAAACCCAAAACGAAAAATGCCGCAAGTTAGAACCAACCACTGAAGGCAAGCATTATCTTTTCAAGTAATCAATGCTCTAAACAGAAAAAATATGCAGGTAGACTTTACAAAAGGTGTACATAGATTTAAGAAATACTGTAGGAAGTTCCTTGTGAACAGCGACATTATGTTTTCATTACCGTAAATTACCTCAAAGAGTGCGCTTTGTTCTCCCTTTTCATGCTCCTCTCAGCTACTGCAATTTTGATACACGGCTATGAAGTTGTGCTTGGTTCTTATGTCTTGGTTTTTGTGATAAGTGCCATGGCTATGAATGATGGTGTTGAATACGCTGGATTGCTGTGCTATGTATTTATGTTGCAGACATTGTGTTGCATATGTAAATATTTTGTGCCAATTATTTGCTGTGATAATTTCATATTCCAGCAGTCCCCTTTTAATAATGCCCGTTATCTTAACCTATGATGTCTGTCTGACTGAACTTTGTTATTGTATTTTGTCTGTGTATATTGTGCAAGGGAGCCGGGGCCCTTGTCAGGTGCTCCGTCGCCTTTAGCCTCGGCCCCCTCTTAGACTGTGTCTGAGGAAAAAAGAAAGAAAGAAAGGAAGAAAGAAAGAAAGACAGAAAGAAAGTCCCAATTTGGATCTGCCGAGGATGCGAGCGCCATGGATAAGGATTTTCGCAAGTAGCATACCCGAGCGCGCCGCTGTTGGTATGGTAGAAATGTTGGCAAAAGGGGTTGGCGTTTGAGGTTTCTCGTAACAGAATGATGTTTTCTCGTACATTCATATAACAGTCCGACTCCACCATGTCTGTAGGTTGTGGTTATGTCGTACTTTACGATTTTTCTGTCGGATTTCACTCCGAGAAATTGAATTTTTGTTCACTAACATTTTGCACCACGCTCAGGGCCTGTGCGGTCAGAGTAGTTCGGGATGCTTTTCTCCGCCACGTACATCCCCGCCGACGCCGGATTTTCTGCGAGACGGGGCTCTTAACGCTATCCTATCGCATTAACGCGATAAAACGCGATCGTGCGCTATTGAAGCGCATAGAGCACGTTGTTAGACAGTTTTATATTGCGGAAAAGGCACCACACTAAAAGCAAAAAAATAGCGGGGTCAGCCTGCACATGCTCAGAACGCTATTTCTGTTTTGCGCGTAGTCCGCTATTTTTCGGATATAGCGCAGACGCTCGCTAAGCTTTAGCGCTGCAAACATGGCGGCACCCTACGGCTGCCGCTTCGCAGATATCGTGTTGTAGCCGGGACTCGCTGATTTACAAACAGACGGTGCTGCTGGTTTTCGCTCCGGGTATTCTGGCTTCGGTAACGGCCTGCGGTCGATAAGAGCTTTGTTTTCGCTGTCGATTCAAGGTTAAGCACACTCCGCATCCACAGCGAAAGCGTAACTCTGCCTGCAAACACTCGTCAGACTGAGGCAATAAATCTTTAAAATATTGTTGCCCAATTTATTTCATTATTAATTGTTTACGTGCTGCAATTGTTTTGAACTTGCTACCAGCGTTCGATACGTCTCAAAGTTGTTACCGATTAATTTTCGTGCCCGAGTGCTTGACCATGCAGGCTCTTTTCAAGGCTAGCTTGGAGTGGATCCACACGGCTAGTTTGGTTGTCGAGCTGCTCAGTTTGCTGCTTTGACTACTGGCAGCTAGATGGCGCGGCGAAGTTTTGCGCTTAGCGGCGCATCCTTGTCTTACGCTATACTAAAACTCTATCGAACAGCGTTCCGCAAAGATTTAGCGTGCGTAACACGCTAACGAAAATGTTTTCCACAATAATAAAACTCTCTATTAGTCTTCTTGCGGCATCGCGTTCCCGGACGCCACATTACTCTCCGGGTTTTCGCCCTTTTCATCTTCCTGCCTTCACATCTCTGGGCTCATTATCGACGATCTGTCGTTGTGTGCGGTCACTCAACGCCCTTGTGCGCGGAAGCGGCCTTATCGCTCTCAGAAAAAAGTTGCAGTGGCTTAGCTCGGCTATGCCAGGATATACGTAGCGTTAGCAAACGTTCAGCTGATTATTCTTAGCTTATTCCTAAGATTATTCTTAAGATAAGATTATTCTTATGAGTCAAGCTTCTCCGTTCTTCTGCGCTGTTGAGCAGCATTTGCGCTCTCCTTCTCCATGGCTATACCACACAGGCAAACGCCAGTCAGAAGCGCAGCGGCTCCAGCGCAGTGTCAGACGGTGACTGCACAACGAGCGCGCGCCGGCGCCAGTGCGTCTACCACGGCTACGACGTCACTCCTCTGGAATGCGCAGACCGGCGGCGGAGTGCGCGAGAGGTGCCGGCTCCGGTAGCTCCGGAAGGAAGGAAGGAAATCAACTTTATTAAAGGTCCTGCAGGCCACGAGAGCTGTGGGGCTCTCATGGAGCGGGCGTCTCCCACGACGGAACCGGGAGGTTGAGCTTCCTGGCGGCGTCGTGGACCTGCTGGACGGCCCAGAGTTGGGGAGCGAGTTCTTCGCTCCGGATTGCTTCTTCAAACTTGTGCTTGTCCGGTTCGGAGTTTATGTGAGCTTGCGAGCACGGCTAGAGTAAATGATAGACGTTAAGGGATGTATTACAGTTGGTGCAATAAGACTTGTCGTAGAGCTCAGGCATGTAGTGGTGTAGTCTGTTTTGCGTGGGGTATGTGTCTGTTTGTAGCATTCTGTAAGTAACCGCTTGAGCTCGAGTGAGCATGCGGTGTGGCGTGCTAAACTCTCTACGTTGTAGGTAGTAGTGTTTAGTGATTTCATTGTATGTAGTGGGGGCGTCCTTGTTCTCCGAGTGGTCGGGTGAAGCCGCGCGGTCTGTAAGCACGCGCGCAGCCTCGTGTGCCGCCTCGTTAGGTTGGGGACGTCGCCGATCTTTGGTCCTAAGTGTGCCGGGAACCAGTATATGACGTGGTGCTTAATCTCTTTCTTTGTGACAATTCTTAGAGCCTGTGCGCAGACCGTGCCCTTTTGAAAAGCTCTAATTGCGGCTATGGAGTCACTGTAGATGTGAGAAATATTGTCATTGGTCAGCGCAACGGCGATCGCAACCTGTTCAGCCTGTTCAGGCTTCCTTGCGATTACCGTGGCTGCATGTCTTGTGGATCCGCAGCCGTCCACCATCGCCACTGCGAAAGCTTTGTTTCCCGCGTATGCCGCCGCGTCCACAAAAGCTGAGCTTTCGCGGTTTGCCAAGGCTTGGTTAAGGAGGAATTGTCCTCTCGCTTGTCGTCGGCCCCTGTTGTTTTCGGGGTGTATGTTTCTGGGTATAGGTCGGACCGTGATCTTAGCGCGGATGTCCCGTGGGAGGTCCGCAAAGTCTTTTTCTATGTTTCCTTGAGCAAAGCCCAGCTTCGCTAGGATCGTGCGCCCCGGAGGCGTCGTCGAAAGCCTAGCAAGTTGGGCGCGCTGCTGGGCCTCGGCAATTTCTTCCAGGGTGTTGTGCATACCCAGGTGCCCCAGCTTCTCGTTGCTGGTGCTGGTCGGAATGCCGAGGGCTTGCTTGATGACCTTTCTGATTTGCGCATTGAGTCTGTCTCTTTCGGATCTTGACCAATTGAGCATTGCCGCAACGTATGCGAAGTGACAGGTGACGAACGCGTGTATGAGTTTGACGAGATTATGTTCCTTGAGGCCCCTGTGTCTATTGGCAATTCTTCTGATGAGCCCGATAGCGTTGTTAGTCTTGGTGATGAGCTTCTGAACCGTAGAGGCATTGACGTCTTTAGTCTCTACTATCATACCCAAGACTCTGATTTTGTCGACGCACGGGATGGCGTGTCCCGAATTGGTTCGTACGGTAATTTCCTGATTGTAATCGAAGTCTGTTGAATATGGCCTTCGGCCCTTCTGCGTGGGTCTGCGTACAAGCAGCTCCGACTTGGTAGGCGGTAGCTCCGGTGCGCAAGCTGTGTGACATCACTGATCCTTGCGCGTGCGCAGCACGGCTCTTGATGTGCCGCGCGAAACGGGCTTGGCTAGGCCAGTGTAGTTAACGCTACAAAAGTTCCGTCGCATGCCCCCGCGCGAGGGACACGTGTAAATGAAGATCATAGTGGGGTTCCGTGGTGTTGGAGTTGTTGCTGTGGTGGTGGTGGTGATGGTGTGGTAGTGGTGGTCTGGGTTGAGAGAGAAGAGAGAATCGTAAGTAGGTAACGTAAAGTTATTATTTTATTGGCATCACTGCGATTCTTATTATTATATTATACCAGGGAGTCCTTGCACGAGGCGCACACCGCGAACGCCCGGAACCGTTCCAGCCAACGCCTCCTCTTTCTAGAGGAGGCGTTGTTCCAGCGAAGCGGCGTCCGCGTCGTCGATGTTGCTGACGACGGGGATGACGCGCGCCAACGGTGCCGTCCAGGCATCCACCGCCGTTGTTGCCGTTGTTGTTGCCGGTGCCGTTGTCGCCACCGCCGTTGACGACGAAGCCGCTGAACCCGTCGTTATCGTTGACGCCGTCGCTGACGCTATCGCCGGTGTTGTCGGGCTTGTGGTTGGCGGCGTCGACGACGAACGCGCTGCAAAAAACCCGCAGGGCGTTCGTGCGATGCGCCGCGTTACGCATGTTCTCGACCGTGGTTAAGTTGTTGTCGAACCACAGCCGGTCGCACACATCGCAGCTGTGCCCGAAGCTCCGGTCCAGGAACTCGCGTTTGAAGCGCGCGTCGGCACCCCCAAAGTCCCGTTGACGTTGCCCGACGGCTTCCGCGCCAGCACCCTCCGGGGCGACGGGCTCCGCGGCGGCGGCCTCCAGACGACTGCGCCGTAAAAATCTCAGTTGCTACTGGTTCACCACAAAAGATGGCAGCCGCCCGCCATACAAATTGTAAACGACGGCGTGTCGATTTCTCAACCGAACTGCATTAAAATACTCGGTCTCCATATCCAGAAAGATGGAGGTCCGGCTGCGACGGTGCAGCACTTGCTCAGACAAGGAGAGCAGGTGCTGCACATGATGCGTAGGGTCTCCAACCGAACCAATGGAGTGAAGGAGGCTGATATGCGGCAACTACGAAACGCACTAATTATGTCGCGCCTGCGGTACCATCTGCGCTATACCAATCTCCGCCAACAAGATATCAATCGGCTTGATGCTCTCATCCGAAAGGCGACAAAGCTGGCCATCGGCATACCGTTTAGTGCCAGCACTAAGCTCCTCCTTGACATGGGTTCCCATAACACGGTGGCGGAACTAATCAGTATTCATCGCCGTCGCCAAGAACTCCGTTTGCAGCACACAAGTCAAGGCAGGCACATCCTCCATAGCATCGGTCATCATCCACGAGCTTCGCCTACTGTGGACACGCGCCCAATACCACCAAAACAACTTGAACTCCTTACCATAGCTCCACTGCCTCGCCACATGAATCCCGAACGAGACAAGGAGAGGAGACGCCAGAGAGTTGCCTACTTCAATAAGTATACGGCAAGATACACTGACGGCATCTACTTCTACGCTGATGCTAGCGTTGGGGAACATGGCTCCGCTATAGCAGTCGTGAATAATAACCTCCAAACCATACAGACGGCGGTACTTCCAGAGACAGATACGACCTTAGTGGAGCTGACGGCCATCGCAATCGCGATCTAACATATGCCCCCTAGCAAGTCAGCCTACCCACGAATCATATTTACCGACTCCATGGCGGCTTGCAGAAAATTGTTGCACAACGATGTCCCGGCGCACATTTCCACACTTATGCAAGAGCACCTACAGGAGCCTTTAGAAATCATCTGGATACCTGGTCACGACGGGATGCCGGGAAATGAAAGAGCTAATCAGCTCGCCTGCGAGACTCTGAACCAGGCGCCCGACATTCCGCAACCAGCCCAGACGACAAGGTGGGCTCCTGTGCTTCTGCGGCCTTATCAAGATGCAAGGCGAAAGTTTCCTAAGCTTAGCAAAGAGCTCACCCGTGATCAGGGGGTACTCATCCGTCAGGCACAGAGTGAAACACTCCCTACGCCAGCTCGAATGCACCTCCTCCGCGGGCTATTACCTGAGGATCCCCCACCGTGCCGACACTGTGGCGAACACCCGAACACATCCCATATCCTCTGGTCTTGTGGACCGCCCCCACGTCCCTTGCCTGCCCCTACAAATCTTTCCCTTAAACCCCATGCCGGGTGGCTGACAGAAGCCACCAGCACCGACGACCAACGGTACCTTGCGGCGTTTATCGGTGCTGCACTGAAGAATGCCGCAAGCGAGGTTCCGTACAGAGGGCCTTTTCACCACCCCGCCCAACATGAAAATAAACTGTTTCTCTCTCTCTCTCTCTCTCCAGACGACGCTTGCTCGCCGCCGCCTCTCGTTCCCGTACGCCGGGGTCCGCGGCCCTACGCTGATGTGTCGCAGCCGCGTGTCGTTCTCGACTCGAAGGGTCCGCGGCCCGACGCTGACGCCTGCCCGCGGCTTCTCGTGCACGCTGCTCGGGATCCGCTTGTCGACGTTGACATCTGGCCGCGGTTTCTCGTTCACGAAGTTCGGCGTCGGCAGCACGCTTACGACGCTTGCGTTCGGCGTTGGCAGCGCGCCGCCTTGTCTTCTGCCGCCGTGGACGAAGACGATGGTACGATGTCTTGAACTGGTGCTTCGGCGCTGATGTTGGATTGCGTCGAGGTACTGGTTGAAGGTCTTGCTTCCATCGCTTATCAACTGCGACCGCCGACGAACGCAAGAAACGAGAGCGCAGGAGTTGACGAGTGGAGCCCGCGCGAACCCGCTTTATATTCCTAGCGCGCGCGTTAGAGGGAGAGGGGGTGGAGAGAGGGCGCGCTATCACGCCAGCACCTGCTGTTGCTACGGTGCTTGCAGCGCCGGAGCGCGACTCAACTACGACGCTTCGCGCGCTGCACATGTGCTGCATAGGGATGGTCGATTAAATATTTTAATCGATTAACGATTAATCGTTCGTCGGTTTAGCCTATAATCGATTAATCGCTTTCGATGCGGGGCTTTTCGTCGATTAATCGATTAATCGACTTTTTTCGGGTGCTTTAAAAAGGCTGAAACACACTTATCTACTCACGTAAGTACCCATTATAACGTTTGAAAGGTGGAACCAGGATAAGAACTACAAGGGTATAACCTTTGATGAAGAATAATGTTTTTTAACTTCTTAAAGGCCAACTATAATTGCCACTAGGAACTAGTGAAGGAATAAACAATGTACAGGGTGTTCATATTTAAATTTTACGGAATTTTTCAAAATTGCCTGTGGCAGGTAGCATAATTCTCATCGTTGAGCTGGGTTCTTCGAAGAGGCGGAGATTAGTAGCACGAAAAATCGAAATACATATTTGACTAATTAACAAACATTGAGTAATGAACTTCTTATTTAATTACTTTACGACACATATTACAATTTATGAATTGTAGCCGATGAGTTTGGAAGACCCACTTGAAAGGAATTTACAGGATGACACCAGTTTCGAGATATTATTTCTCAAAGTGTGGGACGAAATACATGGGCGTTCCAGTTACTTTTGTTCTTCAATGCATTTTGGTAGAAATGTAAGTGGAACAACAGCGTTTCTTTACGGCGAGTTTGATAGTGCATATCTTCAAACTGGTGTCATTCTGGAAATTCAGTAAGTTCTTGATGAGGCCTAGTCGGTTCGTAATTTGGAACTGAGATTTGAACAGCGCGAAGAAAACAAGGACACGAATAATGAAATACCCCAAACAAGCACTTGTTTGTGGTATTTGTTTCTTCGTGTCCTTGTTTTCTTCGCGCTGTTCAAACCTCAGTTCCAAAATCTGGAAATTCATTCCAAGTGAATACGCCTGACAAGTGGATACGCCTGTTTTCTAATGTACCATCAGGTGTTCCTCAAGGCTCAGTCCTCGGTCTACTTCTCGTTTACAGCGAAAGCTGTATATGGCTAGGCGAAACAAAAAACCGTTCGTCCCATGTTTCGATAAACGTCTCCATTAGCTGCGCCGTCAGTTACGTCGTTCTCTACGTCGCACCCAAGCGCGCGCGCCATTGGTAGCTAGTGCCGTTAGTGACATTGTTAGCGAACGCGTTCCCGCCATTGCCACGTTGACGCTGCTCTGCCCGCAACGCCGCCTCCTCGGCTCGCCGTTGTCGCATGCGTTCGATATCTCGAGTTAGCTCGGTGTCGTGGTTAGCAGCATCCGCCCGCCATTGGTGCTTGCGTTCCACTAGAAACACAAACATGTAGCCAATATTTGAGAAACGCTTCAATACAGCGTCGGGATTAACCACTGCTAAACACCGGGGCCGCACGTTTCAGCTACGCTGGTTAACCATCTGTACGGAGTGCTTGGGCGGTGTTTTTAAAGTCTATATTAACGATCTTCCGAACTGCGTTCTTTGTTCTTCCATAAAGCTATTCGCAGATGACTGTGTTCTCTACCGTAAAATTCCTAATCCTTCCGATTCCCAAGAACTGCAGGACGACCTTAACCGCGTAACTGAGTGGTGTTCTAATTGGTGCATGCAACTAAATTCAAATAAATGCAAGGCCGTGCGAATATCTCGTAACACTATCATGCACACCTACTTTATTAATGGTGCACCTGTGACGTCAGTTACTTCTTACAAGTATCTCGGCCTTCACATATCAAATAACCTTTCTTAGCATTCGCATATTGACTATGTTGCTAATAATGCTAACCGTATGGTTGATTACTCGCGCCGTAATTTTAGCTCTGCCCCTTCGTGCCTGAAGCTAACTCTTTACAAAACTTTAGTTCGCTCCAAATTGGAGTATGCTTCAGCCATTGGGGATCCGACTCAGTCTTCATTAGTTTCTACTCTAGAAAGTATTGAAAACCACGGTGCACGCTTTGTCTTATCTAATTATTCTCGCTATGCAAGTATCTCATCAATGAAATGAACTCTTAACTTACCTGATCTTTCGTCACGCCGCAAAAGTTCCCGTCTTTCCCTTTTTCACAAAGTTTTTTATTTGAACCCCCTTTTAAAAGAAACCCGTCTTGCCCCTCCGTCTTATATTTCGTCTCGCACTGACCACAGCCTTAAAGTCGGGGTACCATTGTGCCGCACAAACCGGTACAGTGACTCATTCATCCCTAGGACAAGCACGGACTGGAATCGCCTTACCGCATCAGCCGCACTCATCACCGACTCTACCAACTTCAAGACCGCGGTTCAAATGCATTTTGTTAATATTTTTGGTTTGTATTTTTGCTGCATTATTTTTTGTTTTTGACTCCACTCCTTTCAGTAACGCCTTCGGGCCTGGAAAGTACGTGCAATAAACAAATAAATAACTTCACCGGCTGCAATTGGTAAATTGCAATATGGGTCGTAAATTAGTTAACTACGAAGTTAATTAGTAATTTTTATTAATTAGTTGAATATGTGTTTCGATTTCTCGTACTAATGTCCTCCTCATCAATGATAAGAGTTATGCAACCTGCCACAGGCGATTTCTAAAAATTCCATAAAACTTAAAAATGAACACCCTGTATGTTGAAAATGGCACTTACTGAGGAGGGTGGGCGTAGAGGAAGAAGAAATTAGAACAGAGCATCGCAGCACGACTGACATCAAGAAGTAACGGCGCAACACGTGATCGCCACATCAGAGCGCGTGGTCGGTTTAATGCTGCCGGGTGCAGGGCAGCAGCGCAGCTGAACGGGTGCGCACCGATTTGAAACTACTGCGAACCAAACATTATCGGCCAATACGTTGTCTCTCAGGGTCACGTGCTGACCCTATACTGCGAGGTAAACAGCGAAGGAAATGGCTTGTCGATGAGTTCGCTTTCCAAGACTTGCTGCCTCACGTAATGCTCTCTCCTATAGTTTATTTCTTCCTCCACGGGGGCGGCCTCTCTCCGGCCCCAGGCAGCCTGTGTGACGTGTGCGTAAAGCGGGGAAACGCTTGGCAATCTCGGCAGGACTCGGGGAAAACAGTTGACAGTCGCTCTCGGTCTTCGCAGCCGCGCTGTCGTTGCTCGTGCTCCGCATTCTATAGTACGATTTCAAAATTTTCACGCTACTTTAGTCACTGTCTGGAAAACGATTAATCGAAGCGTTTTAATCGATTAAACCGATTAAATTAAAAGTAGACATCGATGACGATTAATCGTTTTGCGGCGTACTTTTCGTCGATTAATCGATTAATCGTTCATCGATATTACCATCCCTAGTGCTGCAAGCGTGATGCGGGAGAGGAGGAGTGGGGGAGAGGGCGCACCTGTGCTCGAGCTGTTGCGGACGGACGGCGCAAGCTACATGTGAGTTAAAGAAATGCTCTGCATTTAAAACGTCGCCTCCCCTCCCTTCCGTTCCCCCCACGCCCTTTCACGCGACGGAAGAAGCCGAGTTTGCTCTCCGCCGTGCGGGGAACGCTGCGAGCGCTTGGAGTGGACGGTCGCACTCCACGTCGGCTCCTGTGAGTTTCCGTGTTTTCGCCGCGCCAACTGCATCGACTTGTACGATTCCTGGACGAGTGGGTGCGGGAAGGTATCAGGACCACGTAGACATCATCCTCTACGCTGGACCTACGGAGGTCCCAGGAGTGTTTTAGTTTCCCCGGACCACGCCACTCGCCACCCTAAGCATAACGGGCTCAGCGCGAGCACGGCCCCAGGTAGGCCTCGCGCCACAGCAACTGCTCCCTCGACGTGGCCAGGTCGCCCACCGACATGGAGTCCACGGTCGAAGGAGAACTTGTCTCAGAGGAAGAATGGTCGGACGACTCCTGGAAGTCACACGGCTATATCGCTCAAGAATGACGCCGCCACGAGCTCAAGGTTGAAGGCAAGGAATTTCTCAGCCTCAATGCGACGGGAGCGAGCTCCTACGGCAACGGACGGAGCATATCGAACCCCAAGTCGCGCCCGCTACCCCAACGCAGACGCGCACCGCTACCTAGAATGCCGGCAGACGCCATCCACATCGTATGACGTCCACAGTCACCAAGGTGCCACCATGGCAGCTACACAAAGCCCTACTCAAGGCAGCCTCGTTGCCCGATCAACCACCAGCGAACCGGGATCACCTATGGACACGTCCCACCAACAAACCTTTCACGCTGAGCGTCATGACTCTCGGCGTGCCCAAGCCTATCTCTGCATCAAACCCATCAACGTGGGCACCCGCACCGTCAACCTCCACGTGTATGCTCCTCCTCCGGACGACGCCGTGCGAGGCATCATGTTTCACGCGTTCGACGATTTCTCCGACGAAGAGATACTGGCAGACCTCCAAGCCAGCAACCCCGACATGCCTATTGTGAGCGGCAGACGCATTGGCCAGACTAGGCACCTGGTGGTCACACTCACATGTAAGGACCTCCCGAAATGGATATTCTATCACGGCGCCGATGTTAGACTCTACCCGTTCTACAACCGGGTGGAGTCATGCTACAACTTCCGCAAGGTTGGCCATCGAACGGATGGTCCCTTGCCACGCAAGCAGCGATGCCGCCGTTGCGGCGGGGAGCACCTCCCACCCAAGGAGGGCCACGCTCCGACATGCGCGTCACGCTGCATCGTCTGCGGCGGGGCACACAATACCAGCAGTTCGAACTGCAAATACCGCTTCCTCAGAAGACGCCGCACACCCCACAAGCGAAGCAAGCAGAAGGACCTGCCCGGGTCACCCGGCGCAATGCGTCTCGCAGCGGCACCTCCAGCAGCTGGTCCCCGTCCCTCCGAGCACGGTCGTCGTCGTTCCCGCCGCTCGACTCCAATGGCCAACCTCAACGCTGAGCCAGCAGGTCCCGGTTCCGCACCCGCCGCTCGTGATCTCGCTCAACCCAATGAGCCCCCTCGGTAAGCCGACTCCGGTTGTCTAACCATGGCCCCGGAGAGCCACCCAAGATGATTACCTGGCAACATGGAACCCCGGCGTCGCTGGCATCCAACTCACAGGTGATGGAGATGGCCAAGCAGAATTCCGCCTTGAGAGCCCAGATTTCCGCCCAGCAAGATCAAATCTCAGCTCAGCAGTCCCAGATAGCTCAATTAACTAGCTATATCCTATCCCTTGAAGCTCAGGTAGACAGTGCCCTCGCCTCTCACACATCCACACCGACATCAACACCTGCATCACAAACACGGGAACCCTCATCCGCCTCCACTAGCACGGCACCACAGCCCCAAAGCTCAAACAAGCGCAAGTCAGCCACATCCACTGCCTCGCTCCATACCGAAGCGGACAATGCCACTGCCGTAACGGCGGCCATCTCCACCCTAGAAACTAAGCTCGAGGCGCGCTTTAACGTGATCAGTCAACTTATAACCACAAACCATCAGCAATTTCACGTGTTCTGCATGGACACGATAAACACATACACTACACTCAAGAGCTCTGTGGAGGCAACACAAGCCAAACACAGCACACAGCTCGCCGCAATACAAGAAACGACAGACACCAGCCAAAACTACATCTTAGAGAAAATCCGTAAGAAGCCAGCTACAGACCAACGCCAGCCCGCCAGGCAGGGCCTCACACCGCCACAAACATAACATGACCCAAGAAGAACCCTGACAGTATGGCAGTGGAACTGCAGGAGCTACCGCACTAAGCGGTGGCACTTGCAGCTTCACATCCAACACAACACGCAAGACACACCAGACATTATAGCACTACAAGAGACGAACACTCCCGTAAAACTACCAGGCTATAACTCCATAGAATCATCTAGGACCGGCCGATGGGCTTCACCCAACACGGCCATCCTTGTACACCGCAACCATACAGCCACACAACACGAAATTGAAGGCACAGACATTTAACACACACTCCTTGAAATACTGCCGAGCATTTACAACTCACCACGAGACAAGGGCACTGGCATCCGACTAGTCCTCTGCAAAGCGTCTCTGCTGGCCAAAGGAGCGCAACTACTCATTTTGGGCCACTTCAACGCCAAACAACCAGAATGGGGTTACCCAAAACCCGACCGCAATGGCATCCGATTATGGGAGACCGCTCAAGATCTAGGGCTTACTATACTCAACGACCCGCAACAACCAACACGGGTCGGTAACAGTGTGTGCAGAGACACACACCAAACCTCTCCCTTTGCAATAATATACCGGGCGGCCGGTGGCAGAATACAGGGCCGGTATTTTGTAGCGATGCCTTTAAAGTAATAATGCCTTTTCGCGCTTATCGCGCTTTGTCAGTGGTAAGAGCGACGGTCCGCTCGCGTTATCAACGTTGATATCGTGCGTGGGTGTAAGCTACGCACAAGACCATGTTGTGCGTAGTGCCCAAATTGAAGCAACTCTTGAGCCGCTCCACCAGCTTACGCTGTGACTGTGCTGCGTGTGCTGCGCAGGCCTGCGACTTTTTTTCTTTTTTTTTTTCTTTTTTTACTTCCCGCGGCTGCCTTTGCGCCGTTTCCTACGGTGTCTTCCCCCGTCCTGGTGCGCTTTCACCTTCAGCTTGTGTCACAAGCCGGTGTGCAGCCCGGCTTGTTTTGGGCCTGCGTTATCTCTGGGGCGCCCGGGGCCGCGTTCGCTTTGTTCCCCTTCGGGGGTGTTGACCGGGTCCGCACGGCTCCTTGCTTGTCATGCAGATCGCTGTCATGCGGTCGGTGCATTGCCGCACCGCCGTGTTGGCGGTCGCGCGCTTTGTCAGCACACGACGTTTCGCTGTTTTTTATTTTATTTTATTTTGCATTCCTTTTTCTTATTCTTTTGTGGCTGATTTCGTTTGTAGTTATCTCTCCGTCCTTTTTCGTTTGTTTTTGGTTTATTTTGTACTTTTATTTTTCCTTTTGTTTTCGGGTTATTATATTTATTTTTTCTCTCTTTTATCCTACACTCATCACCACCACCTTCTCTCCTCATTGCTTTGTATCATCCTGTTGGGCAGTGCCCGTCATCACTGATTGCACCCTGCTTTTACCCTTGGTTATGTTTTTTTTATTGCGATAGCAATTATATGGACACTTAAACTGGATTTCTGCCGTCGTCGTCGCCGTCGCCGTGAGGTTCCGTATAGATAACATCATCGCCGCGCGCCGTATGCCCGAGCGGTAGCGTGCGGGGGACGCGCGCTATCACGGAGAGCGAACGCAATGCGGAAAGCAAACGCGATCGTCGCGCGTGGGGGTATGGGAGGGAGGGAGGGAGGGAGGGAGGCGGGGCGACGCTGCGCTCCGGCACCAACGGCCTATCTTGCAACCGGGCGCAAGGGGAACTTTCCACTCAATCTCCCACGCGCAAGCAAGGAAGCGGGACGGCAGCGCCGGAGGGAGCGGGGGGGGGGGGGGGGGGGGGGGCGCACTTCTACTCTGCCAACAACCGCGCTCGTCGCTCGCCGGCCGCACTGTCTTTTACCTCCAGACGGCTCTGACCTTTTCTATGCGCTGTGCATTCGCCGTTCAGTTTCCGTTGAAGCGATAGACCGCACGTACCTTCGCCCGCTGCGACGTATGTGCGCTTGCTGCCAGAGTTTTGACAGTCGTTGTCTGCGGTCATTCAGTGTGATCTATTTATGTTTGCTTGTGCGCGCTCACACCACCCTTGTTCATTCAGTTAGTAATAGTCGGGCCACATTTTCCAACGCACGCTACACATGCAATGCGGCCCGGATCGGCAGTGCAGCGCTACAGGTGTGTCCCTTCGCACGCGCTGCCCACGGGAAGCGCTTCTCATCAACACCACCGTGTCACACGCGCCTTCTCGTGGTCATCGAGCCTCTCTTCATGTCGGTTTACTTACGCCACAGCACACCTGCTTACTTAATCAGCTCATGTTTACTACAATTCATATTGCTACCAAAGCCGCTCACCTTACTTCATGTCACATTGCTGTGTTGCTATCGCATTCATTGCTTCGCCCTTAGGGCGAAACTGTGACATTTTTCATTTGCACGTGTGCCGTATGGGTTCCGCTTGGCTGCGGGGCGTTGGCGGGCTTTTGTTTGCTTCTTTGGCGATGATTGATCGGTCTGTTTGTGCCGGTCAGTCATCGCCTTGCCACCCTAATTCCTTTTAGACTGTCACACATCCCGTGAATGAGGCGCCAACGCCAGGCCAAATTCCAAAGCCGACTTATCAGCTTACGAAAACAACCCCACGAATACGAGGACAATTAGTAATGGGCCCTCTTGTCCGCCAGCGAACGCCGGTTGGGGTCCAAAGACCGAGTTGTCAAAACACAACAAAATATATTCTTCAAACAAGGCATACATACACACGTACACACTTTCGTTAGATACAATTCAGATGGGTAAAACACTGGAAGATAATTAACGACAAGCACAAAGAGTCCAATGTCCCAATGTAATACAAAACATCGCAGTCATGAGCACTCCGGTGGAAACGCCATTGCCTACTCCAAAATCAGCAACATCTTCCTCGGAATCACCAACTACGAGGTAAGCGCCTACACGGCCGCTCCGGACGACACGTGCAAAGGGGTCATCAGAGGTGTCGACGTGGACATCACTCCCGCACAACTCCAGTCACTCATCGTTCACGGAAGGAATCCCACGGCGCTCCAGGCCAAGCGGATCAAGAACTCCACGACGATCGTGATATTGTTCGACGGTATCACAGTTCCCAACTAAGTCATTTGCAGCACGAGCATGTTTCGATGCACCCTGTTGAGAAGACAAATAGACGTCTGTTACATATGCGGATGGGTCGGCCATCGCGCCGAAGTTTGCCCTAACCTGGAGAAGGCAGTATGTAGAGGCTGCCTTAAATCATTCCCATCAGAGGGTCACGATTGCAAGCCCGTTTGCAAGCTATGCGGAGGGCCTCATCACACAGCGGACAAGAAATGCCAGCAACGTTTCCAAGTACCGTACATCGTTCGTCACAGGAGAAGAGAAAGGCAGAGACAGGCAAGATCTGCCGCCACATTCGGCACGTCACCAGACTATGACGAAATTGAAGACTTCCCACCACTGGCGAGGACTGGAGAAGCGTCGCTCCTGCTCGAGGGGCGCTCCAGGATCCAAGGGACGCTCGAGATCCGGAGGAAGATACCACTCCAGGGCCCCCGTCGTCCGCATCGCCGAGCGAAACGAAAGCCGATCGAGGGACGTGGGCTTCCAAAGTCACAACAACAGTCAACACACCACAGCAGCAGCCACAGGTAAAGGGGGGCACAAACCCAGAGCAAATCAGGGACGCGCTAGGCGCACAAGTTCAAAAAGAAAACGCTAGTCTGCGCAGCATGGTGGAACAACTCAGGGCAGAAATTGCATAACTGAGGAAAGAGAAGGAGACATGTTCCCTCCCTCCACCCGCGCCTTCTCCACTTCCACCCCCAGCAGTCGTTGCTGACGAGGTTACTAACGCACAGGTTCCTATGGATGCCCAGTAAGACACTAGAGCCACAAAAAATAGGGCACTTGACAAGCAGGCAAGGAACGAGGAAGCTGATTTTTGCACTCAGTTCAAGGACAGTCTAGCCGAAGTCAAAGACGTGCTCAAGCAATTAACTGAAGCGGTAGCGTCCCTTAACACTAGGATGGCCAAATTCAAGAAGGACGTGCTAAAGATCCAGACGGGCAATGCAAAACCACAGATAACGAGGTTAGTTAAAAGCAAGGCGGCCTCCATGGAAACGCCTAGTAATAAATCGTAGGTTTAGGTAGTTGCCATATCTGGCGATGGCTGGAAACGTAACGTTGAAAATTTCTCGATCTGGCAGTGGAACTGCTAGGGCTTCCTTCAGAAAAGGGCGGTCCTTCAGCAGTTTCTCAGATCACAGGTCGATAAGCCACAGGTCATTCTATTGCAAGAGAGACTCACGGATAGAGTCCCCCTTCCAGGGTACACATCTCACGTTGTCAAGAGTGCGGAAGGCAGGGGCATCTGTACACTGGTAGCCAAAAAATACTGTCACGTAGGAGTGACGCTGAAGTAAACAGTCATAAAACTGTGTATGACGAAACTGATTCTTTATTGGGCGAACCTGTGCCCACAAAAGCAAGCTACACTCGAAGTACAACGAAAGCGGCGAACACAGTCGGCGATCGTCGAAAATCTGATCAGCGGCAAAACGCGTCGGCTTTTATACCTGAGTCATCGAAGGTTCCAGAATAATCCCTGGTACGCGCGTGTCTTCCAGAAAGTTCTAGACAATTCGCGTCGCTCATACAATCAGATAACATAAGCGTCGGTGAAAACAGGCAACGGAAAGAAGCATCGATAACGTTCTAGAAACTTCCGATACAGGCGCGTCCTGCGCCGAGCGATAACGTTTAACATTTGTTAGCCGGTGGAAAGCGGCCATCGGCGAAAGATAAACATGTATACGTGTCAATACACATTCATAAAAAAATTAAATTATGGGGTTTTACGTGCCAAAACCACGATTTGATTATGAGGCACGCCGTAGTGGGGGACTCCGGAAATTTGGACCACCTGGGGTTCTTTAACGTGCACCTAAATCTAAGTACACGGGTGTTCTCGCATTTCGCCCCCATCGAAATGCGGCCGCCGTGGCCGGGATTCGATCCCGCGACCTCGTGCTCAGCAGCCCAACACCATAGCCACTGAGCAACCACGGCGGGTAATACACATTCATAGAACACGATCTACAGATGGGGCGCAGCACAATAGAACACCCCTTTGTCGAAATTATTCCAAGTGGTGGCGTTAAAAACAGTTTCTTTCTACTCCACCTCTATAGTTCGCCGAAGGGTAGGCATCACCGATTCCATACAAGTCTTTCTAAAGCGGTCTCCATGGCACGGAAAGAGAGGGCACCCATCGTGGTGGCCGAGGACTTTAATGCACCACATCACGCGTGGGGTTACCCTAGTACCGAGCCCAAGGGGGCCGACCTCTGGCAAACGGCTTCAGATCTCAATCTTACGTTGGTCACGGATCCCGCTTTGCCTACCAGAACAGGCAATTCATGATCGCGTGATTCCACTCCGGATCTCACTCTTGTGGGCTCCGAGGAGGAAGTTTCGTCTGTTAATCTCTGCATTGATTTGGGCAGTGATCACTGAATACTCAGTACGAATATCCAATTACAAGGCAAACCCCCCCCCCCCCCCGCCCCCCAAGATGTTCGCTTTCACGGATTGGGATCTTCTTCGTAAAATCAGATAGGAGAGAGCTGGCGACGAAGGCCTGTCCGACTTTGACGGATGGCTATCCCGAGCCATCTGCGACTCTTCGACGTCGAAACGGCCACCAAGTCCTCCAAACGAACCTTGTGGTAGACAAAATGGATTGCAAGTTAGCTCATCTCATAGAGGCCCAAGAATCTCTACTTTCCAGGTGGAAAACCCAAAAACTTAATCGGAGGCTTTGCAAACGTATCGCGGAATTGAACCGAGAGATTGCCGAATACTGCCAAACGCCAGAGAAACAGCATTGGGACGAGGTTTGCAACATGGTGGACGGACAGATGAGAATTGGAGGGAAATGGAAGCTCCTCAGGCATTTACTTCATGGGGACAAGTCCAAGTCCAATCACAGTCGTGCGGTGGACAAGATTCTCCACGCAGAAAGAAATAAAGGTTCCACGACGGAGATTGCGGACTCGTTGGCCAGGAAGTATTTGCCCTTGGCCGAAGAGCCCGCTACTCCTGCCAGAGATTATCCAAACTATGAGGGAATACCGGCAGCCGTGTTGGACAAACCCTTTCAAGAAGCAGAAGTACGAAATGCGTTGTTCAACCTGAACGGAAGGTCAACTCCAGGACCCGACGGTATAACGAACAAAATGCTTCGCAATCTCGATGATAATTCGATAAAGATTATCACTGAGGAGGTGAACCGCATTTGGGAGTCTGGGGTCTTCCTTGACAAATGGAAGATAGCCTCAGTAATTCTCATCCCGAAACCAGGCCGCAGCCCAGGGATAGAAAACTTACGGCCCCTATCCCTCACATCCTGTCTAGGGAAGGTAGTTGAGCACGTGATCAACGACATAATCTCTAACCACATCGAGGACGAGGGGTTGTTCCCCAATAACATGTTCGGCTTTAGACCACACCTATCTACGCAGGACGTTATGCTGCTCATTAGGCACACCGTATTAGAACGGGTTACTAGAGACATCACGGCCGTTCTGGGGCTTGACCTCGAAAAAGCCTTTTACAACGTAGCCCACCATCACATTCTGGACTTCATCTCACGCCTCAACCTCGGAGAGAACTTTGACAGCTTTGTTAGCTCCTTCCTTAAAGATAGGAAGGCCACCATCAAACTCGGCGATCTCAAATCAGAGCTTTACTAGCTTGGTCCCGTTGGCAAGCCACAGGGGTCGGTTGTTTCACCGCTTCTTTTCAATATTGCCATGTGCGAGCTCGCGACCGAGCTAGAACATCTAGGCGTTATCCGAAGCGCCATTTACTACGCTGACGACATCACCGTCTGGTGCACTGGCGGTTCGGACGGACATGTCGAACGATCTCTACAGGAGTCAGTCGACTGCGTTGTTAGTCACATACAGAAAATGGGACTCAAACTCTCGAGGTCCAAATCTGAACTTCTCCTGTATCGCCCAACTAAAAGAGGTCGCAAACCGAAAAATTGGAAGCCCTTAGACGAGATGAATATCAGGCTACACACGGCAACTGGGCAAATGATCCCAAGAGTTGACTCTATCCGGGTTTTAGGCATGATTATCGAGGCCAACGGGCACAACGGTCGCACAATCAACAGACTAACCTCGCACGCGGAGGGAGTAATTAGTCTAATTTCCAGGGTGTCCAACAATAGAGGAGGGCTCAAAGAAGACAACCTTCTCAGGATTTAACACGCGTTCCTAATGAGTCAGGTAAACTACGTTGCACCTATGCACAAATGGCAAGTTCACGAGAGAACCAAACTAAACACGCTCATTCGCAAGAGTATAAAGAGGGTCCTTGCCCTCCCGAGGCGTACTAACACCGAGAGCCTCATGAGCCTAGGTATTCACAACACCCGAGAGGAAGTCATTGAAGCGCAGCAGACGGCGCAGCTTGCTAGAGTTTCGTCCATCATCGCGGGGCGAAAAATCCTTGAAGGCGTCAACATCAATCCCATTTTTGCGATGGAACGCAACACGCAGCTGCCAAATCACACGAGATCTTACATTAAGGTTTCTCCATTGCCGAGGAACGTACACCCACAACACAATACCGGCAGAAGGTTGGCTAGGGCCTCTGCACTCCTGACACACGCACACGCACGCACGTCGGAGGCATGTTTCGTCGATGCCGCTCAATACGAGCGTTCCGCTAGCAGCCCCTCCCGCTTTGCGGTCGCCTCCGTTGACACCAAGTACCGGGTACTTTCGGCCGCATCAATCATTACCTCGTCGCCCGGTAAGGCAGAACAGCTATCCCTAGCATTAGCGCTGTTAGATTAGCTTCAAGTAGATCCAAGCAAAACGGAAGTCTACACAGACTCGAGATCGGCAGCCAGAGCATTCGCATCTGGGGCCGTCTGTAAGGAAGTCGCCAAGATACTCGATGGAAAAGTATATGTTCATCACACCATCACCTGGTTCCCGGTCCATGTAGAGTCGAAAGTAGGGGGGCTTGTCAACGCCAACGAATTGGCTCATGCTCGGGCGCGAGGTCTCGCTTGCCGCGCCGGGCTATCTGGGGCCGGTGCACTGGGCGGGGCCCGCGACGGGTCTGGTCCGATCGTGGCGGAGACGGAACTCCCCTGCTTTAGGGACATACTCTCCACCTTTAACAAAGTCACAAAGCATTATCAACTTGCTCGCATGGCATTTCCGTTGCCCCACCGAAACCTATCACGGCCTCAATCGGTTACGCTTAGGTCATTACAAACGCACTCGTATCCCAGCCTCTCGATCTATAGTCCTTTCGCGGAGGTCTCCCCTTCGTGTCCCGACTGCGGCGGATACAGCGATTTTAACCATATGCTCTGGGAGTGCCCCTCTTTACAGCATGCACCGTACGGATCAAGGGATCTCGCAAGACATTTTATTTACTGGTCAAGAGTCATGACTGGTTCCATCAACTCAAGGCAGTCCAGAAGGCCCACGATGCGGCGGTGAGGTTTGGCCTTCCCGTCCCGACGTGGGAGCGGCCCGCGGTCCTCCCTTCATGAAAACGAGGGGTGACTACTTTAGCACGTCAATAAAGTTTGCTACCTACCTACCTACTAAGAGTGCAACACGTAAAGTACAGAATGAATACGAACACAAAGTGCCCACTCGTATTCACCCATGCTGGTCTTGAGCCGCACGATCTCGGCATAACTCGAGGCAAATCTCGAGGAAAGAACTCCTTCCGGAAATTCAGAAGCTCGATGAAATCGTCCGTTAGCTTCCCGGGGAATCCCCTTCTTCCGCAGACGGTCAGTCTTCTCGCCCCATCTCTTCACCCGCGCGGTCTGATCCACTTTCCGATTCCCGCATGGCGCTTTTATTGCCTCCGCCGGTGCTTCTGGAACCTTCGGTCGGATTTGTGATCCCGTAGCATGAACAAAGCCTGGGAATCTTCTAGACGTTTATCCGTTTTCGACCATGACCGTCGGAGCGTCGTCGAGGGGGATGGTGACTCATCCGCAGGCGCAAGCCGGGTTGCCATCTGCCCTCTCTCTCTCTCTGCTCGCCGGGTGAGAGGGTGTTTCGACGCGTGGTCTCTCTCTCGTTACCGTCGCATTCGTGTAGCTTGTGGAAGCTCGTAGAATCCGTTTATTGCGCCGGTGGTCTGCAGCGTATGCGCTCTCTCTCCCTCTGTCGAAGCTGCCGCGGGGCTTTCCTGCTCCTTTTTTTATTTGAGTGATGCGCGGCGTGCGCTTCGATTATGCACTCTTTTGTGACACTTGCCCCCAAATTACAAATATTATACAATAATATTCAAGGAAACACAAAACTAGCCCACACAAAAGTCCACAATTCACACGTCAGTTCACTCTCGATACATCGTGTACAAACACAATTCCCACCAAGTACATTTTTACTTCACAATAACACATCTCACGCGCACTTGTATTGCACAATGACACATCTCCGGCGTAAAAAGGCAGAAATATGAAACAGAGCAGGTACAACAAGTATACAAAACTGTGACAGGGTAGTTTACATAGCGCAAACAAAACCCTGTGTTCATAATGCATGAATAAACACTCGGTACACTAATAAAAACACTTTACACACATAGACGTCAACGCATTTAAATGCGACCAGGGTAATCGGCGTTTTTTTTTCCTGTAGTGCCTGCAGAATAGCTCATTCTCATGCTGGAACTCCACCGTGTAATTGCTGCTGCGGCACTTGGGATCCTTCCCGCTTGCGAGAAACGTATCTTTAAGGAATCGTCTTGTTTTTGTTCTTTGGCATAGTCCGGCCGGATTCTTCTCGGAATCGGGCGTGTAAAGGGGCTGGAAGGGCTTTCTGAGCTTGAGCTCGGGTGACAGCTGCCGCGATGTTCTTGTCAGCTGTTGATAGTCTTCCGCGTGGTTCTTCAATAGTTGATGGTTCAATCTTCGGCTCTTCTTCCAAAGGTTTCGGATCGTCTGGGACGCAGACTCCCTCGATGTTTCCTAGAATTAGGTCATACAGTGGGCTGCCCATGCAAAGCGCAGTGACATTCCCGCTGTAATAGGGGGTATTGACCTCAATCTTGGCTTCGGGAAGCTTCTTAGCCGTGCCGTAAACTAAACTGGTTTCACCCGTGAGCTCATCGGCGTTGACCAAGTCCCTTCGCACGATCACTGTGCTGCTGCCGGTATCTTGTAACACCGTGATTGGTTTCCCTGCCATTTTTCCAGCAAGTACAGGCATTCCTTTAACAGGAGATTCTGGGTGTTGTGTCATCACAGTATTAACGACCGGAATTCTTTTTTCCGTTTTGGAGTTCTACAAAGCCGGCGTTTACGCCTTCTACTTGGTGTTTTGGCGGGGCAGACAGACATGATGCCTCGGGAGTTTCTTTCATTCCGTTACGACATGTATCGGCTTTGTGCCCACTTCGCCCACATTTAAAACATTTGACATCTTTGGGGCGCGTAAAATTGCTCCGACAATTGCTAGCATGGTGGCCCAGTCTGTACAGGTTTCTGAGGGTTTCTCCTTTAATCGGATGCCGGTTTTTTAGCATCCTCTAGCCCCTCTTTTTTGATCTTAAGAGAGATTGGTGCCTCTCTGCGCTTCCAAAAATTGGTCTGCGAATTCCGCCATATCTTGAACGACTTATCTTTCCTTACTTTCAGAAAGAGTGACAGGCTCGGGTGGCAACTGATGAGGAATTGCTCTCTAAGTGCACCGTACTCCTGTGCAGTATCTGAAAGTTCGGTCCATCAATCAAAATAGTGGCTGAGCCGCGCAGCAAATTGCGTGGCAGTCTCGCCATCGGCGGGATTTCCGGTCCTAAACATATCTCGGAAACCTTTTACGGTGAACCTAAATCTTTTTAGTAGAGCGGCTCTCACCCTTCCATAATTAGAGGCATTCGTTGGTATCAGCCTACCGTACACACTAAGTGCTTCGCCACTCAAACACGTGCTCAACGCAGTGGCCCATTGATCCTCTGGCCAATTATGGCTTTTAGAAACTGTCTCAAACCTCTTCAAGTAAACATCCAGGTCATCTTTTCTTTCATCGAATGCCACAACCAGCTTGCTTGGGTTCTGTCGGAAGCTAGTGTCTTCCCTTTCAGTGCTATCGACTCTTGCCTGAGGAGGAGCGTCTGTGCGCTGCTGCAAACGAAGTTGTTCAAGTTCTAACTCGCGCTGTCTTTGTCTTTCTCTCTCAGCCATTTCAGCTTCTCTTTCTTCTTTTCGCTGCTTCGCCTCTCTTTCTTCGTTTCGCTCCATCGCCTCTCTTTCTTCCTTGGCCCTCTCGGCCACTAGCTTGTCTCCCTCACTTTATAAAGCTTCTTTTTTCTTCTGGCTAACCCACTTCCGTAGTGCAGCTCCGTAAAGACCCATCTTCTCATCAAGGACCACTAATTTCTCGAGATCCATGATGCCTTTCAAAATCTAGCCGCGTGCAAGAAGTATCTGCCAAGATTTCAACTCTTCACATAAGTTACAGTGGTGCAACACTCAAAATCGTTTACGATGACAATGTAAACGATCCCAGGCTCTTTCTCCCTACTATGGGCACACTATTTGCACCACAAAGGTCCTGTCGCTGTCGCCAGAAATATTGTCACACAGCTCGTGAACGAGGCGCCAACGCCGGGCCAAATTCTTAAGCCGACTTATCAGCTTCCGAAGATAACTCCAAGAAAGAAATAACAATTAATAAGGGGCCCTCTGGTGCGCCAGCGAACGCCGGTTGTGGTCTAAAGACCGAGTCAGAGCCCAGAGTTGTCAAAACACAAGAAAATATACTCTTCAAACAAGGCAGTTATATACACACGTGCACACTTCTGGTAGACACAATACAATTCAGATGAGTAATAACAAAACATTGAAAAATAATTAACGACAAGCACTAAGAGCCCAACACATAAAGTACAGAATGAATAGAAACACAAAGTGTCCACTCGCATTCATCCGTGCTGGTCTTGAGCCGGACGATCTCTGCGTAGCTCTAGGCAAATCTCGAAGAAGGAACTTCTTCCGGGAATGCAGACGCTCGATGAACTTGTCCGTTAGCTTGCCCGTAAATCCCCTTCATTCGCAGACGGTCAGTCTTCTCGTCACATATCTTCACCGGAGCGGTGTGATCCCCTTTCCGATTCCCGCACGGCGCTTTTATTGCCTCCGCCGGTGCTTCTGGAACCTTCGGTCGGAGTTGTGATCCCGTAGCATGAACAAAGCCTTTGAATCTTCTAGACGTTTCTCGCGTTTTCGACCACGGCCGTCGGAGCGTCGTGGAAGTGACTTATCTGTAGGCGCAAGCCGGGTTCCTGTCCCCCCCCCCCTCTCTCTCTGCTCGCCTGGTGAGAGGGTGTTTCGACGCTTTCTCTCTCGTTACCGTCGCCTTCGCGTACCCTGTGGAAGCTTCTAGAATCCTTCGATTGCGTCGGCGGTCTGCGGCGTATGCGCTCTCTCTCCCTCTGTCGAAGCTGCCGCGGGGCCATCCTGATCATTTGTTGATATGAGTGGGGCGCGGCGCGCGCTTCGATTATGCGCTCTTTTGTGACAGACTTTTGCAGGTTCTGTTATCCTGCCCTGCCTGTGTCCTGTTCTCCGACTTCAACGGACTATGTCTTTCCTCTTCCCACTGCCCCTTTTTTTTTGGATCGGGCACCTGCTGTTCCTGCTTCATTCACATTTCACCTCTCTTCATCATCCTCATCTTTGTTTTACAGTGAAAGCTGTATATGGCTAGGCGAAGCGAAAAAGTTGTCGCAGTTTCCCCTGAAAGGCGAAGCATCAATTGCGATAGCAAATTTGTAGAGAGCTACACGGAGTAATGATATTAGCTGTATCAGCTGTATAAACTTGGACATGCAGCAGCACCGGCAACACGCAGAACTGTTGTCGACGCCGTCGGCGTTTTGCCCGCGTTCGCTCAAAATGTTCTCCGACTTCAACGAACTATGTCTTTCCTCTTCCCGCTGCCCCCCCCCCTTTTTTTTTTGATCGGGCACCTGCTGTTCCTGCTTCATTCACATTTCACCTCTCTTCATCATCCTCATCTTTGTTTTACAGTGAAAGCTGTATATGGCTAGGCGAAGCGAAAAAGTTGTCGCAGTTTCACCTGAAAGGCGAAGCATCAATTGCGATAGCAAATTTGTAGAGAGCTACACGGAGTAATGATATTAGCTGTATCAGCTGTATAAACTTGGACATGCAGCAGCACCGGCAACACGCAGAACTGTTGTCGACGCCGTCGGCGTTTTGCCCGCGTTCGCTCAAAATGTTCTCCGACTTCAACGGACTATGTCTTTCCTCTTCCCGCTGCCCCCCCCCCTTTTTTTTTTGATCGGGCACCTGCTGTTCCTGCTTCATTCACATTTCACCTCTCTTCATCATCCTCATCTTTGTTTTACAGTGAAAGCTGTATATGGCTAGGCGAAGCGAAAAAGTTGTCGCAGTTTCACCTGAAAGGCGAAGCATCAATTGCGATAGCAAATTTGTAGAGAGCTATACGGAGTAATGATATTAGCTTTATCAGCTGTATAAACTTGGACATGCAGCAGCACCGGCAACACGCAGAACTGTTGTCGACGCCGTCGGCGTTTTGCCCGCGTTCGCTCAAAATGCGTGCGGCGTTGGTGACTGTTGCCGGAGCCTCTGATATAAATAGGCACTTGGTGCCGCAGCTAAACGTCGCCTCCCTTTCCTCCCCTCCCCCCCTCCCCCACGGCCTCTCGCGCGTCGGAAGAAGGCGCGTTTGCTCTACATATATGGTGATTGTAAAGGAGGAAAGAGACGCCTACTTCTGCAGGCCTTAAGGGAGCACGGCGCAGAACGCGCGTTTGTTCTCCGCCGTGCGTTCACTCCCCGTGAAAGCGCGCGCCCCTCGCGCCCTTTCACTCGCACATACAGCGTTCGGCGCGCGGCGACGATTTCATCTCCGTTGACGTCATACGGAACCTCACGGCGACGGCGACGGCGACGACGATGGCGACGCCGACGGCAGGAATCTGCTTTTGAGTGTCCATATAATTGCTATCGCAATAAAACAGTTCGTGCCATGTTTCGATACACGTCTCCATTGGCGGCGCCGTCAGTTACGCCGTTCTCCACGTTGCACCCAAGCGCACGCGCCTTTGGCAGCACCGTTAGTGGCATCGCTAGCGAACACGTTCTCGCCATTGCCACGTTGACGCTGCTCTGCCGGCAACGCCTCCTCCTCGGCTCCCCGTTGTCGCATGCGTTCGATATCTCATGTTAGCTCGGCGTCGTGGTTAGCAGCATCCACCCGCCATTGGAGCTTGCGTTCTACTAGAAACACAAACATGTAACCAATACTTCGGAAACGCTTCAGTACAGCGTCGGGATTAACCCACTGCTAAACACCGGGGCCGCACGTTTCAGCTTCGCTGAAACGTGCGGGGTGATTGGTGATGTTTTTTTCAATGAAGACTATGCGTGTAACCTCGTAGTTTTACGGGAGTGTTCATCTCTTGTAGTGCTATGATGTCTGGTGTGTCTTGCGTGTTGTGTTGGATGTGAAGCTGCAAGTGCCACCGCTGAGTGCGGTAGCTCCTGCAGTTCCACTTCCATACTGTCAGGGTTGTTCGTGGGGCCATGTTACGTTGGTGGCGGTGTGAGGTCCTGCCTGGCGGGATGCCGTTCGATATCTCATGCAGCATCATGTGACTGGCTTCTTACGAATTTTCTCTAAGCTGTAGTTTTGGGTGTCCGTTGTTTCTTGTACTGCGGCGAGCTGCGTGCTGTGTTGGCATGTGTTGCCTCCACAGAGCTTTTGAGTGTAGTGTATGTGCTTATCGTGTCCATGCGCAACGCGTGAAATTCCTGAAGGTTTGTGTTTATGAGTTCACTGATCGGGATAAAGCGCGCCTCGAGCTTAGTTTCTAGAGCATAGATGACCCCCGTTACGGCTGTGGCAATGTGAGCTTCGGTATGGAGCGAGGCAGTGGATTGCGCTTGTTGGAGCTTTGGGACTGTGGTGCCGTGAAAGTGGAAGTGGAGGCGGGAGAGTATTCCCGTGTTTGTGATGCGGGTGTGGATGTCTGTGTGGACGATTGCGAGGCTATAGGGGGACCTGTATATTGTCAGTGTCACGTAGTGGTGACGGTTAAGAAAACAGTCGTAAAACTGTGTATGACGAAACTGATTCTTTATTGGGCGAACCTTTGCCCACAAAAGCAAGCTACACTCGAAGCATAACGATAGCGGCAAACACAGTCGGTGATAGTCAAAATCTGATCAGCGGCGAAACGCGTCGGCTTTTGTACATGAGTCATTGAAGGTTCCAGAGTAATCCCTGGTGACCGCGTGTCTTCCAGAAGGTAGTAGACAATTCGCGTCGATGATACAATCAGATTTCATAAGCGTCGGTGACAACAGACAATGGATAGAAGCATCGATAACGTTCGAGAAACTTCCGATACATGCAGGCGCGTCCTGTGCCGAGGCATTTGTTTAACATTGTTAACATTGTGCCGATACATTTAGCATTTGTTAGCCGGTGAAAAGCGGTTACCGGTGCCAGATAAACAAGTGCACGTGCCAATACCCTCCCCTTAAGAAACATTGTGCCGATGCTACACACAAACACGAAAGCTAAAACAAAACCACTCGTAATAAAGAAAAGCAACAACAAAGCAACGAAGTCCCTAAGTTTGTTAGCGGGCGTAGAAAGGCTTAAGACGCACCACGTGGATGACTTCAGGTCGTGCGCGGAGCCGCTGTGATTCAGAAATGCCGTCTGGCACGACCTCATAGTCTAGTGCGCCAATACCGTAACGAGCATACAAGAAGCAGTTGAAAAAGAAGAGGAGGACGAAGTGCTTCTAGGCCTGATTGCGCGGTCACCATCATCCATCTCCTGTAAATAAAGTAATTTCTGCACAACTCTCCCTAGCAGTTGCGGTGGAAGGTGCTGGGTAATCGACACCCGAAGACGGAGGTTATACCGCAAGTTCTTCGTCGAAGCCGCCGCCTTGCTGGACTTCCACCGAACCCAGCGGAGTTGGAGATGTCCCACGACGCGGAAGAGCAACGGCCTGTCCCAGCCTCTGCCGGTTCTGTCCAGCAACTACGAGATGCACGTCCCTTCGCCGGAAAACCGGGCGAAGACGTCGATGAATGGCTCATCCATTACAAACGGGTGAGCGCCTACAACAAGTGGAATAGTACTTCTCAGCTTTCCAACGTTGTGTTCTTTCTCACGGATACCGCGTTGGTGTGGTTTGATAACAACGAGGAGACATTCACAACATGGGAAAGATTTGTTTCGCAAATCAAAGAGCGCTTCGGTGACTGCGTGACTAAAAAGAAAAGGGCAGAGCAGACGCTTTCACAACGCGCGCAAGTGCCGGGCGAAACATGCATGACCTACATTGAGGAAGTGCTAAAACTCTGCAGGATGGTGGACTCTGGCATGCCCGAGGAAGACAAAGTCAGGCACATCCTAAAAGGAATCGCCGAGGACGTTTATAGCTTTCTGATCGCTAAAGACAACCTGGCCTCTGTCGCCGACGTCATCCGGCACTGCCGCACGTTCGAGCAGCTTAAGACGAGGCGCGTTACGCCGAAGTTTGGCAGGTTAGCCAACGTTACGACCGTTGCAAGCATAGATAACGACCAGTCGCTCGATCTTGCTTCAACCATCCGTCAAATAGTTCGAGAAGAGCTCTGCCTGCACTCACAAGTGACTCACCGCAATACTTATCACCCATGCTCGTCACCAGCTGTTGAAACAACCGTCTCATCCTTCACCGAGTATCCAGCGGATTATGGACTCCCGCCGCAACAGCCACCACTTGTCTACGAAAGCGGCGCTCCCTCTGACGCTCGATCACGATGGGCAGAGCCACGTTATTATCGCCAAGGCCCCGTGACTTATGATGCCGGGACGCGACCAGAGCAACGCCAACCCTACTACCAGGACCCAAATTACGACCGATACAACCTATCCCAGCGAACACCGGAGGCGAGTTACCCCAAAGAGAACGAACTCGCTTACCGCCCACAGAGGGCAAGCATTGGTTTTGAGGAGTGTACAGTGAACCGTGACCCTCCTGTGTGCTACAGCTGCGGTTCCACGAGACACATAGCTCGTTACTGTCGCCAACGCCGTCATTCACGAAGGACACCGCCGATGTTCTCGCCACCTGGAACCCGTACATTGCATGACCAATGGACCAGTTCACTTCCCACGGACCGTTCCTCGCGCGAGATCAGACCCAGCAATTCGCCAGCGTCTGACCGAAGCCTGACACCACCAATTAACCGTCCTCGTTGTTTTCCGTCCCCTCGGCGCCGTGCATCTTCGCCCCCGCCGGGAAACTAGCATCCGCGGCCGATGGAGGTGAGGTCGCCGCACGGCCTTTGGATGAAATACCTCTGCCTGCTGTGATGATCAAAAACAAAGTGAATGTGCTAGTTAACGGATTGCCGACCATTGCTTTAGTTGATACTGGTGCGAATGTGTCTGTCATGAGCCTCGCTTTCAAGAACCGCCTAGGCCACAAGGTTATGTTTTCATGGGACGATGCCGTTACCTTTCGTGGAGTAGGTGGCGAATAGCTCCACCCCCTCGGTGTTTGCGCTGTAAGTGTTATGTTGGCTGGGAAAGTGTTTGTGTCGGAGTTTTTAGTCCTTGCCCGCTGTTCGCACGATGTAATTCTCGGCATAGATTTTCTTGAGCACTGCGGCGCTTCTGTGGACTGTGGAAATGGTGAAATCCATGTGAACGAGGTGCTTTTAGCCGCGATTTCTGAACAAAGCTCGTGTGTCGAAGAAAGGGATACACTCAGTGGGCTTGATGAAGTGCTTGCCCCCTCATGGTGCCTAACGCCCGTTCGTGTTTGTGCGACTACTGTTGACGCTGCTTGCGTTGACCTCGTGGTTAGGCCCCTCAGCACTAACTGTGCTGAAAAATGTATACTCGTGCCTTGCTCGGTCGTGTGCATGACGAGAGGAGTCGCAACGTTGTGGGCGCTGAATTGTTCCGCCACGCCAATAGTTCTGCCTCGAGGCATGAAAATTGCCCTTTTCGGTGAAGCTTCATGCAGCTCAATAGCAGTACTCACAGCAGAGCCCGCTCCTGCTCCGCACCATGCGATTATCACCCTTCTGAAGAGCTGATTCTCGGTATGATCAGCAAGGATCTCTGCACATCTGAGCGTCAAGCACTGGTGCAAGTCCTGTCCCGACATGTTGCTGCATTCGATTTTACTCACGGAGATGCGTCACTTGATTTACCATCATCCCGAACTCGCCACAGAATAGATACCGGCTCAGCACACCCCATTCGCCAGAAGCCCTACCGCGTGTCATCCCCCGAGCGCAAGTTTATCGCAGAACAAGTTAAGGAAATGATGAAAAAAACGTGTTGTTCAAGAGTCGTCCAGCCCATGGGCAGCTCCAGTAATCCTCGCCCGGAAGAAAGATGGCTCCTGAAGATTCTGCGTAGATTACAGACGCCTAAACGCTGTGACGAAGAAGGATGTCTACCCACTACCGCTAATCGACGACGTCATCGATTGCTTACACGCTGGTTCTTATTTTTCGACGCTTGATCTATGATCGGGGTATTGGCAAATACCTATGGAACCTAAAGACAAGGAAAAGACCGCATTCGTGACCCCAGATGGCTTATTCGAATCTAATGTTATCCCTTTTGGCCTCTGTAATGCTCCCGCCACCTTTGAAAGATTCATGGATACAATATTACGTGGTCTAAAGTGCGAGATATGCATGTGTTACTTGGATGACGTTGTAATCTTCGGCCGCACGTTGGAAGAACATAACACCCGCCTGAGTCTTGTTGTCAGTTGCATCGAGAAAGCTGGACTAGTTCTAAACTCAAAAAACTGTCGGTTTGGCGAGCGTCAAACATTGGTTCTGGGACATCTAGTCGCCAAGGATGGCGTCAGACCCGATCCCTGTAAGATTGAAGCAGTCAGCTCCTTCAAACCACCACAGACAGCACGAGAACTTCGATCCTTCGGTCTATGTTCCTATTTTCGTCGTTTTGTACCCCGATTAGCCGATATTGTTCCTCCGTTGACATCTATTCTGCGACAGGATGTAGCCCTCACATGGACGCCGGAGTGTGACGCATCATTCTCGCAACCGAAGTTTATACTAACGTCAGCACCCCTCTTGCGTCACTTCGACCCATCTTGCCCGACTGAAGTTCACACCGATGCTAGTGGAATCGGAATAGGAGCGGTACTTGTACAACGTCACAACAACGCCGAAAATGTCGTCGCATATGCCAGCCGTTGTCTGAGCAAGTCAGACCGCAATTATACGGTAACGGACCAGGAATGCCTCGCAGCTGTTTTCACCGTGCTGAAATTTCGATGTTATCTTTACGGAAGACCATTCAAGATAGTCACCGATCATCCCTCTTTATGCTGGCTGGTTGGCTTGCGTGATCCCTCAGGTCGACTCGCGCGCTGGGCGCTGCGCCTTCAGGAATATGACTTCGTGGTGTCACACAAGAGCGGACGTCGTCATGCCGACGCAGACTGCCTTTCTCGCATTCCCCTTGCGACTTCCGACTGCGAAGCTGAGAATTTTGATGATTATCTCGCTGCCATTACTCCTACGTTCCCCGACGCGGCAGACTTTCAGAGAGATCAACGCAATGATCTCAACCTGGATCCGCTGTTTGCCGCCGCTCGTACTTCTCAAGGCAGCGGTCGCTTCACCATTCGTGATGAGTTGCTCTGTAAGAACAATTGCTCCAGGAATGGAGCACGTTTTCTTCTAGTTGTTCCCGAGAGACTCCGCTCCGACGTCTTACGTGACATGCATGACGATGCGACATCTGGTCATTTCGGTTTCGTGCGAACGCTACACCGCACGCAAGAGCGATTTTACTGGCACAACATCTACCAGACAACCAAACACTATGTCGCTAGTTGTGAAACGTGTCAACGTCACAAGCGACCAACCACCGATGTGCCAGGTCCCCTGCAGCCATTGACACCGCCCAGTACACGTACCTTTCGAGCAAGTAGGCATTGACCTTATGGGTCCATTCCCGTTATCTAACAATAAGAACCGTTGAATAATCGTTTGCGTGGACCATCTCACACGGTACGCAGAAACTGCAGCCATACCCTCGTCCACCGCTGCCTGTGTGGCACTCTTCCTTCTGCGTTCCGTAGTCCTTCGTCATGGCCCGCCGCGTGTTATCATCAGTGACCGTGGTCGCCAGTTCACTGCGGACGCCGTTGAGGAGCTACTTCGTCTGTGCACTTCTGAGTGCCGTCACTCCACACCGTATCATCCACAGACCAATGGTCTCGTTGAAAGGACGAACCGAACACTGACCAACATGCTTGCCATGTATGTTTCCTCCAACCATAACAACTGGGACGACGCGCTGCCCTTCATAACCTACGCATACAACACGGCGAAACATGAAACCACGAACTACAGCCCATTTTATCTCCTCTATGGAAGGCTACCGCGCAGCCCTCTCGATACTTTCTTAAACTTTATTCTGCACGACGACGATTCTGTGTCAAAGACTGTGTGCCTCGCTGAAGAAGCCCACCGAATAGCCCGTCTTCGTACGTTGGCCTCGCAACACCGTTCAAAGGACCGTTACGACGAGCGTCACGGGCCTGTTTCGTTCGCCAAAGGCGACTTTGTGCTTCTTTGGACACCGCAACGCAAGCGGGCCTTGTGTCAAAAGTTCCTGTCCCACTATTCCGGCCCATACGTTGTCCTGGAGCGTTTGAGTGAACTTTGTTATGTAATAGCTCGCCTCCTGGGCAATGGCCGGCGATCAAGTAGAACGCAAGTGACTCATGTTGCTCGCCTGAAACGTTTTTACACTACTGATGCCTCCTAACTCGTCCTACGGGCTTCGTCTGCTTGTGGGGGAATGTAACGAGCATACAAGAAGCAGTTGAAAAAGAGGAGGACGAACTGCTTCTAGGCCTGATTGCGCGGTCACCATCATCCATCTCCTGTAAATAAAGTCATTTCTGCACAACTCACCGTAACAATACGTTATATGGTCTTATAGGGTCCGAAATAGCGTCGTAATAGTTTCTCGCTAAGTACTCGTCGGCGTGTCGGAGTCCAGACCCAAGCATGGTCGCCGTATTGGTACTCGACGTAGCGTCGTCGAAGATTGCAGTGTCGGCTGTCACTCCTCTGCTGGTTCTTGATGCGCAGGCGGGCGAGCTGTCGACCTTGTTCGGCGCGCTGCAAGTATAGGTGGCAACATCTAAATTGTCTTCGTCGGTGACGTCGGGTAGCATGGCGTCAAACGTCGTTGCCGGGTTCCTTCCGTAGACCAGGTTGAACGGCGCCATGTGCGTTGTTTCTTGCACGGCCGTGTTGTATGCGAAGGTCACGTACGGAAGGATGGCATCCCACGTCTTATGTTCGACGTCGACGTACATTGCCAGCATGTCGGCCAGGGTCTTGCTAAGCCACTCGGTGAGGCCATTCGTCGGCGGGTGATAGGCAATGGTTCGGCGATGGCTTGTCTGGCTGTATCGCAGGATGGCTTGAGTTAGTTCTGCCGTAAAGGTTGTACCTCTGTCGGTGGTGAGGACTTCTGGGGCACCGTGCCGCAGGAGGATCTTCTCAACGAAGAATCAGGCTACCTCGGCGGCACTGCCTTTGGGCAAGGCTTTTGTTTCGGCGTAGCGGGAGAGGTAGTCCGTAGCTACGACGATCCATTTCCCGGACGTCGACGTCGGAAAAAGCCCCAGTAAGTTCATTCAATATAAAATAAAACCACTTCTGGCTCTGACTCTGAAGTCCATCCCGATCTTCTGGAACGGTCGACGAGGTGGTTCGATCGGCTGTAGAAGTCCGGCTGACCTTGTCGGCGGTGTTTTGCGTCGCTGAGAGTCTCGGCGTGTCCTTACATAATAGGCGACGTCGGCAGAAAGGCGAGGCCAGTAGTATTTTTCTTGTATCCTCGCGAGCGTGCGGGAAAAACCGAGGTGTCCAGCCGTTGGGTCGTCATGAAGAGCTTGCAGAACATCTGGACGCAATGCTGAGGGAACCACGAGGAAGTAGTTGGCTCGGAGAGGCGAGAAGTTCTTTAGGAGAATGTCGTTTTGCAAGAAAAACGACGCCAATCCTCACCTGAACACCTTCGGCACAATGACGGTCTTGCCTTCCAGGTAGTCTACAAGGCTCCTCAGTTCCAGGTCGGCACGCTGTTGTTCGGCGAATTCGTCGGCACTGATGGGTCCCAAGAAAGTGTCGTCACCCTGGTCGTTCTGTGGCGGCGGTTCGACGGGGGCGCGAGACAAGCAGTTGGCGTCAGAGTGCTTTCACCCAGACTTGTAAATGACGGTGATGTCGAAAGCTTGAAGTGTCAGACTCCATCGTGCGAAATCACCTGAGGGATCCTTCAAGTTAGCTAGCCAACACAAGGCGTGGTGGTCGATCACATCTTTGAAGGACCTGCCATAGAGGTAGGGGCGAAACTTTGATGTAGCCTAGATGATGTCGAGGCACTGCTTTTCTGTTCTGGAATAATTTCCTTCCGCCTTCCATAGCGACCGGCTAGCGTAACTTACAACCCTTTCTAGTCCGTCAGTCATCTGCACAAGCACGGCGCCGAGCCCTACGCTGCTTGCGTCGGTGTGGAGACGGTATCGGCGTTTTCGTCGAAATGCGCAAGTATCGGCGGCGATTGCAGGCGTCGCTTCAGTTCTTCAAAAGCTTCGACTTGCGGTGCCTCCCACTTGAACTCGACGTCGGCCTTCGTCAGTGGGTCGGCGATCCCTGAAAAGTCCTTGACGAAGCGCCTGTAATAGCACACAGTCTAAGAAATCTACGCACTGCCTTCTTGTCGGCGGGCGGAGGAGTAAGTGATGGCCGCAGTATTCTATGGGTCCGGGCGTACTCCAGACTTATTGATCACGTGGTCCAAAAACAAGAGCTCCTCGTATGCGAAGCGGCACTTTTCTGGCTTCAATGTGAGTCCGGAGGTCTTGATTGCTTGAAGAACTGTTTCAAGGCGCAGGAGGTGTTCTTCGAAGCTTGAAGCAAACACAACGACGTCGTCCAAGTAGAGGAGGCAAGTCAGCCACTTCAATCCTGCCAGTAATGTATCCATGACGCGTTGGAAAGTCTCAGGTGCCGATCAATGACCAAACGGCATGACCTTGAACTCTGACAGTCCGTCTGGTGTTATAAAGGCAGTTTTCTCCCGGTCCCTCTCATCGACTTCGATTTGCCAGTAGCCGGTTTTGAGGTCCATCGACAAAAAATACTTTGCGTTGTAGAATCGATCCAAAGGGTCGTCTATCCATGAGAGAGTTTATACGTCCTTCGTGATTTTGTTGAGACGACGATAATCGACGCAGAAACGTAGGGTTCTATCCTTCTTCTTTACTAACAGTACGGGGACGCCCACGGACTCTTGGACGGCTGGATGATGTCGTCGCGTAACATTTCGTCGACTTGTTGCCTTATGGCCTCGCGTTCACGTGCCGAAACTCGGCACGGGCTCTGACGGAGTGCGCCGACATATTCGTCGGTTATCAGGGGCGTAGCCAGGGGGGGGGGGGGGTTGGGGGGGTTCAAACCCCCCCCCCCCGTAATTTTTTCCGCATCCCCCCCCCCCTAATTACCCACCCTTTGTTTTCGTCGCTTCGCGCTGACATAATTCATGAAACCAGTACTACTATCAGAATTTAATTCCTGGGCGCTTCCGTTTGGGTTGGTAATTTACAGCGAATCATGTCTGCATATGGAAAAAACTGTCGCGGTGTTTGTCAAGGCTTTGACACTCTGTGAAGTTTTGGGTGAGAATGTGGCGGCCGCATTCTGAAGCAACAAATGCGCAACAAATGAAGCAACAAATGCGGCAGCCGCATTTTAGATGATGGCGAAAACGCTCGAGGCCCGTTTACTTAGATTTAGGTTGCACGTTAAAGACCCCAGGAGGTCGAAATCTCCGGTATACATTTCCACCGCTTCCCTTCAGGTGCCGGTTAGGCCGCGCTCGCGCAGGATCTTAGGCTACGTTCACACTTGGTCTCGAAGTTGTCGGAAGCGGCAAAATCTTGCAAAAATCCGCCCGCCTAGGCGGCAAAACATGCAGAAAAACAGGCTGTGAGCCAAATCGGTCTCGGGCCGATTTTTTCGCCATGGCGAAGCGGAAACGCGGCGCAAAGTCGTTCTGCTTCACTAGAAGCTACACTAGCATGTAAACAACCGGTCGCAAAATTGAACATGGCATCAAAAGTGTAGGCTGTAATGCTGATAAGACGCGATCAAGAACCAGCCCTTGCTCTACGACAAGAGTGGCACTAAAACGTGCTGTCAGCAATACTCGCGATAGTATTCAACGTCGCGCGACCGGAGGTGCGGCAACGAAGCCTTGGCGTGACCCAACTTCTCGCGCTTTTGCAAAGCCAGGTGAACCCACCACCGCCGTTTCCGAGGTGTCCGCGTCTTCCGTTTATTCATTGCCCATTTCTAGAAAAGAAGTAGGTAGAAGTATAAAAGCCATTTCTTCTTCCACTTCCATGGCAGACAACAGTTAGGCAGATTCCTCATTGGCGCTCCATAATTCTCCTCGCACGTGTACGGTATGTTGCAGAAGTCGCGGGGTGCTTTTCTCGTCGCGACGATAGATTTGGAGCGTAGGTCTCACGTAGGACGCGCAGGCTCTGGCGAGCCCCAACACAAGGGCCAGCCCGGGTTTTAGCTCTGGTGTTCCCGTTGCCCCTTTGGTGTCCTGGAGGCGCCGACAATACGAAATGATGAAATGTTATTACAACTTGTAAATAAAAGCTATTAAAGAAATATTATCACGCCTAGGCACCAACCTGTGACTCAGCGCTACCGCGCCCGTGTGCGGAGAATTACGGAACGCCAACGAGGAATTTACCGAAGGTCGCAGATGACACGCGAAGTAGCGTAATATCATCACTTTTGATGACGGTACGTGGGTCAAAGAATGAACATACCGCTCTAAATAATGCGATAATGAGCGCCACCACGCCGACAAACGTACGCAGACTAGATGGATCTGGACGAAAACGGCAGCGGCGGCCGCGGCGGTAGCAAAACAAATCTGAACTTGGGCAGGCGCGGAAAACATTTTCCGGCCGCTTTGGCCTTTCCGCCCGCTTTGGCCTTTCCGCCGGCTTGCCGCTTCCCAAGTGTGAACGTAGGCTTAGTCTGCGCGAGAAACGTCTCTTGTTTTCCATTGCGCCCCTACGGAAGGCTGGTAATTACTGTTGTGTTGTTGAATCCCAAACCAGCAATTACGGAAGGCTGGTAGTTGCTGTTTTGTTGTGGAATCCCAAACCAGCAATGTACACACGAAGGGGTTGATGACAGCAGTGAAATTCCACCGACTCGCAATAGAATGCGCGAAACAGACAGCCGACAAGCATGAATTACTGCTGTGCGCAGTACAGCGTAAGTAAACTCTTGTTGCAGGCGCTGACAGTTCTCATCGGAGTTCACGCGTCCTAAGAAATTGATTATGTGCACTATGCACTGAACAATACCGGAGTTCAATCCTGCATCACTAGTACATCAATCAGTCGAGATTCTGTGAGGTACAAGGCCGCTTCCTGTTTGCACCGGCGTAAGTGAAGCAGAAGTGAGTTGCACGCACTACTTAAAATGCGTACACATGCCATATCTGTGCTGTGCGGTAAATATTCTGTACAATTCTGAATCTGTTGACGTAAAGGCAAATGACGGCTGCACGCTCGCACACAGCCGAAGACACAGCGGCCCATGCACTTGCCGCAGGAAATGCAACCCTCCCGTATGAGGGAGCAGGGCGACGAAAGCTTCGAAAAAAAAAAAAAGCCTTACGCGTTTTTGCGCGTATTTAAGTTTTCTAGCGCAAAGACGCAGCGAAGAAGCTATTGCCATGGGAGTAGGTATAGCCTGGTCACACGTGCATTTTCACGCGTATAGCCGTCCTTGACTTGTGAAGCGCACTTCGCCCCGACGACGACGACGCCACCTTCGCTTAACGGACAACCCTGGACAACCGTGGATAGTAGTGGGCTACATAAGGCTCGCTTTTGGCAAACCACTTCGGGATTCGGCGCCGACATGGCAGCTGAACGCTTACACCGCCTTTTTCTTCCGTTACTGCAGATAACTACCGTTCTTCAAGGCACCGTATCGGAAACGTGCTTCCTTCCATAGGGCATTTTTTTCGTCGATGAAACCTGCCAGGCTTACCTGTGTGACCGGCCACCGTTGGACTCGACAGTGCTACCAACACTCCTCACCAAATGCATCGACTGGCAACCCTGGACAACCCTGGATAGTAGTGGGCTACATAAGGCTCGCTTTTGGCAAACCACTTCGGGATTCGGCGCCGACATGGCAGCTGAACGCTTACACCGCCTTTTTCTTCCGTTACTGCCGATAACTACCGTTCTTCAAGGCACCGTATCGGAAACGTGCTTCCTTCCAGAGGGCATTTTTTTCGTCGATGAAACCTGCCAGGCTTACATGTGTAACCGGCCACCGTTGGACACGACAGCGCTACCAACACTCCTCACCAAATGCATCGACTGGCAACCCTGGACAACCCTGGATAGTAGTGGGCTACATAAGGCTCGCTTTTGGCAAACCACTTCGGGATCCGGCGCCGACATGGCAGCTGGACGCTTACGCCGCCTTTTTCTTCAGCTGCTGCAGATAACGTTCTTCAAGGCACCGTATCGGAAACGTGCTTCCTTCCGGAGGGCGTTTTTTTCGTCGATGAAATCTGCCCGGCTTACCTGTGTGACCGGCCACCGTTGGACACGACAGTGCTACCAACACTCCTCACCAAATGCATCAACTGACAACCCTGGAGAACCCTGGATAGTAGTGGGCTACATAAGGCTCGCTTTTGGCAAACCACTTCGGGATCCGACGCCGACATGGCAGCTGGACGCTTACGCCGCCTTCTTCTTCAGTTACTGGAGATAACTATACCGTTCTTCAAGGCACCGCATCGGAAACGTGCTTCCTTCCGGAGGGCGTTTTTTTTCGTCGATGAAACCTGCCCGGCTTACCTGTGTGACCGGCCACCGTTGGACACGACAGTGCTACCAACACTCCTCACCAAATGCATCGACTGGCAACCCTGGACAACCCTGGATAATAGTGGGCTACATAAGGCTCGCTTTTGGTAAACCACTTCGGGATCCGGCGCCGACATGGCAGCTGAACGCTTACGCCGCCTTTTTCTTCCTTTACTGCAGATAACTACCGTTATTCAAGGCACCGTATCGGAAACGTGCTTCCTTCTGGAGGGCGTTTTTTTGGTCGATGAAACCTGCCCGGCTTACCTGTGTGACCGGCCACCGTTGGACACGACAGTGCTACCAACACTCCTCACCAAATGCATCGACTGACAACCCTGGACAACCCTGGTTAGTAGTGGGCTACATAAGGCTCGCTTTTGGCAAACCACTTCGGGATCCGACGACGACATGGCAGCTGGACGCTTACGCCGCCTTCTTCTTCAGTTACTGCAGATGACTATACAGTTCTTCAAGGCACTGCATCGGAAACGTGCTTCCTTCCGGAGGGCGTTTTATTGCGATAGCAATTATATGGACACTTCAACCGGATTTCTGCCGTCGTCGTCACCGTCGCCGTGAGGTTCCGTATAGATAAAATCTTCACCACGCGCCGTATGCCCGAGCGGAAGCGTGCGGGGACGTGCGCTGTCACGGAGAGCGAACGCACTCAATCTCCCACGCGCAAGTAACGAAGCGGGAAGCCAGCGCCGGAGGGAGCGGGGGGGGAGGGGCATTTCTACTCTGCCAACAACCGCGCTCGTCGCTCGATCGCACCGTCTCTTATCTGTCCCACGCGCAAGCAAGGAAGCGGGAAGCCAGCGCCGGAGGGAGCGGGGGGGGGGGGGGGGCGCACTTCTACTCTGCCAACAACCGCACTCGTCGCTCGCAGCACCGTCTCTTATCTCCACACGGCTCTGACCTGCTGTATGCACTGTGCATTCGCCGCTCAGTTTCTGTTGAAGCGATAGACCGCACGTACCTTCGCCCGCTGCAGCGTATGGGCTTGCTGCCAGCGTTTTGACAGTCGTTGTCTGCAGTCATTAAGTGTGATCTATTCATGTTTGTTTGTGCGCGCTCACACCACGCTTGTTCATTCAGTTAGTAATAGTCGGGCCACATTTTCCAACGCACGCTACACATGTAATGCTGCCCGGATCGGCAGTGCAGCGCTACAGGTGTGTCCCTTCGCACGCGCGCTGCCCACGGGAAGCGCTTCTCATCAACACCACCGTTTCGCACGCGCCTTCTCGTGGTCATCGAGTCTCTCTTCATGTCGGTCTACTTACGCCGCACCACACCTGCTTACTTAATCAGCTCATGTTTACTACAATTCATATTGCTACCAAAGCCGCTCACCTTACTTGGTATGACATTGCTGTGTTGCTATCGCATTCATTGCTTCGCCCTTAGGGCGAAACTGTGACATTTTTTTTTTTCGTCGATGAAACCTGCCCGGCTTACCTGTGTGACCAGCCACCGTTGGACACGACAGCGCTACCAGCACTCCTCACCAAATGCATCGACTGGCAACCCTGGAGAACCCTGGATAGTAGTGGGCTACATAAGGCTCGCTTTTGACAAACCACTTCGGGATCCGGCGCCGACATGGCAGCTGAACGCTTACGCCGCCTTTTTCTTCAGTTACTGCAGATAACTACCGTTCTTCAAGGCACCGTATCGTAAGCGTGCTTCCTTCCGGAGGGCGTTTTTTTCGCCGATGAAACCTGCCCGGCTTACCTGTGTGACCGGCCACCGTTGGACACGACAGTGCTACCAACACTCCTCACCAAATGCATCTACTGGCAACCCTGGACAACCCTGGATAGTAGTGGGCTACATAAGGCTCGCTTTTGGCAAACCACTTCGGGATTCGGCGCCGACATGGCAGCTGAACGCTTACACCGCCTTTTTCTTCCGTTACTGCAGATAACTACCGTTCTTCAAGGCACCGTATCGGAAACGTGCTTCCTTCCAGAGGGCATTTTTTTCGTCGATGAAACCTGCCAGGCTTACCTGTGTAACCGGCCACCGTTGGACACGACAGCGCTACCAACACTCCTCACCAAATGCATCGACTGGCAACCCTGGACAACCCTGGATAGTAGTGGGCTACATAAGGCTCGCTTTTGACAAACCACTTCGGGATCCGGCGCCGACATGGCAGCTGGACGCTTACGCCGCCTTTTTCTTCAGCTACTGCAGATAACGTTCTTCAAGGCACCGTATCGGAAACGTGCTTCCTTCCGGAGGGCGTTTTTTTCGTCGATGAAACCTGCCCGGCTTACCTGTGTGACCGGCCACCGTTGGACACGACAGTGCTACCAACACTCCTCACCAAATGCATCAACTGACAACCCAGGACAACCCTGGATAGTACTGGGCTACATAAGGCTCGCTTTTGGCAAACCACTTCGGGATCCGGCGCCGACATGGCAGCTGGACGCTTACGCCGCCTTTTTCTTCAGGTTGGTTTTTCATATCGCGTTGTTAACGAAAAAAGTTGTCGCAGTTTCACCTGAAAGGCGAAGCATCAGTTGCGATAGCAAATTTGTAGAGAGCTATACGGAGTAATGATAGTAGCTTTATCAGCCGTATAAACTTGGACATGCAGCAGCACCGGCAACACGCACAACTGTTGTCGACGCCGTCGGCGTTTTGCCCGCGTTCGCACAAAATGCGTGTGGCGTTGGTGACTGTTGCCGGAGCCTCTGATATAAATAGGCATTTGGTGCCACAGCTGGTGGTGGTGGTTACAACATCTTTATTGAAAATCATGGTGGGGTCTCAGGGTGGCCCCTGTTGGGGGCGACTCCCTCGGCCCAAGTGACAATTTTCAGTTGTTCCCTGAGATCGGCGGCAGTCCTAAGTAAGGTCTCCCAGGTAAGTTTGGAGGGGGCTGGCAAGAGCGTATTTGGGGGAGGAAAACCCCTACATCCCCAAAGATTGTGGTCTTGTGTTGCAAATTCGTTCATGTTACAATTTTGACATATAGGGTTAAATTCCCCATTTGTGATAATCGCCAATCTGTGCGGACTCAGAAAAGAGTCTGTCTGAAGCTGGCGAAGGACGGTGGCCTGCGCTCTGGTAAGGTCCCGATGAGGCGCCGGGTATGTGCGCCTCCTTTCTTTATAAAAGTTTGTTATTTCATTATATGTGGTCACCACCTCACTCAGAGAATCCGAGTCAGAGCGGCGCGCCTCCCGGCTTGTTAACCCTCGGGCGATACGGTGCGCCTCTTCGTTCCCAGGATTTCCTGAGTGGGCGGGGACCCATACTAGATTAATAAGTCTGTCCGCTTGATAAAAAGTGTGGTAATAATTGTTTTCTAATGTGAACACAGTACAAGAGAGCAGCGGGCAGCGTTGGCAGCGTGTCTCAACCAGAGCGGCTCAGGCAATCTCGAGCTCGCGCTGCCCGGATGACTGGCGATGTGGCTGCAGCGCCGGGCATTCGTCTTCACTACAATCACCCCCCATCGAAAAAGGAGCCATCCTGGCGACTCATGGTGAACATAGAATCAAGGGGTCGTAATACGGCTTCAGGCGTTGTACGTGGACGGTTTCACGACCACGACAGCGTTGGTCCGTAGGTGGCGTGACAGGCTCGACAATACAGTTCACAGGCGATGTCTGCGCTACAACACGGTAGGGTCCTTGATATTTTGATACAAGCTTGGATGAGAGGCCAGCAGGAACGGCAGGAACCCGAAGCCACACAAGGGAGTCCGGAAGAAAGTGACAATGCGTGTGATCATCGTCACGTCGAGATTTTTGTTGCCATTGGTCGACGGCTGTAAAGGAACGGGCGAGTTGACGGCATTCCTCGGCGCGGCGGGCAACTTCAGAGATGGGTGTACATTCGGATGAATCGGGTCTGTACGGAAGAATGGTGTCGAGGGTAGTCGAAGGTTCGCGGCCGTACAAGAGGAAGAATGGGGAAAAGTTTGTGGTCGCCTGTGGTGCAGTGTTGTAGGCGAACGTGATGAATGGCAGAATGAGGTCCCAATCAGTGTGATCAGAGGCGACGTATTTGGAGAGCATGTCGCCAAGGGTGCGGTTAAATCTTTCCGTCAGACCGTTAGTTTGAGGATGGTAGGCGGTGGTGGTGCGATGAACGATGCGACATTCAGTAAGGAGCGCGTTTACGACTTCGGAGAGGAACACACGTCCTCTATCGCTCAAAAGTTCGCGAGGTGCACCGTGACGGAGAATAAAGTTTTTCAGTAGGAAGGATGCGATATCACGAGCTGTGGCAGCAGGCAGAGCGGCTGTTTCTGCGTGTCGCGTCAAGTGGTCGATGGCGACGACTATCCAGCGGTTTCCGGAAGCCGTGCTCGGAAGGGGTCCATAGAGGTCAATCCCAATGCGATCGAAGGGCCTGGCAGGACACGGGATTGGCTGTAGTGGACCAGAGACATGCTGAGAAGGAACCTTGCGGCGTTGGCACTGAGGGCACGACCGAATGTACTTGCATACAAAGGTGTACATGCCACGCCAATAAAACCTGGAGCGAAGCCGGGTGTACGTCTTGAAGACACCCGCGTGTGCACACTGCGGGTCAGTGTGGAAGGCAGAACATATTTCACCACGAAGATGTCGCGGTATGACGAGCAACCACTTGCGGACGTCGGAGACGTAATTCCGGCGATAGAGAAGTCCATCCCGCATTTCGAAGTGCGAAGCTTGACGGCGCAAAGCTCGAGAAGGTGGAGGAACAGTCGACGGGTTAGAAAGGAAGCGGATAAGAGCACTAATCCAGGCATCCTTGCGTTGCTCCGAAGCCATGTCGCAGCCTACTGGAAACGAAAGTACGTGGTCAACGGCAGAGAGGCAGGCATCGCTTACGGTTGACACGGGCGAACGGGAAAGCGCGTCGGCGTCGGTGTGGCGGCGGCCAGACCTGTAGACAACGCGCACGTCGAAATCTTGCAACCGCAAAGCCCAGCGAGCTAATCGACCTGAGGGGTCCTTCAATGTGGACAGCCAACAAAGTGCATGGTGGTCTGTAATTACGTCAAAGGGGCGGCCATAGAGGTAGGGTCGAAATTTACCAAGTGCCCAGATTATGGCCAAACATTCTTTCTCCGTAACGGAATAATTTGTCTCTGCTTTGGTGAGGGTGCGGCTTGCGTATGCAACGACGTACTCGTCGAAACCAGATTTGCGCTGCGCGAGCACAGCGCCGAGCCCAACACCGCTGGCGTCAGTGTGTACTTCGATCGGAGCACTCGGGTCGAAATGACGCAGTATAGGCGGCGATGTTAATAGACGACGCAACTCTTGGAAGGCATCGTCACAGGCAGGGGACCAGGCGTAATTGTTCAAGTCGCTCCGTAGAAGCTGATTCAAGGGAGCGGTGATGGACGCAAAATTCCGAATGAAGCGGCGAAAGTAAGAGCAGAGGCCAAGGAAGCTGCGAAGTTCTCGTACGGAGGAAGGTTTGGGAAAATCAGCAACTGCACGGAGCTTGGCGGCGTCAGGAAGAATACCGTGTTTAGATACGACATGGCCAAGGATGGTGAGCTGACTTGCGCCAAAGTGGCATTTCTTCAGGTTGAGCTGAAGGCCGGCGGCAGTTAGGCACTGTAACACTTCCTCCAGCCGACAGAGATGGGTGGGAAAATCGGGCGAAAAAATAACCACATCATCTAAGTAGCACAGGCAGGTTTTCCACTTGAGACCACGCAACAGGTTGTCCATCATACGCTCAAATGTGGCTGGGGCGTTGCAAAGCCCGAAAGGCATGACACGAAATTCATATAGGCCATCTGGTGTTACAAAGGCCGTTTTAGGTTGGTCTTCGGGTGCCATGGGGACTTGCCAATAGCCGCTACGTAAGTCGATAGAAGAGAAGAACTCTGCGCCTTGGAGACAGTCAAGGGCGTCGTCAATTCTCGGAAGAGGGTAAACATCCTTACGAGTTATTTTGTTAAGACGACGGTAATCGACACAGAATCGAATCGATCCGTCCTTCTTCTTAACAAGAACAACGGGAGATGCCCAGGGGCTATCCGAAGGCTGAATGACGCCGCGCTTCAGCATGTCAGCTACTTGGTCATCGATGACACGGCACTCTGTCGCGGATACACGATAGGGTCTTTGTCGCAGTGGCGCACTAGTACCCGTGTCGATGCGATGACAAACAGTTGACGTGCGGCCCAAGGGAACATGCTGGCAGTCGAAAGACGAACGGAACTTGTCGAGAAGGCGTAGAAGCTGGGCGCGTTGGGAAACAGTCAACGTGTCGGCGATGGAGCTATGGAGAACATCGGGCGAAGTCGGCTCCTGCGCGGGGTTACAGGTCATTCCGGCGACCTCATGAGTGGCGGTGGAACCAGTTGGCATGTCAATGATGGCAGCAGGGTCGACACACTGGACGCGGCCAACGCATTCCCCACGAAGCAAAGTGAGAGGACAGGACAATTGGTTGGAGACGAGCAGTCTGCTGATGCCGGCATGAACGTCCAAAACAGCGAAAGGCAGCGGGGAACATTTGCGACGAGCGAAAATGGCGGATGGCGTAAAAAGTGCGCTGGCATCAGCAACAAGGTTGCATGACACCGTGGCTAGGGCAGAAGAGTGCGGTGGAATGGTAACGTCTTCGGCAACAAAAACTTTATCGTCAGGTTCACGAGCGTCAAGGAGCGGGGCGTCGCACAGCGTTTGAAATTCCACCTCAGCACGAGAACAGTCGATGACGGCCTTATTAGCGGAAAGGAAGTCCCAGCCCAAAATAAGATCATGGGAACAAGAACACAGCACCGACGATGTAGAGGAGGCCGTTGATCACAACACGAGCAGTACACGCAGCTGCAGGCGTGATGCGGTCTGCGCTGGCAGTACGAAGGGATACGTTTGACAGTGGCGTCGTAACTTTCCTGAGCGAACGGCAAAGTGTGGCACTAAAAACCGAAACTGCGGCACCAGTGTCAAAGAGGGCGAGTGCAGCGACGCCGTCCACATATACATCAATAATATTAGTCGGAGAAGGGAGAGGCCTTGGTCTGTTCGTGGGTGACGCAGTTCTCGCCTCTGGAACTGCGGCGATTAGTTTTCCCGTTCCGGCGTAGAAGGACGACGACGCATCGGTGAAAGCGAGCGACGTCGGGGCGATGGCGAACGGCGGTCAACAAGAGGGCGGTGGTCCGAGTAAGAAGACATCTGGCCAGGGTTCTGAGGCACGGAGGACGACGGTTATGGTGAACCGTATGGTTCGGTGTCGAAGCTACGGCGGTAGGATGTTGGGCGGCGACGGCAAAATCGTGCAATGTGGCCAGGTAGACCACATGCAAAACATATTGGGCGGTTGTCAGGAGTGCGCCATTGTCCACTGCTGTGTGGGTACCGCGGCTGAACGAAGTGAGGGGCTGGACGCAGTGGCACGGCTGATGGGAATGGCGCAAAGGTCTGAGGTGGTGGCCGTGCGAGAGCCTCGGCATAGCTAAGAGGTGCAGTCACCTCGGGAAAAGCAACGGGAGTCGGCACCGGTGGAGTCTCGCGGGCAGAAGGGAGAGCTGCGCAAACTTGCTCTTGGATGACCTGGCGAAGGTTGGCCGGCAAAGACGAGGGTGGTGACGTGGCTGAGGACAGCACCGAAAGCTGGCGAGCGACCTCAGCACGGACGAACTCTTTAATTTGGCAAAGCAGGGAGTCCATGTCAGGAGCCACGGCCACGCTCGCGAGGCTTTCATCGGACACAGGTGGGCGCCGTGTGAGAAGACGCTGCCTGCAGAGCTCGTCGAAACTCTGGCAAAGCTCAATGACCTGAGAAATTGTGTCAGGGCTTTTTGACAGCAGCATATGGAAGGCATCGTCGGAAATGCCCTTCATGATGTGACGTACCTTGTCCCCCTCCGCCATCGTCGGGTTGACACGCCGGCAGAGGTCGACGATGTCCTCTATGTAGCTGGTGAACGTTTCACCAGTTTGCTGGGATCGGCTGCGCAGGCGTTGTTCAGCGGGAAGCTTGCGCATGCCAGGGCGGCCGAAAACGTCTGCAATGCTGGTTTTGAAGCGAGCCCATGTGCGGAGATCGGCTTCGTGGTTTCGAAACCACAGCTTGGCGACGCCCGACAGATAGAACATCGCGTTGTTGAGCTTCTGGGTGTCGTCCCATTTGTTAGTGTTGCTGGCGCGTTCATACGATTCCAGCCAATCTTCAACGTCTTTCTCATCGGTGCCGCAGAAGATGTCAGGATCACGCTGACGCTGGGCACCGGCACATACGATGGCTGGAGTAACCGGTGGGGATGTCGGGCTGGGGTCGTCAGGCATGACGGATGGCAAAGTTCGAGTGCGTAATTCCAAGTTGGGGGAGCCCGCAGCACCTCCACCAGAATCTAATGTGAACACAGTACAAGAGAGCAGCGGGCAGCGTTGGCAGCGTGTCTCAACCAGAGCGCCTCAGGCAATCTCGAGCTCGCGCTGCCCGGATGACTGGCGATGTGGCTGCAGCGCCGGGCATTCGTCTTCACTACAGTTTATAATTTGCTGCGTAGTTTTGCTAACAGTGCCTTTACTGTAATTTAAGATCGCGCTTTTGGAATCGCTAACGATTGTATGAACGAGGTCGTTCATGATGGTGCCACAGCTAAACGTCGCCTCCCTTCCCTCCCCCCCCCCCCCACGGCCTTTCGCGCGTGGGAAGAAGGCGCGTTTGCTCTACATATATGGTGATTACAAAGGTGGAAAGAGACGCCTACTTCTGCAGCCCTTAACGGAGCACGGCGCAGAACGCGCGTTTGTTCTCCGCCGTGAGTTCACTCCCCGTGAAAGCGCGCGTCCCTCGCGCCCTTTCACTCGCACATACAGCGTTCGGCGGCGCGCGGCGACGATTTCATCTCCATTGAAGTCATACGGAACCTCACGGCGACGGCGACGGTAACGGCGACGATGACGGCGACGCCGACGGCAGAAATCTGCTTTGGAGTGTCCATATAATTGCTATCGCAATAAAATCACTTTAAAATTCGGCACCGGATCCCACCATACATGTTTTGCGTCTGTATCGAATGTTGTGCATGACAGTGGAGCGCCTAAAAGAAATGTACCTAGCTCAGAAAATGTTGCTAGCCGGTGACGTCGAGGAAAACCCAGGGCCCCTTACACCAGCGCAAGAAAAGCAAATGTTCGACATCATTTTGACTATACCCACAATCCATCAAAAGCAGTCTGAACTTTTCAATGAAATTCACTCTATTCGAGAGACTCTTGAACAAAAGACAACTGAACTAACAGCAAAATTCAAATGCGTTGAAGACACCATGGCGTCTGTGCTCCCGCTAAAAGAAGACGTTAAAGCCTTGTCGCTCACGGCTATAAACTTTCGTCCACGTGTACTAAACTCCAGTCATTGCATGACGACCTTGATAATAGGTCTCGAAGAAAAAAAAATCACAGCATATCCACGGGGTCAATGATGATGAGTGGGCGAAGCTCCGGAGGGAATCATCGGATCTCCCGCTTAAGGGGACGCTAGCACAAACGCGTTAGAAACGTGCAGTACTCTGTAGTAAGGGGGAGCGGCCACAGCGTCTTACGCAGCCATTTACACATGCCGGAACGTGCACCGCGTTTGCCGACGCCATCACATGACTGCTGAGAGAGTATACGCCCCGTATTCATAAACGCTCCTCGACTTGAACTTGACTTGCCACCGCCTTGGGCAGCGCGTTCGATACGCGTTGAAGGTAAGGCGGAGAGGCCACAGCGTCTTACACCAGCTTCTTACACGGGCCGTAACGCGCTAGCACAAACGCGTTAGAAACGCGCTAGAAACGCGGCCTTTCGTTAATGTTGGGTATTTATTGCCATCGTGGTGCGTGTGTCTACGTGCGCTTCGTGGCGTAGTGGGCTAACGCCGCGCGCTCGGAAGCGGGGGGTCCCTGGTGCGATTCCGCGCTTCGGACACAACTTCGGAATTGTTTTCTCATTTTTCTCATACTGGTTACACACTACTACTACGACGACGGGGACGGAACGGGTGCCGCTATAAGGAGCTTCGCTCCTAAAAAGTTGTCGCAGTTTCACCTGAAAGGCGAAGCATCAATTGCGATAGCAAATTTGTAGAGAGCTATACGGAGTAATGATAGTAGCTTTATCAGCTGTATAAACTTGGACATGCAGCAGCACCAGCAACACGCAGAACTGTTGTCGACGCCGTCAGCGTTTTGCCCGCGTTCGCACAAATGCCCCGCGTTCGCGGCGTTGGTGACTGCTGCCGGAGCCTCTGATATAAATAGGCACTTGGTGCCGCAGCTAAACGTCGCCTCCCTTCCATCCCCCTCCCCCCACGGCCTTTCGTGCGTCAGAAGAAGGCGCGTTTGCTCTACATATATGGTGATGGTAAAGGAGGAAAGAGACGCCTACTTCTGCAGCCCTTAAGGGAGCACGGCGCAGAACGCGCGTTTGTTCTCCGCCGTGCGTTCACTCCCCGTGAAAGCGCGCGTCCCTCGCGCCCTTTCACTCGCACATACAGCGTTCGGCGGCGCGCGACGATTGGCGCTGAGCCGTGCTCCCTCAAGGGCTGCAGAAGATAGCGCCAACCTTTCCCTTTCCCTCAAGAACCACTTACCACCGCGACGACGATTTCATCTCCATTGACGTCATACGGAACCTCACGGCGACGGCGACGGTGACGGCAACGCCGACGGCAGAAATCTGCTTTTGAGTGTCCATATAATTGCTATCGCAATATTAACTTGATCTTCTATGACTTGGAAGATGCGCAACAGGAGACTTGGTCTGATTCTGAGCAGAATACAATTGCTTTTTGCTCTGAGAAACTGGGACTACAAATTGATCCTAACTCTGTAGAAGGGAGCCATCGGCTTGGTAGTTATGCAGCTGACAAAAGGCGACCAATAATAGTTAATCTGTTATCTTTCAAAGTTAAGCAACGCATACTCTCCGCTTGAACAACGCTTAAAGGTACAGATTTCAGTATAAGCGAGGACTTTTCGTGGCGCATTCAATTTGAAAGAAAACAGCTGGCATCCTTCGGCCGTGGCCGTGGACAACAATTTAAGCTACGTTTTCACAAGCTCACTATGGACAGACAAACGTTCGTATATGATTACGCAACAAATTCAGTGACCAGGGTGTCTCAATAGCCACCAAATAAATCGCTCAGGAAAAAAGCAAGTAGTACGACTCATTTGGTATGCATAACTGTAAATTGCCGCAGTCTGAAAATAAGGTAAATAAATTCTATTCATTGCTAGAAATGACCTCACCACACGTTGTGATAGGTACAGAATCCTGGTTAGACGGTTCAATAAGCGATTGCGAGGTATTTCCCCCTCAGTACTTCGTATATCGCAGAGACCGCAACACACATGGCAGGGGCGTGTTTGGTCTGGTTCACGACAGCCTCAAAAGTACTAACATTAGTGTGAGCAGTGACTCATGCGAAACACTTTGGTGCAAAGTGTAACTGCTACATGGTTTGTCTTTGGCTGTTGGTGCGTTTTACAGACCACCTGGAACGAACAATGCCGAACCTATATTTGAAATTAATAATATTTTGCTAAGCTTAGATGCTACATATCTCCTCCTCGGTGGGGATTTCAACCTTCCAAATATTCAGTGGAGGGATTTGCTGCCGAAGTTTACCACCACATCTCTCCTGTACACTGCCTTTCGTGAATTTATCGATGCTCATTCCCTGTTTCAGTTTGTACACACGCAAACAAGAATGGGACCGAGCAATGCAAATGTTCTAGATCTACTTTTTTCAAACGATCGTGACCTTGTGTCTTCAGCTATCACAGTTCCTGGCATATGTGACCACGAAGTAGTTATGTCAAAGTTATCCTCTGCTGCATCGCGTCGTCGCATTGTTCAGCCACGTCAAGTTTTCTTTTACGAACCTGGTGACTATTGCTCCATTTAGCATGCGCTGGATGCATTTCTCCCAGAATTCCTGTCGCTTCGCACATCCCTTGATATCAACACCACATGGAATGTTTTTAAAGCAAAATTGTTGTCGCTAACTCAGACGTTCATTCCAAGTCGCATCATTTCGGCAAGGTGCCGAAGCGATAAGCGGTGGATGAACAAGAAACTTCGGGGTTTGATAAACAAAAGACGTCGCCTATTCTGTAGGTACTGCCAGTCTCCGAGCCTAATACTTCATTCCAAGTTGAAAGAACACAGCAAGATTGTTACTAAAAAAATAAGGAGGGCACAATACCTCTACATGCAGATCCTTTATGAAAAAGTCAGCAGAAATTCAAAAGAGGTTTGAAAATATATAAAACATAAGAAATGCGCCAAAAGCACGATTCCGGATGTAATCGATGGAATGAACTTTGCTGGAAATCCTGAATCAAAGGCAGAACATTTTAATTCATACTTTCAGTCAGTGTTCTCAAAACCAACCGATACGATTATAGAGGTACAGTCGGGTGCAAAATATTAGAGACCCCGGGAGCGGCGACTGAACTGCATGGCTGCGCCTTCTGACGGCTGCGCGCCGAAGTTCGAGAGCCCGTACTGCGCACGCGCGTCCTTTCTTACCTGCCAGCCTGCTCGTTCGCTCACTTCACCCGCGCGCGCACCGGAACGCTTGAGAGAGCGCAAGGTGTCACTTCTGCAGTCGCCGTCGAATCGCCCGAGTGATGATGTCGTCATATCGTGACGAAAGCACTTCATTTGCACTGGCAGCGCTCAGAGCGCACCACTCTCTGCGCCTTGCTTCTTGACGCTCCGCGGCGAGAAAAACATGCTTTGCGTCACTTTTGCTGAAATCGAGTTTTGTGATAAGGTCAGAAAGTAGCGATGTCTTTTCCGCTCCACTTCCTGAAACTTAAGCATGATGAAATTACTTGTGGTACTCAGTCCAAATATCATGTGCCCAGACACATGCGTGGAGAGAAGAGCCAGGGAAGAGAACGGGGAATCATCGCAGAAGGCACGCGGGCAAGTACCGAGTGTCCAATATGCCGGGTTGACTTGAATGCAATGCATAGTTTATGGGGAAGAATAAAGAGTCCCGCTCAGCTAAGGGGCTGTGAAACGCCAGACACGCTTTGTGCCGCAGCACGGAATGTCGCAATGTATTGAATCTAACTAAGGAGTTTTTAAAATTTGTTTTGTTTTTACATGGGACTTCAATTTCATTAAGCACTTTGAATTGAATTAGGTTTACGTGGAATTTGGTAAGCTATGTTACAGAACAAGGCAAGCGAAAAACACAACGACGCTTGTAAACGTCTCTTAATGGTTCAATGGAACAGGTCTCAACGATTCAACGCGGAAAATGGACATCTGAACATTTATTGAAACCACTAAACCACCTAGCATCTCCATCATCCACTTTTTTCAGAGCACGGCTCTTAATTAGGCGCCCGTTCCTGCGGCCATCATCGGCGTCGGCGTTTTCCGATGGCGTAACCGAGCGAACGAGCGAAGTATGAAAGAGCGCACGCGGAGCGCCGCGGGGTAATGAAAGACGCGAGGAGGAAAGTGCAGGAGGCTACGGTGAAGTAGGTATGGGCAGAGAAGCGCGTGCCGTCTGGGAGGTCACTCGGCGGCAGCAGGTCTGAATCGCACCCACGCGTCACCCACGCGCTGGACCTCGCGATCTCCAAATTATACGAGGCAGTCGCGCCACACTTCGATCGTTTGCAACGCGCTGCATGAGGCAGATTGTCCGCGCCATCCAATATATCTCGAAATGAAAACACGTATAGAGGTGCGCTCAAATTTCGCATTAGGAATTATCGTAATCGTCGGGGATTTTTTTTTAATTTACTGTTTCTGAGAACAAATCTGCGATGATTCCCCGTTCTCTTCCCTGGCTCTTCTCTCCAGCTGCTCGATATTCGGTGGTTTCACGCATGTGTCTGGGAACATGATATTTGGACTGAGTACCACAAATAATTGCATCATGCTTAAGTTTCAGGAAAGGGAGCGCAAAAGACATCGCTGCTTTCTGACCTTATCACAAAACTCGATTTCAGAAAAAGTGACGCAAAGCATGTTTTTCGCGCCGCGGAGCGTCAAGAAGCAAGGCGCAGAGAGTGGCGCGCTTCGAACGCTGCCAGCGCAAATGAAGTGTTTTCGTCACGATATGACGACATCATCACTCGGGCGATTCGACGGCGACTGCAGAAGTGACACCTTGCGCTCTCTCTCGCTTTCCGGTGCGCGCGCGGTTGAAGCGAGCGAACGAGCAGGCTGGCAGGTAAGAAAGGACGCGCGTGCGCAGTACGCGCTCTTGAACTTCGGCGTGCAGCCGTCAGAAGGCGCAGCCATGTAGTTGAGTCACCGCTCCCGTGGTCTCTAATATATTGCACTCGACTGTACCAGAGTCTTCCAATTTTACGCAAATGCATGACATAACCTTTACAGAACATGGTGTTACTTTACTGCTACAGGATGTCAAAGTAGCTTCTGCCCCTGGCCCAGACAAAGTTTCCAATCATGTCTTAAAGAACTGTGCTTCTTTGGTTTCGCCTTATTTGACAACGTTGTTCACAAATTCCCTTGAACAAGGTCAACTACCCTTTGACTGGAAGCGGGCAAACGTAGTTCCCGTACACAAAACTGGAAATAAAGCAAACACCAGCAACTACAGGCCTATTTCACTAACAAGCACAATCTGCAAAACTTTCGAGCATATAATCTACACCAACTTAATTGATCATCTTCAAAGCAATAATTTTTTTCTGCAGGACTCAACATGGATTCAGAAGTGGATTTTCATGCGACACACAATTAATAAAATTTACTCACGACATTGCTGAATCGCTAAACAGTGGTAATCAAGTGCATTGCATATTTTTAGACTTTAGTAAAAGCTTTGATTCTGTGTCACATGATCTCTTAATACAGAAGTTACCTGCCCTTAACATACCGACTAAGTTGCTGACGTGGATAACGGCATATCTGAGCGAACGAAAGCAGTGCGTAGCGTTAGATGGAGCGAATTCATCAGAAGCACTAGTGTTATCAGGTTTCCCGCTAGAGTCCGTATTAGGGCCGCTTCTCTTTTATTGCGATAGCAATTATATGGACACTTCCACCAGATTTCTGCCATCGGCGTCGCCGTCGCCGTGAGGTTCCGTATAGATAAAATCTTCGCCGCGCGCCGTATGCCCGAGCGGAAGCGTGCGGGGACGCACGCTGTCACGGAGAGCAAACGCACTCAATCTTCCACGCGCAAGCAAGGAAGCGGGAAGCGAGCGCCGGAGGGAGCGGAGGGGGGCGCATTTCTACTCTGCCAACAACCGCGCTCGTCGCTCGCTCGCACCGTCTCTTATCTCCACTCGGCTCTGACCTTTATGCGCTGTGCATTCGCCGCTCAGTTTCCGTTGAAGCGATAGACCGCACGTACCTTCACCCGCTGTGGCGTATATGCGCTTGCTGCCAGCGTTTTGACAGTCGTTGTCTGCAGTCATTCAGTGTGATCTATTCATGTTTGTTTGTGCGCGCTCACACCACAGTTAGTAATAGTCGGGCCACATTTTCCAACGCACGCTACACATGCAATGCTGCCCGGATCGGCAGTGCAGCGCTACAGGTGTGTCCCTTCGCACGCGCTGCCCACGGGAAGCGCTTCTCATCAACACCACCGTTTCACACACGCCTTCTCGTGGTCATCGAGTCTCTCTTCATGTCGGTCTACTTACGCCGCAGCACACCTGCTTACTTAATCAGCTCATGTTTACTACAATTCATATTGCTAACAAAGCCGCTCACCTTACTTCGTATGACATTGCTGTGTTGCTATCGCATTCATTGCTTCGCCCTTATGGCGAAACTGTGACATTTTTTATCTATATCAACGATCTTCCAGTACATGTCTCCAGTTCAATCAGGTTGTACGCAGACGACTGCTGTGTCTATCGCACTATCCTTTGTGAAACGGATTCGAAGCTGCTGCAAAAGGATCTTGATTATATTTTTTCCTGGTGTCAGAATTGGAAAATGGCCCTCAATCTTTCGAAATGCAACACAATCTTGTTCAGAAGAAAAAATGAAATCCCCAAATCAATAACTATTTCGTAGGCGGTGAACGCGTGACTGAGGTTTCAGATTATAAATATCTGGGTGTTATGTTTGCCAATGACCTTTCATGGAACACACACGTTTACTACTTATAATCCAAAGCCAGCCGTGCATCAACTTTATCAGAAGGAATTTCTGGCAAGCCCCTCTTGAACTCAAAGAATTATGATACCTAACTAACGTCCGTGCAATTTTAGAATATGGCTGTTCTGCTTGGGATCCTTACACAAAGCAGAACATAAATGAGCTTGAGCGTGTTCAGAAACATGCTGCCCGCTTCGTTTCTGGAAACTATGACTTCCGGTAAAGCACCACCACAATTCGGAATGATCTGCGTTGGCCACCACTTGAGAACAGGAGGAAGTAGCTTAGACTATGTCTTTTGTATAACATATCCCAGGGCAGAAGCGGTATTGACAAGGACATGTACATTAAGCCACCAACTTATGTATCTCATCGAACCGATCACTCAATGAAAATCCGGGAATACAGGTGCAGGGTGAACATTTTTAAGTATACTTTCTTTCCAAAAAGAATTCATGATTGGAATGAATTACCAAACCATATTGTTGCTGCTCCTCCCTCATCCTTCTCTACTCACCTACAGCGTTTAATGTTTAACTTCTGATGCACTGTTTTGTTACCAAGTCGTTTGGTGCGGCTTGGTCTTCTTTTTCGCTTTGGTTTTTGAGGTCTGCGGAGTTTGCATATTAATATGTATAATCGTATGCTCTTGTATACAATTGTTGTATTCTGAAGGATGTTGTTGGCCTGTCAGTGTCTGCGGCGTCTGGAAACGTATGTAGTATGTATGTATGTATGTATGTACGGATTGATCCGATTCCCGTTTTTCCGTACTCCCCCCTACAATAATGCCCGTTGGGCGCTGTAGGTATTGTAAATAAATAAAATAAATAAATAAATAAATGAAGTCGACCTGTTTGCGCCAGTTTAAGTTGGAAGAAAAAGTTTCTCCAAGATATTTCAACTCCGTAACATAATTTAAAATCTTATCATTACTGTAGCGAATTTCAGGGGTTCCGTTTTGTTCGAAAAGTTCCTGCGGGCGGAAACCTATTCATGAATATTTTAATAAACGTTCTAACAACAACATACGTGAGCACGTCATATATGATTAATAGTTTTTTTTTACTGCGCTGTGTACCAAATGAGTTTTAAAGAAATCTTGTAGCTATAAATTGCCGCTGCAAAAGTGTATTTCGCATACCGTTTTCTGTTCACGCAGTCGTTCTTGGTAGGGACGGTGTTTTTCTTCAGACCGTACACCACGTGGCGAACCCATTTCACAGTCAGAGCAGAAATGAGGAAAGGAGCCTACGTAGAGCATGACGTAAGGAGGCAGAAGGCACACAGATTGGTAGGCACTAGTTTTGAATACGCGGAATGGCGTACACAAGTATCGCGCGAACGTAGGCTAGCCGACGGCGCGGAGTTTTCTGCCGACTGCGGACGTTTCTCCTCTAGCTTTAACAGCTTCACTGTTAAGACTACTCTATAAGTACTGAAGAAGCTAGGTCTCGATCTTTTGATGTGTTGGGACGCTTCATGTAACGAGCAACATTCAGACAGTCGCTGTAAATAGAAGACTAAAGGGAAACTGAGACATCCACCCAAATGTAGCAGTTACAATGGAAACCCAACCGGATTCCTCGAAAGGAAGCCTCGCAGTTGAGGAAAAATTCGTCCTGGTCCGGGACTCGAACCCGGGACCACCGCCTTTCCGGGGCAGCCGCTCTACCATCTGAGCTAACCAGGCGGCTAGCAGATGGCAGGGCGAAGTCGAATTTGTCGACAACTCGAAGCAAAGGCAAGTGTATGACGTAATAGTTCAGCGTAAATCCGCTAGGTGTAGATAATTAAAGGGAAACTGAGACATCCACCCAAATGTAGCAATTTGCTACAATGGAAACCCAACCGGGTTCCTCGAAATTTCCCTTTAATTACTTATCTCCACCTAGCGGATTTCCGCTGAACTATTACATCAAATAGAAGACTGCATCTCTAAATTTCCGCATTGCTTTGAACGGTAGGTTTCTGATATCAACACAAACTCAAGGCGCGCATGTCACATACAGAGGTTGGGGGAATTACTGTCACTACTGCTGGCGCTCACGGTGTTGATTTATAAAGAAAGCTTTCTACACCTCTTTGTTGCAACCTTGGCTTTAATTACTAACTTCCATATTCATCACGCTCAGTGGCGTCAGCTGCGTTGATGACGTTTCAATCACGATAAGCTGTTATCGCTCTTTAGCGCCCTCTTTATCCGCTTCGAACCACTATCAACCGTGACCCACCGTAACCGGCGGCAGGTGCGTATGGCGCGGCCACGCGGACTCCTATCTTGAAAGCAATCTGCGATGGGGACAAGCTGAGCGAGCGCGGATAGATTCGTGCGCGCTGTGTTCTCGCCGCTTAGTTCGCGTTGAAGCGAGAGGCAGCACGAAGGTCAATTCTCTCGCTGCTGCAGGCCCTATCTTGACAGCGATCGTCTTACATGACGTACGGATGAGGGACGGCCGGACGTTTTTCCTTGTGGCGTAGCCATGGGAATCCATTTGAAAGCGCTGTCCGTGTTATTTATTGCTTAGCCTTACGTTGTAAGCAATAACGTATAAATAATAATAATGTACGCAAAAAATTCGCCCGACGATTATGATACTCCCTAATGCGAAATTTGAGCGCAGCACTATACGTGTTTTCCTATAGCGATATCTTGGCTAGCACGGACCATTTGTCCGATGCAGCACCTTGCAAATGCAGTGAAGTGTGGCGCGACGGCGTCGCTAATTGGAGAGATAGCAGGAGACAGCGCGGGGCCGCCGTCCGAGCTCCACTTCCATCATACAGGCGACGCGCGTGCGCCGTCTTGCGCGGCACCACGCTTCTCACGCTATCGCCCTACCCTCCTCCTTCTGGCGTTCTATTCGCTATTGCCGCTGCTCTCGCTTTCATCCTTCGCTGTACTCGGTTACGAGGGACAACGCTCTCCGCAGGACAGCCGCCTAAGAGCTGCGCTCCAAAAGAATTAACACGTGTTCCACAGAGGTCCATATTCGGTCCCCTCTTATTTCATTATTAATTTCCCAAATTGCTTAACGTCTACACAATGTCTTTGGCACGCGGACGACACCACAGTTTACACTTCCCATAACCATATCCGTGCACTCACTGAGCGTTGAAATGATCAATTAATTGATGAATTAGTTGGTGTAAAAAATTGCTCGTTAACCATCAGAAAACAAAGTTGATGATTTTTGATTCACACAATAAACATCGACCTAACCTTCCACCAGTGTACGGCCGTCAGCCCGCTTAATACGAACGCTCCACAGCGTGGCCTGGACCGACTTGGACTGACGCCAGCGCCTCCAAATGTTGTACACTGTTATAGCTGGAGCGCAGCTCGATTTGACTGTTCGACTTGTCTTTCGCTTGTGTCTGACCGGCGGGGAGACTGTGCTCACTTTACCGCTTATGGTTTCAGGGTGCTTTTAAAGGCCAGACACTAATTTCAAAAGCACACTCTCCTGACATTGTATAACGCCTTTATTTTTAGGCATTTAATTTATTGTATCAGTTCTTGGGGTCTCGCATATCGTTGTCGTTTTGCAGCACATTATAAATAACGTTGTCTGCATCATCGCATCGGATTTTCACGCGACAGCGTTAAGGGCCCCGTGTCGCAGGAAATCCGGCGTCAGCGACCGGCGTGCAATGTCGGCTCGGTGGCGGCGAAAATCATCCCAAACTACCCCAACCACCCAACCACGCAGGCCCTCCACGTGGTGCAAGGTTTTGGTGAACAAAAATTGAATTTCTCACAGTGTTTCTCACAGTGAAATCCGTCAGAAAAACGGCGAAGTACGACTTTACCATTCGGTGTCGGATTCGCCGTCGGATTCTTTACCAATCGGCGTTGGATTGTAATTTGAATCTACGAGAAAACTCAATTCTGCTACGAGGAAACTCAAACATAAACTATATTTCTACCAGACCTACAGCCGCGCGTTCGGGTACTTTACTTGCAAAAATGATATCCTGATGGCGCTCACAGCCTCGGCAGGTGAAATTGGGACTTCGCCTGCTAATTCGTTTTGGGCACGCGTGCGCGTCGGTCTAATAGCAAACAATTAATAGAGTAATACAAAAGGCGCTAGGTCGTTAACATTTGAAAATAACACCACTTATGTTGCCCCTGGAAAAACATCGTTCCAGCAATGCATTTCTGTTTAAAAGTGAAGCCAATTTTAAGGGGATCGGTGTAAGCTTGGTCTTTGTAAGCTAGCTTTCCCACGTTCAGTGTTGCAGTGAATGAAGCCTACTTGCCGTACGCGAACGATGCGATGCGAACGGCTCCCGATAACGCTATCGCGTTCTACTCTTAAAGGCGAAGCTTAAGCGTCTTCCAATTTTTTATAGCGCCCATGCTAAAAACGCTCATGACGCTTATAACGCTTTTACGCTTAGAACGCTTTAACGCTTATAACGCTCATGTTATGTCACTGAGTTAAACGTCCTCACAATAAATAAAATTATCTGGTACAACCACAGCATCGTTATTTATCTATCGCCTACCTAAATACCCAGAATTACATTATGTCATCGGCAGAAATAGTCTTACTAACCCTAACACTACTAAGTTCTCTTTACAAAATAATATTTTACTTCTAAAGCCACCCGGCAACTATGGCAAACTAACTATTGGTTTTGCTAGTGCGAAAATGTGGAATAATTTCCCAGTTCATGTGAAATGTTCACTTATATTATCATAGTACCAGCCGTTCACTTAGAGCTTATATTACTAACTTGTGAACGGCATCTCTCCTCTGGTGTCTTTTTTTTTTGTTGCTTAATATAGCATATTTTTATGCTATCATGTGTAGCAATATGTTTTATTGTCTTAGCATTGTAGAAATTGTGTAACCGTTCTTTGTTGGTTCCTAACCGCAATTCGCGTCATTGTAGTTATATTATTGTTACGTAACTAAGAACAACAGGTCCCACTGCAGTTTATAACTGTGGGACCTCTTTCTGTATACCATCTGCTGTGTATAATTACCGCTAATGAAACAACAAACTTGAGTCTTTATATTTAGAAGCACCCTCGCACTAGCAGAAATCCGTAACTAAGAACAACAGGTCCCACTGCAGTTTATAACTGTGGGACCTCTTTCTGTATACCATCTGCTGTGTATAATTACCGCTAATGAAACAACAAACTTGAGTCTTTATATTTAGAAGCACCCTCGCACTAGCAGAAATCAAGCTAGATTCCAGTACATTGCGCCTCGTGACACTGCATTTCTGTTTATTAGAAGATACTCATTCTGCGTACACAGCTTCTCAGTCTCCCTTGGACAGCACGGACTGTATCCAGGGGATGTGGTCACCGACGCGCAGAAACATGCCGCTGATGCTGGGGCCCATGCTCACGTCCTCCTTGAAGGTTGCCAGGCCAGGACACACATATCGGCCAGTGCCGCTCTTGGGGACGCAGGCCAGGCCTCCACCGGTGCATGACTGGTGGGGCAGCAACACGTTAACACTCCATTTCGCTACGGCCTCGCCGTAGACTCTCACCTGGAATGAGATGACCCCTTGCGGCATGGCGCAGCAGACGTAGTGGTTGTCTAGGTTATAGCTGGATCCCAGCGAGGATTCGGACTTGACCTTTTCTTGGCAGACATCATTGGGCATAGTCGGAACCGGGATCTTGCGCAGCGTGTCGTACCGGTTCACCTCTGCATCGAGTTTCCGGCGTGACAATTATGGCACATTTATTAAAGCACACTTTGAAGCGTTGCTAACAAAATTTGCAGCCATCCCACTCTGTTAATCTGGGCTACCAGCGGAGCTGTAAAATAACTACAGAAAGATCACAAAGACCACCTGCCCATTAATCCCAAACTCGGCACCTCAGTGCGTAAGCCATCGGACGGACATAAAGGGCAAGCGCGACGACGCCAACCACCCCCTCAACGTCATTCAACTGAGGCGGAATGAGCACGTACCCGTTTACCGTGCCGAAAGGCGGCACGGAACTACGCACCTTTCCATAACGCCACATCGCTTGTTAGATGGCTTCTTAGCAACCACCTATCACACAAAATGATCGATGCGCGCTGCGGCCATTAGCGCTCTCTCCGCGCAGCCAAACCAAGCAGCTGGCTAAGTCAGGAGCTGGGGTAGCTGTGAAAACCGCATCACGTTCACGCTTCGCGACTCTCGAACGAAACCAATCACCATCAAATCGTTCTCGAAGCACAGCATGTCGCACGCCGCACAATTGAATCCGAAATGTCTATCCAGAAAGCCTCTCTGAAATTTCGCATATGAACCCTTGTGGTACTCCAAATTAAGGGCGTAGTACCTGCGTCACCGCAATCTTCGCTTCGCAGCACCTGTATTGTTGTCCAGCCCGCCGCTTACGGGCAGCCTATCGGGCACGATCTTCGCTGCCTCTCGCCACCCGTTTCCTTGATTTCCTCTTGCTACGCCAGGTGTCAACACATACCTTACTGGTTTGCTTTGGCTCCTGATAGAGGGCGCGGTAGTTTTGAGGCACGGACATTGAAAATCCAAGGGGGGGGGGGGGTAGAAATATACAACTCCGCTGTAAAATGCATCGCATGACGTAATGTTTACGTCTTCTTTTTTTGTCTTATTCCGCTTCCGAAGAGTGTGGGTGAAAATAGCATTTTAAAGAAGTCATTATCGTCAGCATAGGCCTAGTTACTGCAAAACGAAGACCTCTCCCAGTGCTCTCCAGTTACGAACGTCTTGAGCTATTCCACGCTTTAAAATTTTCTAGTTCTTCACAGCTTGACTACGTTTGCTTTCCTTTGGCACCCATGCTGTTATTCCAAACCCAAACCATACTGGTGTTATAAATACCCAACTACAAGGTAAAAGTTCCCGACGGATTTTCAACGTCACGGCGTCGTCCATAACAATGCGACGCTGGGGGCGACGCTCGCTCGACAGCGAAATCGGTCCATTCCATATCATAGCGCTGACGGCCGAAGTGGCCAGCAAAGCACAAAAGGCGGTCGACGTCGAGCGACACCGCATATCAGACCGCAGGTTATCCGCTCACGGTTTTCCCAACTCGATGTGTTTCTCTTGTTCTCACCTTTAGTCGCTTGCTTCAGTTCGCAAAACTACACATTTTTGCCTCTGCAATTGTCAGCAGAAGCAGCAATCAGTCGACCCGCATGATTATCGAGGCGGAAATGACATACCGGTTAGGTGATACCTGTGTGGCAAAACAATCTATTGCTCTATCTCGCAAGGAGCTAGCCTACTTGCATGATGAAAAGAAAATCTACAGGCTGTGCATTCGTGATGTGGTACAGGATTTTCGCCTTATATATGGTCTGGCGTTTCAAAATAAACTGTTGAAAGTCAGCGCTCGTGTGTTTCATATCTACTTCTCGTTCTCGTCTTGTTGTGCGCTAAAAGCTTCAGTGTCTTACACGTCTGTCTTCTAGTCATTTGTTTCATTGTTTACTGAACTGTCCTTGTCTAGCTTTTCGGGGGAAAATAAACACAGCGCCATGAGAAGAGACGAAACAAGAATCCGCAAAGCTGAATAATTTGTGCGCTAGGTGTACATTCTTCAAACTTTTGAAGATCACGAAAAGCCCAAGCCAGGCAGTAAGACAGGACAAGAGCGCCGACTCCGCTCGTCTGGAAATTACACATTCTGCAACGCCGGTTCCTGCTTCACAGCCTGTTCGCCAGATGGCGCTACGGATAAGGAAAAACTGTGGAGGACAGAGGCGGGCCCAACAAACCGAAGGAGCAGAGGCGCAGGCGGGCCAAGCGAAAAAAAAGAAAGCTCCGGTCTCTCGGTCTCTCTCGTTGGTATAGCAACAGTGCTTGCTTGCCTATCCGTTTTTTCGCCTGCTGCGCGTATGTCCTGACGCCTGTAGCGCACATAGCTCTTGCGGTTCACGTAGTAACGTTAGCAGGGGTGGTATTCTGTAAGAGACCACCTAGTGGACTGTCCATTTCGGCTGTCGCTGATTGGCTGCAGCTGTACAAGCGAATCGGAGACTGGTTAGGGGCACCTACCTCCTCCTCACTCGTGCAGCTCCAGCCAATCAGCAGCAGCCGAAACAGACAGTCCACCAGGTGGACTCTTGCAAAATGCCACCCCAGGAGAAACAAGTCATGTATCATTTTATTTCATTTATTTTATATAGGCCAAATGCAAGGTATTTGCGAGGTGGGCTACGTGGAACTATGCAAGGCACAGGAACAGAAAATAATGGAATTATGGAAACGAAGACGGAAAGGAAAACTAGGCAAATGGTAAGGACATAAAACGGTAGCCCGTGCGTTCTCAAGCAATGACAGACGACCGCGAAAAGAAGCTTTTGATGCAAAGGTGATCATTATGATTCTTTTTATCCGAGCACACATCAAGTGCGGAGATGCTTCGCTTGCTTTTTTTCTCGCGATGCTTTCCGTGTCGCCCGGTTCTCTTGCGAGCAAAACTACCGCGTTCTCAAACATAATAATGCGGAATTCTTGCCAGTGCTTATGCATTTCACAAGGGAAGCTCAGATTATGTGTCTCCATAACTAGGGAAATCTTCGAGGCAAGGCTGAGAATTTACATTGCGGCATGTCTCTGGACATGGAAAGGTCTGCACGGGTAAACTGATCGGCTCCCGTCCCTCCACACTGGCGTCTTCTGGTTCCTCTGGGCATCATTAGGTTGCGCCAGGCACTCCTCAAAAATTGAAGGCTCCGTTTCGAAGTCGAAGTCGAGCCATTTTCCTTGCATTGCTTTTGTGTTCGCTGAAGTACCGATCAAAAATAAGACGCTTCTCGAAGCACATATTTTGTTCGTTGCTTTAAGCGCTCGCTTACTTTCAGGAATTTCTTGTCGCCACTGGTGCAGTAGTAGCTGAAGATCAGACGGCGCCGCGAATAGCAAAAACTTCTCCCGTCCTTTGGCATACCAAGCCGGGAACAAAACACTGTCCTGTTGCTGAGTCTCTTCACGCACAAGTATCAAGATACCTTGTTCGGTCAGGCATGAATAAACATACTGCAGACGTGGTAAACAAAACGTGGAACACGAAAATTCCGAACCTTCACGCCCTCGCATATATTAAGGTGTGAAAAACAAGAACTTCTGTTGTGTCTATTTGTATAGCATTATTTATTGTCTATTTTCTTTAAAGACATGTAAAAATGTTTCACACACGTTCAAAAACAGCGGTACCATATGTTTATTTGCGCTTTTATTATCTGCCTGCATATATTTTTCGCGTTTGATTGCTGTCAAATAGAGATGGCTGAGGTACGGCGGCTAGATGGATAGGTGTGCCGACCGAGCTTAGTTCACCACTTCTCCGCATCATGACGCAGAAGTGGCGCTGCGGACAGTTTAACGGTTCAGCCGCGCGCAACGTCGGCTGCCCTGTGTAGACGAGCAGCATGTTTGATAGTATCGCTGCCTCTGATTTTAGCTTTGAAGTACGCGTTTAGAGCAGTGTTGGCAAAGCCATCATGGGGAATTTGTTATTGTTGTCTAGTCAGAAAACACGATATGCTCAAGTCAATTTTCTAGCGGGGCGATTGATCACATTTATTGGTACAAAACGCGGCACTCCAGCCCATTGCATTAAGGACGTAGATGCATTTTTTCCGTGCATAAAACAATACTGCAATAGTTTTATACGGTATGCGGAAACGTGTTTACGCGATATTGAGCGAGTTCTAATGTTTCAATTTCGAGAAATCCAGCCATTGTGTTTATTGCTGCCTCAGTTACGGTATTTAAATTGTTACGAGAAGAATTAAGTGAATATGGTTCACTGTTTGGTTGCAATAAAATAAAGCAATACGTCTTGGACTAGATTCATGAATGTATTTAAAATACAGAAAAAGCTCTCGTAATTTGAGTCAGCAGACGCACCAACATAAATAGCCTAGCGCCAGCAAGGTCGCATCGTTGGTCCACCACATCATAACATTATTCACAGCACACGTCTCCGGTTCACGTGATCCCTCTTCTCCCTGTTGCTTTCGCGCGCCATGTTCTTGCCCTTGACAAGGAAGTAAAGGCGTGTAATTGAATGGAAATGAACAACATTGTTTGCGAGCTCTTTCTTGTGTCGCTCACAGCAAATTAAATTCTGAGGATTCATCTGTAGAAAGGAGGCAAAGTGGACGATCCTTCGCAACTCATTTAAACTGAAGCACTGCTTGAAGGCGTCTTCTAGCGATCCTACCAGTTTGATTAGTGCTTCAGGAAGGAGCATCAGCCCTGACCTACTCATGTGCAGCGTAAGGGGCGACTCGGGAGGAGGAGCTGATTCTGTTGAATTCAGTAATGTCCCTAAGCAGTCGGAGTACTTGGTTCTTTGCAGGAACTCGCTTGCTACATAGACTGCTATATAGAATATCAGCCTAGAGTCACTTTTCCCTGTAGAATCGCAGCGGTGCTCGATATCGCAGGTGCTGAGCACCTCATGTGCGGTTTGCAAATTTCCATCGACTCTTCAGAGCTCCTTGACATAAAATAATTCAGAAAGAGCGAGGATCGCATAAATTGTTTTCAATGTTGAGAAAACGGCACCTGACAACGGCGGTTCAGCGTTTCACCTAAATGCAATTTACGAGTGAAAAAAAAAGCTATAAATGCCATCGGAATTGAAATAAGCATTCCATTTTGCATATTCCAGACGCAGATAGTGACAGTTTCTTCGTAAGTTGAGTGACGCTGATTTTGTTGCAGCCACTTACGGCGCCACATGCAGTTCGCGGTGGTTTTGCTGGCCAACGGCGAGATGTCACACAGATCTCCTTGCGGCACAGCGACGTGGCCACTCAGCGATCACGGCTACGCTCTGGCGACGCCGATATCATCGCTAAGCCTTTTCCGGTTCACTTGGAACAGAACGAACCCCCGACGCTCCCAAGCAGCAATGTTTCGCTACCGTTGTTGCCGCGCCAAGAAGCCTGCCGATATTTGCAGCGCGATGAGAGCACGGCTGAGCCGACTATAGCTGTGCGCCGTCGGTTCACTGCAGCTTGTATCGGAACTCTCGTTGATGCTAAACCGGGTTTTATTGCCATAGCCATTATATGGACACACTGAACGCATTTCTGCCGTCGCCGCGATTTCCGTATTAAGTCCCCTCCGCGCGCGGTGGTGATTTATGTGCGAGTGATCGCGGCTCAACCTCGCGCGCGCCGTTGCGCGCATCTGGCTCCGGGAGGGAGCGCGGAAACGACTGCAACTCCAAAGCGGCGAGGGCTTCGTGCACAGGGAACCACGCCGCCTTGCATTGATGGCAAATCTATCGATGCGTTACACTTGGGCGGCACTTCTTAAAAACATCACATTGCTGACTTACCATCGCACATTGCAACTGAGCGTGACCTTACTAAAAATTATTGCGCAGTCATGCAATATATTATTCTACTTCAGTCCATGCTATGCATCCATATTTTGGTCGCACACTTGCGTGCTTTATTTATTTGTTGTTCGCACACCTATGTTATCTGTTGTATAATTACATCTTGCCATATAACCCGGTAGCTTTCTGTTTTGGTGCAGCTGTTATCATCTGTAATCATTTCCCTATATCTTCCTACATTTGCTTTATTTGTAAACCACTGCTTTGTTGTATGCCCTCTCCCATACGATACCCTCCGACGAGGGCGTTTACGTGTTTTCTGAATAAATAAATAAATAAATAAATAAATAAATAAATAAATAAATAAATAAATAAATAAATAAATAAATAAATAAATAAATAAATAAATAAATAAATTGAACATATATATACCGCATCTCCCCCTGCCCAAACATGTAAGCTCGCTAAGGCAGTTCAAAAGATTCGAGAGCATCATTTTGAAATCATGATTCTCCAGACACTGCGACGGAGAAGAGTGCGAGTCATTTCTAATACACAAGTGCAACACACTTTCTGGCCGAATTAATGTGGTGTATAAGATGACAACTAGCACGAACATGTTTCCAAAATATAGCTTTGTTTTCTTTTTTCACCTATGATTTCCTCTTTCTCTTTTATAATACTACTTGTACGCCAATAAAAAAAATTCTTCATCTCAACTTTTCCATATCCTTACTATCAGTTATATTTTCTTTGTTCATTACAACGGCGGACGCGCTTAAAACCCAATCTGCAATGACTAACGGCGCCACACCGCACTTATCGATTTTCAAGTATATATTGACGCAATAGCATTAAGGGCCCCGTGTCGCAGAAAATCCGCTGTAGGCATTAGCGTCCCGTGAGTGAAAATTACCGTATGTGCCTAAGTGTGAGCGAAAATTACCTATACGGTGCTAAATTTCTTCTTCGATCACCAATGTTGCCCGTACCTTATATTACATTCTTTGACAGCCCACAAACAAATCTCATTAAACACCGACAGCGCATGCCTTTTATATTAAATTTTCTCTCACTGAAATATGAAAAGTGCGAAACAATAACAGAAGACACGCAAGAGGCTGCGTTTCAACCAGAAACTTGCTTTCATGCATAGCGTTCCCCGCCAGCGTTTGCCGGTAACCATTACGGTTACATGAGCTGCAGTTGCCGGGAAGCGGGAGAAGCAGTCAGGGATCTTTGAATGCTATCGCTTTCCACTCTTAAAGGCGAACCTTAAGCGCATTCCAAATTTTTGGCACGGGCTGTAACCGCCCCGTGCTGTAATATTTCTTTTTTTGGAATTATTTATTAAGCGTTGTTCTGATATTCCGTGATTTCTAATTATTTTTTATGGTTTGTTATTGTTCAATGCACATCAATTTTGTGTAAAGTGTAGCATACACACAATTACCGCATCCTACTTAAGGATGCGGTATATATATATATATATATATATATATATATATATATATATATATATATATATATATATAGTCATGCAGCTAAGCAGGGCGCATGGTGGTCGCAATATGGGTGTGTGTGACTGTCGTCGACCTTTTGTTAATAGTCCAGCTCGACGACACTATACTCCTTAAAGCATTGTATCTGCATTGTAGGAGTATTAAAACAAATCCCACCACGGTAATATTTCTGGAAAATGCTTCAAACAGCGCCATAATCTTACAAACAAGGAACGATCTGCCTAAAAAGATTTCCCTCCTTCTTTTGTGCTAGCACAGCAACAATTCATCATCTGACAGGCTGTTAAAGTGAGAGAAGTCAGAACCGTGTAGTTTAGTTTTCCCCTACGTGTGGCCCACCGACGAATATTTCACGATAGCTTTTTTTTTCGTTTGTTCAAAGCAGATAGGTCATTCGATAGGACAGGATAGGCTAAAGCCGATAGGGCCTAACTGCAGTCAACGCACATAATGTAATTTTTGATCAAGTTGATCCCATCACATTCCCAATGAAACTGTTCTGTCGTATATGATGGCGCTTCCTGTCTGACATCCTCGTGCCAAGATTATCGCAGCTTTGGAATGATCACCATCTTTGTGAGCTGCTGATCGCAAGAAGGGTTTGTCTTAAAACTGCACTAACGTGGCCCGGTGATATAAAAAAATCCAGTCACTCTGCGGCTTTGCACTCACTCAGAGCGCTGTTCGGCCAGCCGGTAGCGAAACAGTCGTAATCGTCGAGTGAGGTGGCGTCGTTCTCGGCCAGACAGATTGGGTGCACGTCATCGTCCAGAGTGGCCTCCCTGTCCAGCGTGATAATGGCCAGATTGGCGGCCGGCGAGTCGCTCGAGTACGATGGGTGCATGGTGATCGCGTGCACGCCGTAGGTGTTCCGCTCGCCGTTCTTGAGCAGGTTGCCCAGCTGCACCACTAGGGCGTCCGGAGTGCCCCTGCATCAGGTGATCGTACCGAAGAATGAAACTTCCCGTCACATTTAGCAGAGCGAAGACGCGCCAGCGCACATGCATGTCTGATTCGCAAGAGCATTAGATCCAGTGGCGGCCACGTTTGATGCTTCGATCAAGCGCAGCATGCTAGCAACTTACTCGTTTAGCACAGCACACGCAGAACAAAATTCATGGCAAATACGCAGCCGTCAACTCCCCCAAATAAGTGGAGTATAGTCAGTAATTGTAAAAAGAACCTGCGCGATAAAAGATGACGGCGATATTATACTGGAAAAGCTTGTGAACCAGGCTTCATGACTTCGTCCACATTAAACTTGCAAAAACGTGTATATTATTTGGATAAGAGAGGTAGTGTTACATATTTGGAATTATAGCTGCAGAGCGTGAAAAAGCACGAAGGGTAGTATGAGCGCTGACTTGACATTGATTGCACACAAGAGTTAACGAGAGAAGCGAGAATGCAGGTGTCAGCCGATTTGATAAGGCGCCGCGGTTTCTTGAGGCGTAGTACTAAACTAACACAAGTAGGAGTCTAGTCCAGAGAAATGGCGACACGTGCGTTAGCCAATCATCGGTGACTCGATTTTCAAGAGGGAAGAGAACCTGTGTTACCCACTCAACCCTTGGCTGGCACGTGTTTCGCTGCTCCTCTTTTCACTCGTGTGTGCAATTTCTGTTTCAAGTTCGCCCTCGTTTCCTTTTCTTCTTTCTTGGTGTGCAGATATAACACGAAGTCGTACTAACTCGGTCAAACTTCCGCGCTTCCAAGTCGAAATATTATACGCCCATTAGCTTGCGTTCGTTATTCCACAAAATATTCGCAAGGTCATTTGTAATATAATTAGGGCAACACTTGAAATAAATAATCTCCAAGTGTCTTTAGTAGGAGATATAGAAAACTGGATCACATCGAAGTTATCAACCATGCAATCAAGAAATCTGCTGAATATAACCAGCCTGCCTAGTATGGCTTTCATATGTTAAGAAATGCGGTTCTATGCAGGCATAGCGTTAGTACGGATTAGAAAACGAATATGTGCATGTCTTATAAAATATCTACAATTCATCACAATTGAAAAATATCAATTAAAATGCATCCCCCTTTAACTAAGGAGACAGGGAGCGAAGCAGGGAGACGGGCACACAATCTCTCCTATATGGTATTGATTGCATGCTGAAAAGAAGCACTCAAGCTGCTATAAAATGAGGAGAATTGCGTGTAAAGATTAACGGGGAGTGCCTCTGCAGTCTACGGTTTCTGATTAGTCGATATAACGAACTTCAATATAACGAATTTCTCGGTATACTGAAGTATTTATTGTTTATTACTTCTTGTCATAGAACACCATATCATTAGAACCTCAATATAACGACCTTAATATAACGAAATTCACTGCCACCTTTAAGGAATACCGATACAATAGACAGTTTTAGTTTCACGTACGTAGAAGGGCTGCGTGCGTCAAGTTGTTGCGGGAAAAAAGTGCGCATGCGCCGAATGTAGGGAGCCTCGTCGAGTCTCACGTGCGCACGTTAAATCCGTGTCCTTGCATTGGGCACCCCACGCAAGTGACGGGCTCGCGCGAGAGCTTGATGAGCCGAGAGCAGTACCAAGATGGCATTCGACCGTGCCGATGGTGCGTTGGCTCCGATTGCGGCTCGTCTTGAGGGAACTTGGCTGGAGTAACGTTCATGTATGCCAGCAGAAATCGGATTGGAGTGCATACGACACAAATTGCCAAGTCCTGACTGGGAGCTTACCACTGTCTTCGGAAAGAAAAGTGTACAATCATTGCATTCTACCGGTGCTAACATATGGGGCAGAAACTTGGAGTTTAACAACGAAGCTCGAGAACAAGTTAAGGACCGCACAAAGAGCGATGAAACGAAAAATGTTAGGCCTAACGTTGAGAGACAGGAAGAGAGCGGTGTGGATCAGAGAGCAAACAGGGATAACCGATATTCTAGCTGACAATAAGAGAAAGCTGGGCAGGCCATGTAATGCGTAGGGTAGATAACCGGTGGACTATTAGAGTTACAGAATGGGTGCCAAGAGAAGGGAAGCGCAGTCGAGGACGGCAGAAAAGTAGGTAGGGTGATGAAGTTATGAAATTTGCGGGCCCAAGTTGGAATCAGCTAGCGCAATTGGAGATCGCAGGGAGAGGCCTCCGTCCTGCAGTGGGCATAAATATAGGCTGATGATGATGATCATGCCAGCAGAGGGCGCCACTAGACATGCGAAAGCAACGGTCTATATGTTGGCGAGGCCTCCACCCACAGACAGCTGCGTACACGAAAAAAAATTTACGCAGGAACTCCTCTGAGAGTTGTCTACGTATGTGTAAGCATGGTGCCACTCGCTATCTTCACGCAGCCCGGTGTCATTATCAATTTTATGAAACTTGATCCGACCAGTCTAAACGACAGCGACGTGAACTGCCGCTGACGGCGGCGCAAGGTGAATTGATGACGCAAGCAAACTACTGCAGGTGGCGGCGGCAGATGCGCTGATGAGGCTCCGTTGATTATAAGCCGTTATCGCTGTTTAGAGCCTCATCCATCCGCTTCGAACCATTCTGAACCGTTATCAATCGCACTCCGGTGGCAGGCTGCATCTGACGCGGCCGCGAGGGCCGCAACTGCGATGGCGACAGACAGCGCAGACTGTTGACAGCTTCTTGTGCTCTGTGTCCTCGCCGTGTAGCTCGCGTTGAAGCCAGATGCAGCACGAAGGTGAGTTCAGTCACTGCTGCGGGCGCTATCTTGAAAAGTATCGTTTTACGGGACGGACGGACGGACGGTTTTTCTCGTTGGGTAAGCATAGCATTTATGCATTTAATATAAGCATCTCACGCATAACGCACGTAGAACTCGACGAAGCTTCTGCGTACATGACACTAAAACAAAAATGCGCGCATGTGCAGCCCAGGCGCACTGCAAAGAGTGGGCGTGGCATCATGTGCGCTGCCTTCCCGTTTACGCTTACGGAATATCCAGTTTCGGAGACGCGTTGAAGCGAGAGGCACACGAAGCATTCGCTCCCCACTGCCGGCGCTTTTCATGCACTCCTGCGGGCAACACTATCAGCCGCGAGGGCAAAGTGGACGCGAAAGCGTGGCTGGCTTCGCTTCGTGCGAAGACATCTTTTCACCGGCTCTCATATTGAACAAAGTGATTTTTTTCCTCATTCAGATTTGTTTTTCCCGGTTGCACGATAATTTGAAGACATTGTGGGCCCTGCCACGTAGAAAAAATAAATCCTTGATCCTACTTAATTGTATAAAAGGTTGAGTTTCAATATAACCAAACTTTGATATGACGAAATTGCTGATTTTAGGGTCTTTGTTATATCGAAGTTTAGTTGTACTTTGTAATGTTGTGCAACCCAGAAGATGACAACTTGCAAGAAATTATTGAACATATAATTGCTATAGCAATGTTGTTTTTCTTGCGTCTAACTTCTTTTGTGACGTCTGCGCTTTATTAAACCTCTCTTTCCTTAGCATCTCCTGGGGACGTCATTAAATCCTTCAGAGCAGTTGAGTCCAAGAAATTTTGTGATGGTAACAGGCAGGTAAAGTCATTTGAGTCTTGAAAGGCGTCTATGCGGCACGTATGGAAGGAGGCGTTATATGTTTTCACACATTTGAGCGCACTAGCCATAACGCATTTTGCATGACATATACGGTAACGAAACCACCTGTACATGCCACAACCTTAAGTGATGTATCCCTGTCGCACCTATGATCGTTTAGGCATCGGGAAACGTAAATCCACTCTATTAGAGCGAAGCTTTATATCGCTGGGCGAAACGAAAAAGCGTCTGTCCGTCTCCTGTCCGCACAAAGCTATCATCATCAACAGTGGCTCGAGCATCGTCGCCGTCTTCCACAGCTGGCTCCGTTGCCGCTCATCATTCCAGCGTAGAATTTCACTTCTGTCACGAGAGCGCTCATGACGCGGCGTCGCAGCCAATGGGAACTTAGGTGCCATTTCGCTGCTACAGACGCCGCCGACTCTTTCGCTCTATGGGTCATTTGACGCTCTCGCATCAAAAGGATTGATAAAGTTTGGTGGTGCCTGACAGCTTGATCGTTTCCCGGCAGCATCTTAGTGACATGAGATGAGCGAATGCAGAGACAGCACCCTGCTTATTGTTTTTGGGCGCTCGTAGGTTAAGCGAGCAGCAGGCGGCCACAAATGAGCCACATGTGCTGTAGACAAATCACGAAAGAAGCGTTTCGTGCCTTTTGCATACCGCGCAGGAAGCTGAAAATGGGGAGGTGACATAAGGGGAACAAATCGAAACATCTATATGTAGTAAAACGCGAGTTCAAGCATTACGGCGTTTGAAGGAAAGAAATCGCAGCAGGATTACTTTCATCGACATTTATTCTGTCCACATCTTCTATTCCGCTTAGTGTACATTCCTACGAAAGCAAGCGATTTGTTCAAGCCAAAGTCTCAGGGCGAAGAATAAGACAGAAAATTGAAATAACCGTTATTATATAGTACCACTAGTCATTTTAGTGCTCAGCTACGGTTCATCAAGGCATGTTTCAGATAGAAATGAATTTTGTACATTTTCTTTTCAGTCATATATCGCAATTCATAGCTATGTTCAACAAAACAAAGGCTAGTTGGTATTGCATGTTAATAGTTTTAGCGCAAAGAAACGCACGACAAGAGAGAAGGCACACAGGACACAGCGCTACAAACAACTGATGATTTATTGCACTTGGTCACAGTAGCGTGTCTTCTATGTCGACGACGAAGACAACGATGGGAGCTTTAGTAGGCTTGGTCTCGTGCGTCGGTATAGCGGTGATTAGAAGACGGTTCAACTACTATAACAAGCTGTTTTTGTTAGACGTGTCCTCGTCTCTTCGTTCCACCGTGACACTGGTGCTCCGGACCCCTCCTGCCCGGACACACTGTCGCCCGTTGCGACGCCTGTGCATTGTTTCAGTCGTCGGTTGCAATTTCCTTAAGCCGGAGCTCACCCCCCGGCAGGAACCTTCGTCCAGACGCTACCCACCGCCGCCATGACCGACGCTAGCCCGCCGCACTATCCCGAAAGCATCCGTTCGTCCAGCCCTCCACAGTTTTCATCCACGGATTCTGGATCGCTTTTATGGTGGTGCCTTTGAAGACGTCGAAGACTGGTTTGACTAGTTTGAGCGCGTCGCCAAGATCTGTGAGTGGAGTTCGAAACAAAAGCTCACCAATGTCCATTTTTCTCTTATGGTAGCGCACGTACGTGGTACGAAAACCGAGAAGCCAATCTATCGACGTGGAGCGACTTCCGCCAGCAGCTCCTTGACACCTGTGCGAGTGTTGACCGACGGGACAACGTCTACCCAGATGCCATGGCAGGATTCCGACGTGGCCGCTCGTCGATTGATAATGTCGTCGACTTGGTTACCTATGTTCAGCACCAAAAAAAAAAAGGGTGTAAACGTCTGTGCGCTTCTTTGTTCCTCGACGTCAAGGGTGCGTACGACAACGTTACACATGAAGCCATTCTCGCCGCTCTCGAAGAGGTAGGCCTCGGTGGTCGTATGTTCCGAAGGATACATAGCTATCTCTCTATGCGATCTTTCTTCGTGAGCACCGAGGACGGCCGCACTTATTTGCATTGCACCTACTGTGGCGTCCCCCAAGGTGGCGTACTGAGCCCTACGTTCTTTAACCTTACGCTGATTGGTCTCCTTCATTACCTTCCAAACACAGTTAAATTATCAATGTACGCGGACGACATATGCGTTTGGGCGTCCGAAGTGACACGCGTACAGCTGCGCGCCAGGCTCCAAAAAGCTGCCACTCAGACTACACACTACCTCCGAAATCAAGGCTTGGAGATTTCATCTGATAAATGTGCACTTGTGGCATTTACGCATAAACCTATGACGCACTACAGTGTATTAATCAATGGGCAGATGATACCATTTGTACGGTCATACAAATTCCTGGGTGTCATAATTGACAGAGACGTCTCATGGAGCCCGCTTTTTCATGTTGTACATGAAAAAGCGGTTGACAGGCATCTATCACCTTTTGAAATTCTTCGCTGGAAAGACCTGGGCAATGTCGACAAGCGCTATGCTTCGACTACGTAGAGTACTTCTTTTTCTCGGCTTCTTGCGGTACAGCTTGCCAGCATTGACTAACGCAAGTACAACAAGCCTACGTACTATACAAAGTGTGCAGGCCCAGGCGCTCCGGATTTGTCTAGCTCTTCCTCGAAGTGCGTCAACGGCGGCAACTATTGCAATCACCAGAGACCACCTCATAAAGACCCACATCGCAGTTGAAGCAATAAGAATGCACGTAAGGCACCTTGCACGGACTCCTTGCCACCATCTAGCCTCTCTACCTGCGGAGAGACCACACGCCTCATTCTGCGGAATGGTATCGGCACATCGTGCCGATACCATTCACACCTTCACACCTGCCGCGAGACCTTCCACTCCTCCTTGGTGCCTCATTCAGCCAACGATCAATCTGACAGTACCTGGCGTCCGGAAAAAAGCATATATGTCATCACCGGCTCTCAAACAGCTTACCTTACTCCTATTATATGAAAAGTACGGAATTACACCCACATATACACCGACGGCTCCGTCTTGCAGAACAGCTCTACCGCCGCTGTCGTTATTCCAGAAAAAGCCACCACTATCAAAATGAAAACATCTCACTTGACAACGTCGACGGCAGCAGAACTCGCAGCGCTTCGAGCGAACCAACACACAATGGCGAACCAACACACAAATGGTCCGTTTTCTATGACTCGAAGACGGCACTGCAGAGTTTACTGTCAGCCTTACGGCGCGGTCCACTGCAGGAACAACTGGTTTTCGAAATCACAGAGGCCATACACCACCTGACTGAGAAAGGACACGAAATAATGTTTCAGTGGCTGCCAAGTCACTGTGGAATCATTGGCAATGAACGTGCCGATCAAGCTGCTCGATCGGCTCATGAAGAAGACAACTGCCTCCTACTTGCACGCCAATGCACTTCATCAGACTGGAATAAACCACATTTTATGCACGCCCGATTATGTACCTTGGATCCAACCTTACGCCTTCAACTTCCCCCAAGACTTCACCGAAAAGATGCGACCCTTCTGTGTAGGCTATGGTTGGGCGTCGCGTTCACCAATACCTACGCGTTCCGCATAGGGATGGCCGACAGTGCAGCATGTGACAATTGTGGAGACGCAGAAACGATCCATCATGTTCTTTGTCAGTGCCCACAATACAGTCTGCAGAGACAATCGCTTTCCGTCGTGCTGAACCAGTTGGACGACTAGCCTTTATCGGAAGAAAGAATTCTGCAACATCGACGCGACTCAACATCGCATCTTCTAGAAGGCCGTGCAAGCGCTTCTGCGCTTCCTGAAGTCCACTGGCCTGTGTTAACGTCTATGATTGGAACGCCTCTTCTGTTACCTATGCCTGTTTCTTTTTTGTGTGCTTTTTTTCGCTCTCTCTCTCTCTTTGCACTCTCTCCAACCCCTTTATCCCCCATCCCAGTGTAGGGTAGCAAACCGGAAACTCACTTCTGCTTAACCTCCCTGCCTTCCCTCTCTCGCTTGCTCTCTCTCTCTCGACCGACGGGACCGTGCCCTGCAGCTAATTGAGTTACGGGTTCAGAAACCCACCGAAACCGTCGCAATGTTCGCCGAAGACATGGCCCGTCTGTGTCGTAGAGCCGTCCCAAACATGACAGATGATAAGAAGTTACGTTACCTCATGCGTGGCGTGAAAGAGCAGTTATTCGCCGGACTGGTGAGCAATCCACCAAGTACCGTGGCTGATTTTATTAAGGAAGCTACTGCTATTGAGCGAGCACTGCATCAACAATACAGGCAGTATGATCGCTTGTCCAGCTGCAACGCGGTCAACGCCGCCGATATAACTGTTGACACTCAGAGCTCTCGGCGTGAGCTGATACGGGAAATTGTTCGCGAAGAAATTCAGAAGCTCGCGACTCCGACAGCGGAACCACCAGTGGTGTCTGTCACCGAAATCATATGTGCCGAAATCAGGCAAGCGTTCTCGTCTCCGAACCTTAGTCCCGAGCCGCATCCCACGAACTACGCCGCCGCTGTCCAACGTCCACCACCTGTTATGTCGATACCGCCATACCACCAGCAGTTGACTACCGCACCTTGCCCACCTCAGGAAGAGCCTCCGAGACGTCCGCAGTTTGGGACAACAGAAATATGGCACACTGTGGATCGGCACCCACTCTGTTTTAACTGCGGCAATGTAGGTCACATTTCCCGCCACTGCTGACATCACGACACACCGTTTCGCCCTCTCCGCCCATGTTATGACGGTCGACGTGCCAACTACGACTACTCGCTACGCCGCCAAGCTTTTTTTCAAAGGCCTCCAGCCACCCGCTCCCATTTTGACGATCGCCGAGCCAATGACGAGGCGTCGCTGCCGAATCACCAGGCGGACATGGGCCACCGGTAGCGCTCTCCGTCTCTTACGCATTCGCCGGCACCAATACGCCGCACTTTCACTGACCTCAGGGGCAGGAGGTACTGTACAGAGGCACTGTACAATAAAAGACGGAAAGGGAGTGTAACGTCACCACAGCATAACAGATCGCTTAACAGCATAACAAGCCACCACTAACGTGAAAAGAACAGCACCTCCTTTTCTGACAATGCGACAGATGGGCAGCTCACCTAATCTTTATGTTCATTTCAAACGCCTTTACAATTTCCATTGTCACTTGATCTGAATGTCTGGCCATCACTTTATTCTTTTTAAACAAAGGTTTGCAGCCATGCAAACCTTTGCATGGCTGCAACCTTTGCATGGCTGCAAACCTTTGCATGGCTGCAAACCTTTGCATGGCTCTTGGAGCATGCCGTGTGCAGCAAGATGACCGGTTACTGCCAGTTTGTCAACATTGTTTGAGTGCTCTCGCAGACGATCATTACTTTGCCCCAAATATTCCTTCCCGCATGACAATGTAATTCAGTAGACTAAGCCTTCCACATATGGGAAGACAAATAAGCATTGCGTTTCTGCTTGGGATTATTAACTTTCGCGCAGAAGCTAGAAAATTTTCGTGGGGCCAAAAAAACAACGTCCATTACAACTCTCCCTGCAATCTTCTTCAGATTGTGGTCGACTTTGTGTAGATACGGCAATACGACCACATTATTACTTCTGCAAAACGGCATCAGGACTATCAGTTTTACTTTTTCCTAACATGCTGCCAGCCACCGAAGTCAGCAACTGCACAAGGCAGCCAGCTGCACAGAGTCACGAAACCTGGTTATGAAATTTTTTTTGTACAAGATGCTGGCAAGATTTCAGAGGAGCATTTTTAAAACACGGGATGATGATGCCCTTTTTAACTAGTTTCGAGTGCACTGGTGCGTATGGAAGAAGGGGATTCTTTCCTCTTGGCTAATAACACCAACAAGTATGAGTGCTTAAGACATGAAGGGCGAGGTCTAAGAACCTAATGCGAAGAGTGATGAAACAGCGGAGCTGGTGGCTTCAACTTGGCTTTTACTTCCAGATGAGTTCTCTTCGTGCCGTTGCCGCGACGACGCCTCCCTCACTCGAAACTCGGGGATTTCACGTCGCTTCGCCTCGGCTTCCCTTGCTCGGAACTCTAGGTCGGCACGTCGTCGTTGGGCCCATGCTCGCACAGACGCCCGTCGTCTTTCCTGCCGTGCCGCTTCTTCTTCCGGAGACAGCTGCTTCTTCGTCCTCGCCATACTCGTTGCCGAACGTCGGAATGCTCTGCGCCGACAGTGCACGCTTTTATACGTTCGCACCGCCCTCTCTTTGTCGGCGTTCCAACCGCTTGCGTGCCTAGTTTCCTGCCGCTCTCCCGGGGCGGCGGCACCGCCGCACGTGTATGTATGACAAGGTGCCGTTCTCCATTTTGAATTTCACTAGTCGTATCTCGTCGTGATGGGGAGATCGCGTGTAGTGCGCAGTCCCGGCGACGACTGCATTCTCGCCTCTGTTCCTGCTGTCGCTCTTCGTAGGCGCGTTGCTTCTCGGGAGTCTGGACTATATGCTGGGCGCCCATTCTGTCACTTCTGTGTCGTGTGCTGAACAGCTTCGCTGCTCATCCACCTTAACAAAGTGGAATGGCTCATGATTTTTTTTTTCAATGCTAGCCAGAATATTCTTGCCCTCGCTGGGAAACTTACATGCGGTAAAGGCGAAAAGGCGTGCTAGTTGCTGGCAGCAGCCTGCATTTCAGATCATAGAGGCTTGAGCTAATCGGTGAGTACTCGACAGTGGAACAGCGCGAAAAGACCAAAGACAAGGAAGCACACACCAGCGCTGGTGTGTCTACCCCTTCTTGTCTTTCGTCTTTTCGCACTGTTTCCCTCTCGTGCATTTCAGATGACTGCGCAAATCAATAAGAACACAGACAAAATGCTCATACCATGTTATTCCTGTATATTTTAGTCTATCTTAAAAATATTATTACGATAGCATCGAAAGATGTTGAAGAGACGAGCCGCCGCGCGAAAGACGACGAAGTGTGTCTGTGCTCTTGGTCCGAGCGATTGTGGGCCTGGCTGTCTGGCTTCTGTGTAAATAGCCTGTAAATAGCCTCTTTCGTCTGTGTCCTTCCACACGTAACATTCTGGTGGAGGTTAGAGATCCCCGTCCTCACCACGGAACTCCGAAGTGGTCGGTACATCGAGCTTGTCACCATACCCCCCGGTGACGAGACCGCCTCTGCAACGGCTTCGGCTCGCCCGAGTACGCCTATCGTCACCCTATGCCCAACATCGCGACCCTGGTGTGTTCTCTGGCCTGGAGGGACAGGATGTTGACGAGTGGATCAAGCTCTATGAACACGCCAGTGCTAATAACAGGTGGGACCCAACGATTATGCTCGCCAATGTCATCTTTTATCTCGGCGGCACCCCACGCGTGTGGCACCAAACGCATGACGACGAGTTCACCAGTTGGTACACTTTCAAAGAACAGCTTCGGGAACTGTTCAGCGACCCTCTTGGGCGCAAGGTTGCCGCGAGGAAGGCTCTTGCGTCTCGTGTGCAGACCTCTACAGAGCCGTATGTTTCATACATCCTCGACGTCTTGGCTCTATGCCGCAAAGCTGACGATAATATGTCCGAAGCAGATAAAGTGGCCCATGTGCTAATAGGCATTGCCGACGACGCTTTCAATTTGCTTGTTTTCGGCAACGTCTCGACTGTCGACGCCGTCATAAAAGAATGCCGTCCCCTTGAACACGCTAAGAGCCGCCGTATCACACCCCACATCACGCGGCTACCCAACACTGCTGCTACGTCGACATGTGAGGGTCGACCGCGTCAGGCCACCACCTGTGACGACGTAACCCGTATTGTTCGTCGCGAGCTCGAGCCTGCCTGTTCCTCAGCTTTCTCCACGACGCCTCCTGATCCGCCATCTACCACGATTGCGATGATTCAGGCCGCCGTCAGACAGGAATTTGAAAACATGGGTCTGAACTCCGTGTGTTCAACGTCTCAACCTAGCGTTCCCCAGTTCTCTAGTGGCCCTCCTCACCCTCGGCAGTCCCTTTCTGCCACATCTCGCCGCAACCCGTCCGAATGGCGTACCCCTGATGACAGGCCGATCTGCTTCCACTGCTGTCGCATCGGCCACGTCGCTCGTCACTGCCGCAACCGATGGCCACCTCCTCCTCGGACATACGCCACCGCTTATCCCCGCACCTTCGGACCTTCTGTTCCCTATGCCTCCCGCCATGAACCCACTGTCGCTGATGCCCCTGCTCCGAACCTTCGCTACAGCCGCTCGCCCTCACCTCGACGCCACCAGTCTCGTTCGCCCCAATCCCGTCGATTTTCGTCACCGCCTATCGCCTCCCGGATGCCGCCGGAAAACTACACACTGCAGCTTCTGGAGGTCAAGCTGCGTTGTCGACCCTGCCCTCAAATCCTCTGCTCACGTTGCCTACGAACCAAAACCTTCTTGACGTTGACGTCGACGGCTATCCGGTCACTGCACTGATCGATACAGGGGCCCATATTTCAATTATGAATGCTGCCTTCCGACGACGACTCAGAAAGCTCCTCACCCCAGCGTCGGCACGCGTCGTCCGCGTCGCGGATGGTGGTACTGTCCCTATCGTCGGCATGTGTACGGCTCGTGTCAGCATCGCCGGCCGCCACACTCCTGTCCTCTTCACCGTGCTTGCTCATTGCCCCCACGACCTAATTCTCGGACTCGATTTTCTTTCTGCATATTCTGCTCTTATTGACTGCTCCGCCAGCACCCTTCGCCTTGAGTTGCCGATTCTCGCAGAACCTCCTGATGAACCCCAGTGCCGCTTACGCCCCAAAGGCTTTATTCTCCTACCACCAAAATCAATAGCCTATATTGAACTGTTGTCTTCCCCACCTGTTACTGATGGCGAGTACCTCGTCACTCCTCTGCCCGACATTCCACTACAGTATGACGTCACCGTGCCTCACAGTATTCTTACCATTACTAATAACTGCACTCGCATGCCTATCTTCAACTTTGGATTGGCAAAACAAATTCTCCCGCAAGGTATTTGCCTTGCCAACGTTGACTGCCTCGGCGACCATCAAGTGGCAGCTTTATCAACCGATGGTTCTTCCGAGCTTGGCGTGCCCCTCACGCCAGCCTCGGGTGCCGATCCCAACATAAAGAAAATGGTTGCGGCGGACCTGTCCTCTACTCAGGCTGAAGACCTTTCCAAAGTATTATCGGCCTACAGAGATATTTTCGACTTCGACGATCGCCCTTTAGGCCAGACGCTCGCGGTCAAGCATCGGATTCCTACTGGCGATGCTACGCCTATTCACCGACGACCATATCGCGTTTCTGCGTCGGAACGCCGAGTAATTCAAAATGAAGTAAACAAAATGCTAGATAAAGACATCATTGAGCCTTCTTCGAGTCCCTGGGCGTCACCTGTGGTGTTGGTTAAGAAGAAGGATGGCACGTGGCGCTTCTGTGTAGACTACCGCCATTTGAACCAAATTACTAAGAAGGACGTCTACCCGCTCCCACGAATCGACGACGCCCTTGACTGCCTTCACGGTTCCAGCTATTTCTCTTCTATTGATCTTCGCTCTGGATACTGGCAGATTGCTGTCGACGACATGGACCGAGAAAAAACCGCGTTCGTAACACCTGATGGCCTATACCAATTTAAAGTAATGCCGTTTGGGTTATGCAATGCCCCGGCCACCTTTGAGCGCATGATGGACTCATTGCTCCAAGGTTTTAAATGGTCCACGTGTCTCTGTTACCTCGACGACGTCATCGTCTTCTCGCCAACGTTCGACTCTCACCTTGAGCGTCTAACAGCTATACTTGATGTATTTCGAAAGGCGAAGCTGCAACTCAACTCGTCCAAATGTCGTTTTGGCCTCCGCCAAATTACTGTTCTGGGCCATCTCGTCGACGCTTCCGGAGTGCAGCCTGATCCCGACAAAACTCGCGCCGTCCGAGACTTTCCGGTTCCGAAGACAGCCGCAGACGTTCGCAGTTTTGTTGGGCTATGCTCGTACTTTCGTCGTTTTGTTCAGGATTTCGCGGCAATTGCTAGACCCCTCACTAATCTTTTGAAGAAAGGCGTACAATTTTCGTGGGGTACTTCAGAAGCCACCGCCTTCTCTCGTATCGTCACTCTTCTCACCTCACCGCCCATTCTCGCCAACTTCGACCCCGATGCCCCTACAGAATTGCGTACAGATGCCAGCGATCATGGTATAGGCGCCGTCTTAGCCCAGCGTCAGCGTGGCCAGGATCGCGTTATTGCTTACGCAAGCCGCCTCCTATCACCATCGGAGCGCAACTATTCCATTACGGAAAGAGAATGCCTTGCTGTTGTCTGGGAAGTTGCGAAGTTCCGCCCTTACCTTTACGGTCGCCCTTTCTCTGTCGTCACTGACCATCATGCTCTCTGCTGGCTCTCATCGCTCAAAGATCCTACAGGCCAGCTTGGTCGATGGGCTTTGAGGCTACAAGAATTTTCATATTCCGTGGTGTACAAGTCTGGCCGCCTGCACCAAGACGCTGACAGCTTGTCGCGTTACCCTGTTGACGACTCTGACTCCTCCAATACTGACAGCGCAGCTCCTTCATTTCGCCGACGAGCATAAAAATAATAAATTATGGGGTTTTACGTGCCAAAACCAGTTCTGATTATGAGGCACGCCGTAGTGGGGGACTCCGGAAATTTTGACCACCTGGAGTTCTTTAACGTGCACCTAAATCTAAGTACACGGGTGTTTTCGCATTTCGCCCCCATCGAAATGCGGCCGCCGTGGCCGGGATTCAATCCCGCGACCTCGTGCTCAGCAGCCCAACACCATAGCCACTGAGCAACCACGGCGGGTCGCCGACGAGCAACGTCGTGATGCCTACACCAGAGCACTTATCGTCCGTTTGGAACACTCTCCGGCCGATACTACTCTATGCCTCTTCATACTCCGCGACGGTACTCTATACCGTCGTAACCTTCATCCGGACGGCTCCGAGTTCCTACTTGTAGTCCCTAAACACCTCCGCTCAACCGTTCTAGAAGAGCTTCACGACGCCCCAACGGCAGGACACCTCGGCGTCTCTCGAACCTATGACCGAGTACGTCGCCGTTTTTTCTGGCCGGGCCTTGCCCGTTCCGTACGGCGCTACGTCGCCGCTTGTGAACTTTGCCAACGACGCAAGAAGCCTTCCCAGCTCCCCGCTGGTTACCTGCAGCCGCTCGACATCCCTGCCGAGCCCTTTCATCGTGTTGGCTTAGACCTTCTCGGCCCCTTTCCGGAATCTACACCAGGAAACAAGTGGATAGCCGTCGCTGCGGACTACCCGACCCGCTACGCCGTAACACGCGCTCTTCCGACCAGTTGCGCTACTGACGTCGCGGACTTCCTCCTCCACGATATCATTTTGATGCATGGTGCTCCGCGTCAAATGCTCACCGACCGTGGCCGTACGTTCTTGTCCAAAGTCATTGACGACATCATGCGTGCCTGCTCAATACAGCACAAAATTACCACCTCCTACCACCCACAAACGAACGGCCTCACTGAGCGTTTGAACCGCACGCTTACAGACATGCTATCGAAGTACGTTTCCGCCGACCACCGTGACTGGGACCTCGCTCTACCTTACATTACCTTTGCATACAACTCTTCCCGTCTCGAAACTGCTGGCTTTTCCCCGTTTTACCTATTGTATGGCCGAGAACCGACGCTACCACTAGACACTGTGCTTCCGTTCCCCACAGCTTCAACTAGCAATTATGCCCGTGATGCAATCGCCCGTGCTGACCATGCTCGCCAACTTGCGCGTGCTCGTCTGCAAGTGTCTCAAGAAAAACAGAAACAACGCTACGACCTCCGTCACCGTGATGTGCATTTTGCGCCCGGCACCCTCGTGTTGCTTTGGTCACCATCGCGTAAAGTTGGCCTTTCTGAAAAACTGCTCTCCTGTTACACAGGCCCATATCGCGTGCTCCGCCAAGTGACCGATGTCACCTACGAAATCGTTCTAGCCACGCCCACTACGTCCTCCGCTGTGACAACCAGTGATATTGTCCACGTCGCCCGGCTCAAACCCTACACCTCTCCAAGCACCTTGGATATTTAACAGCGCCGTGACGGCGCTGTTGCCGCCGGGGGGGGGGGGGGGGGGGGGGGGGTAGTATTACGATAGCATCGAAAGACGTTGAAGAGACGAGCCGCCGCGCGAAAGACGACGAAGTGTGTCTGTGCTCTTGGTGCGAGCGATTGTGGGCGTGGCTGTCTGGCTTCTATGTAAATAGCCTGTAAATAGCCTCTTTCGTCTGTGTCCTTCCACACGTAACAATATATAAACTAAAAATCGAAGAAAATCATGAGCCATTCCATTCTGTGAAGGTGGATGACCAGCAAAGTTGTTTAGCACACGACACAGAGGTGACAGAATTTTGAACAAAAGTACGAACATATTTATTGCTCTGATCGGTGGTCATCATGACGATAGGTACGCGCACACATTCTCGTATGACCTCTGTTATTAAATGCGTCCGTCACATAAGACAATGAATGGCTCATACCCCCTCAAGCAATGGCTCATATCCCAGTAAACGCGGTCTCCCTATTACGACGACAGAAGAGAAGTTAAATTCTACGCTGGAATGATAAGCGGCAACGGAGCCAGCTGTGAAAAAAGACGACGACGACGAACGCGGAAGCAGAGGCCCGAGCGCGTTCGTGCGGTCGCACCGAGTGGCGCCGACGAGCCAGCTGTGAAGAAGACTCGAGCCATTCCTGATGATGATAGTTTTTGTTGACGCCGTGTTTATGAGGCGCCGTGAGTACAGATGACAACGAAAAGTCGGTATACGAGTGTATGCTCCGCAACTAAATGAAGCCGCAAGCTGTTCCCCAAGACGAAAATACATGACTGCTTACACGTCGCTCAGTTGCAGACGATAGCTACTGGCTGTCAGAATCGCTCCTGCAGAGTACACAGCTGTCGTCTGTTCGCACGACGTTTATTGAATTTTTTTTCTCGGATGACGAGCCAGTTGTTGGCTGAAAAATGCTGTTCTTTACCATTTTTCAATTGGAACTTCTTTCCATTTTCAATTGGAAAGAAGTTTCGAAAGGGTATCCCATGACGTCACGAGATACCCTATATATATATATATATATAAATGCATAGTGACTGGATCTTTCAATGGGTCCTACGTACTTAGCTAATGAGAAGCACAGCTTCGCGGTTATTCTCGCTTTGCTCGCCCAACAGTTTCGGTCGCTCCACCGACCGAAACTGCAGTGCAAACCAACCGAAGCGAAGTCGTGCTTCTATATAGATACATATTTATAGGAAAGCCCAGAATTAGCATATTCGAACACTTACGCCAGCTTGACTACACAGTGTCCAGGTGCCAGGATGTGCTTGGGCGAGACCAGGGTGGCGGCGCAGAAGTAGCGCTTGGAGCTCCCCACTTTCTTCGCCAAAGTTGCCTGCGAATGAGTATGATGAAAGGATGAGGCCACCTTAACGTCGACGCCAATGGAAGATTCTCAAAGTCTCTGAATCAGTCGCAGAATTAAAGAAAGCCAGCGATTGCACAGTCTGCGTCTCTTCGTGCAGCTTGGAACTTTCTTAAATCTGTCACTTTTAACGAAGCACACCTCCCTATGCGTTGCGTCTACGAAGCCCCGGCCGCGCTGTCTGATGGGAGCGAAATGTTCGCGTGCCGGTGGCCACTGGGTTCACGAGATGGTGAAAAGCAATCCGGAGCACTCCCCCAATGTGTAGAACGCAAAGCCCCTGCTTTCGTAGGGACGGTAAACATAATCAATAAATCCAATTATCTGTTTCGTTTGATGTCTGCTGTTGCAAATTTTGTGCTCAGCCCTATCATCATCAGCCTATATTTATGTCTACTGCAGGACGAAGGTGCCTCCCTGCAATCTCCAATTACCCCTGTCTTGCGCTAGCCGATTACAACTTGCGCCTGCAAATATCCTAACTTGATCACCCCACCTAGTTTTCTGCCGTCCTCGACTGCGCTTCTCTTCTCTTGGTATTTATTCTATAACTCTAATGGTGAACCGGTTATCCATCCTACGCATTACGTGGCCTACCCAGCTCCATCTTTAACAGCGAAGCTGTCAAAACTGGAGGAGAAACGTCCGACGTCCGCAGAAAACTCCGCGTTGTTCCCTAGCAGCAACCAAGCCACAGCTGCGCACCAACTGGCCCAAGCTCGTCTAGCCGCGCATGCGCCAAGGCTGTCGCGATGACGTCACCTCGCGTTGCCTAGTACAAACCGGCGCAGGTGCGCACTCGCTTCGCCCGACACAGACACGGCTACGCGCTACTGCGCATGACACGTCATCCCGGCGTGTAGTCTGCTGCGCGCCGCCCGTACACTGTGCATAGCTGTCGCCCCACTTTCCCTACGTGTGCCTGGACTGTAAGTGCTCCGCCAGGCGTTCCCCGATGCCATGGACCGTGAGGAAATGCTTATACACTTCGTATAACTTAGCATCACGTGGAATTACTTCGTATAACATAGCATCACTTCGTATAGCCACGACCAGCTACGAGCCGATCAGCTCTGCCGTGTCTTTAGCCTTGCGCCCCTAGTGCAAGGTACCCCGACATTTTTTTCCTCTTAATGTCAATTAGAATATCGGCTATCACCGTTCGCTCTCTGATCCACACCGCTATCTTCATGTCTCTTAACGTTAGGCGTAACATTTTTCATTCCATATCGATCTTTGTGCACTCCTTAACTTGTTCTCGAGCTTCGTTGCTAACCTCCAAGTTTCTGCCCCATATGCTGGAACCGGTAGAATGCAATGATTGTACACTTTTCAGTGGTGGTGGCGTGGAGCCGAGGTTGAACACCGGGCTTCTAATCTGAAGGTCGCAAGGTCAAATCCTCCTCCAGTCCACTACATTTTCAGGCAAGAAGTGGGGCCTGCCACCACCAAGATATATATATCTATATATATATATATATATATATATATATATATACAGGAGGCATACGTGCATATCTTAGTAAATATCTACAAGGATTCCACAGCTACCTTGGTTCTCCACAAGAAAAGTGGAAAGTCACCTATCAAGAAAGGGGTCAGGCAAGGAGACACAATCTCTCCAATGTTATTCACTACATGCTTAAAAGTATTCAAGCTCTTAGACTGGGAAGGCTTAGGAGTGAGGATCAACGGCATATCTCCGCAACCTTCGGTTTGCAGATGACATTGTCCTATTCAGCAACAATGGAGACAAATTGCAGCAAATGATTGCGGGCCTTAATCGAGAAAGTGTAAGAATTGGGTTGAAGATGAATATGCAGAAGACAAAGATAATGTTCAATAGCCTGGCAAGGGAACAAGAATTCAGGATCGCGAGTCAGCCTCTAGAGTCTGTCAAGGAGTACGTTTATCTAGGTCAATTAGTCAAAGGGGACCCTGATCACGAGAAAGAAATTTACAGAATAATAAAATTTGGTTGGAGTGCATGCCGGCAGGCATTGCCAAATCCTGACTGCGAGCTTACCACTGTCGCTGAAAAGAAAAGTGTAAAATCATTGCATTCTACCGGCGCTAACATATGGGGCAGAAACTTGGAGGTTAACAAAGAAGCTCGAGAACAAGTTAAAGGACCGCACAATAAGCGATGGAACAAAAAATATTAGGCCTAACCTTAAGAGACAAGAAGAGAGCGGTGTGGATCAGAGAACAAACGGGGATAGGCGATATTCTAGTTGACATTAAGCGGAAGAAATGGAGCGGGGCAGACCACGTAATGCATAGGATGGATAACCGGTGGACCATTTAGGGTTACAGAATGGATACCAAGAGAAGGAAAGTGCAGTCGAGGTCGGCAGAAAACCAGATGGCATGATGGAGTTAGGAAATTATCAGGCGCAAGTTGGAATACGCTAGCGCAAGACAGGGGTAATTGGAGATCGCAGGGAGGGACCTTCGTCCTGCAGAGGACATAAAATATAGGCTGATGATATATATATATATATATATATATATATATATATATATATATATAAGCGATCGACTGAGAGGGTCGCGTTTCCAAATTTTCCATAAACCGCATTACATATTTGGTGGAAGTACAGGGTACTTTCCCAACCCTGGCACTACGTAAGCGGACACTACCGGCAATCATGCCTGACGACGCCAGCTAAATACCACCTCCGGAATCGCCAACCTTGATTTGTCCTGGCTCAATGCGTCAAGGCGAGCCTCCCATCTTCAGCAGTTCCTACGAGTACGACGTAGACTATTGGTTCTTATACGAGCGGGTGAGTGCCCACAATAAATGGGACGATGCTCAGAAGCTCAGCTACGTGAACTTCTATCTCACGGGTGTCGTTAGCGTGTGTTACCACAACCACGAATCCTACCTCCACACCTGGTCAGATCTCAAGGCGCGCATTAAGCAAGTTTTCGGTCGCCCAGTGGTGCGGAAGCTCCGTGCCAAAGAGTGCTTGCGCAGCCGTTCCCAGCAACCCGGTGAAAACTTCACTAAGTACACAGAAGATGTTGTGGACCTTTTCAAGCGCGTTGATCCATCGATTACTAAGTCTGACATGATCCGTCACGTCATGAAGGGCATCGAAGACAACGCATTCCAAATGCTCCTCTCTAAAAGCCTGCGAACCATGGTCGAAGTCGCTGAACTTTGTCAGAGCTACACCGAACCCAGGAACGGGATAGCCGATATTCTAAATGACATCAAGAGAAAAAAGTAGAGCTGAGCAGGCCTTTGAATGCGTAGGGTAGATAACCGATGGACCATTAGAGTTACAGAATGGGTGCCAAGAGAAGGGAAACGCAGTAAAGGATAGCAGAAAACTAGGTAGGGTGATGAAATTAGGAAATTGGCTGGTGAACATTGGAATCAGTTAGCGCAAGACAGGGGTAATTGGAGATCACAGGGGAGATCATCGTCCTGCAGTGGACATAAATATAGACTGATGATCATTAGACTAACCATCATTGCTTTCTATAACTTCCTCAGCAATTTGGTCATTATGGGCGCCTTTCTTACTGTTTTAGTTTTTATTAGTTATTACAGTTACCACGAGTTAAGTCGTAGGCTCGGTTTGAGCAGTGAATTAAATTTTATGCGTAAGTTTCAAATGACCCATTGACCAAAATGCAGCTCCAATAACGTGAAACCTGTGGAAGTGCGAAGCATGCAGTGATGTACCGCTAATGGGTTCATACTGCCTTAAGCAATGGCTTATAACCCCGTAAACGAGGCCTTCCCATTACAACAACAGAAGACAGACAGACAAGAAACTATATTTTGTCCTAAGGGACTAAAGAGGAGAAGTGAAATTCTACGCTCCAGTGATGAGCGGCAACGCAGCCTGCTGTGGAAGACGGCGACGACGACGAACGCGGGAGCAGTGGCACGAGCGCGTGCCGAGCGCGAGCACGAGCCGCTTGCTTACGTTGATTACGACGACGACGATAGGAGACGCCCACAGCCCGGGCGCATAAGGGGCTTCGCACCTAAAACCACGTTTAGGTGCGGAGCAGTGATTGGCTGATGTTTCCGTTGTGTTTATCTTGTGTATAGCTATTTTTTTCATGATGTCAAAAAAAGCTTTGTTTGTTTAGTAGTTTGTAGTTTTGTTTTTCACTGCATTTATGTATTACATAGAGTGACACGCTGAGTGTTGTTGCGGCCTGGGCGAGGATTGGCGCATTGTCAGGCATTCAGTTGCCTTTTCGCCACCCCTTCCCGCTGAACCACTGGATAAGATATGTATGCTTGAATTGATGAAATAAATTTCAAACTTCATGTTGGTATTAGCCTGCATGCTCTGGCGAGCAACTTGAGCTTCTCGGGCGCGCATAGCTTGATCAGCCCTGCGTCGGCGCTGTCTTTCACGGGTGAGCGCCCGCTGTCACTCCAAGCATGCCTGCTGCTCGGCGTCCCTGGCGAGAAAGAGCGTACCGGAGCGCGGGAACGGCTTTTCTAGGCACGCTCATCTTCTCCTCCCAGATTGGACGCTGGAACTCTATATGCTCCCTACGGGAGTATTGAACCTTTTCGCGGAGCAGTTTCATTTAGAGAAACGAGATGGCGCTCACGGCGGCGCGCCTTACGTCTCCTCAGCGACCACGCACGAATACGAAACCATTACCGCTTCTACCTTGATTCTGTGCGATCAGCTGTCGGAAATCCAACTGAGTTTTTGCTAACGCACTGTGCTCTAATTATGCTAGATTTAATCGTGTGGATTGAAGACGTGTGCAGTAGTTGGCTGCAAAAATAGTGACTGGCATGTTAAGGAATGAAATTAATCTGTGTGGCCAAGTTCGCGAACCGCTGCTGCAACTGTCCGAACGTGTTACCGGCACTTCGTGATATACGGCCTTTCTCGAGGATACAGAAATTTCCTCATCCGCCTGCCTCGTATCGCTAACCTTCAAAGAAAGGGCTTCATCCCCAGAACGTCGGCAAGAGTGAGTACCACTCGTTAAACAATGACAAAGGGAGTAGCGCCGCTTCCTGTCAAGTAAGTTTTGCGCACGTTATGTATACACATCTGTCCCAAATGGCAGGAAAACTTGCGCCCACTCTATCGCCGACGTATCAAGAATAAGTCAATGGGCGCACACTTGAATATATGCGCACTGTATACGCACAATAAATGACGGACTACACCTATGGCGCACGAATGGTCGAAGCTCAATGTTCCGTGACGGTCCACAAGAGTAAGCGAGTTGCTACCTGTAATATATATTTGCTACAAGGTATTACAATGTACAAAACAGCTACGTTTCAAGCCTTGTGCGCAGCAAGAACAAATTTATCGGAACTGAGCACACCCGCGAGCGATTAGGCAGAAAATAATCAGACAGTGGCCGCACCGAGCAACTTCACGGAGTCAGAAACTGACAAGCCACTGCTTCAAAATATTTGCCGAATAAAGAACAAAGAGCAAAACACACTAATCCTGACCGGATTCATAATCGGAAAGCTTGGATAGCTTGGAATACATATTTAGTCCCGCTTTTAGAACAAGCACCATATACGCTGCTTGCGCCGTTTGGACATAGCAGCTCCGAAAGCGCTTTTGCATGTTCTCTGAAGCTGTGATCAAAGCTTCGTGTCATCCACCTTGTCTCCATCTACGGTATCTCAGAAAACAGAGGTTTTCTAAGCCGCGCCGGCGTCATACACTTCCATTGTAAACAAGGATGCAACGGAGGCAGTTGAGGCAAGCAATGGACGCGTCACCACGTGGTCAAACATGTCAGCGCCCACGAGATCGCCGCGAAAAGGGTCAATTGTAACTCTAGCTGGAGCGACGTAGCGGCGAGCGGCATCCTTCCACTTGTGTTGTAGTGGCACCCTCTCTTGCGCTGCGCCGGTATCAGCCTGGCGTGTTAGAAGCGATTTTAACGAATTTCTGTTAATTCGTTCGCCTAATTCATGAGTATTCCTGTATGTTATGTTATTCTTAATCCAGTTAGCTTAATTTTACCCGGTTTTGAGCTGGCATTGGTATGTCTTGGCCCTGCTTTGCGCTTGTGTTTTCTGAGCGTGACGACATGACACATGACATATTAGACGCCGACAACCGAGCCCCTAAAATGCACTGCACTTGAAATTCGACGGCCGTTCTACTCCGTGAAGATGGATAATAAGCGAAGCTTATCACTATCACAACAAATTGAGGGTATACGTACCCGTTCACAGTGCTGAACGAAGGCAGTTTTTTCTTGATTAAAAATTCCTTACACGTACCGCAATTCACCAAGGTCCTCTGCACTAGTAGCGTAATGTTCATTCAACACTTCCAAGGCATTGAGTCGCTGTTCGTCGGAGCGGATCACACTGGTAAGGGACAAGTAGCCGTCGAACCACAAACGCTTGCGTTAGATGTCTCGAGTTTGCTCGGCGGCGTGGTTAGCAACATTCGTCGGCCATTGCCGCTTGCGATTCTTCGAAATTAAATTGCTTGAAAATTAAATCTATCCGTCACGTAAGGCAATGAATAGATTGTAGCGCCCACCAACGCCGCAGCGCGGAGCCGCGGCGCTGCAAAGCGAAGAAAAATAAAGCAGCACAGCGCGTGCTCGAAGCGCAAGCTCGGCACGCGCAGTGCCGTTCTTAAAGCTAGCCAGGCTGGTCGTCGCAGCCGCCGCTCGGCTCGCCGCCAGTCAGACGATGAAGGCCGGGAACAATCGTCGCGCGACGCGGATACAACAGATGGACTGACACCACCATCCCGCGACGCGAGTCTTGATGGTGTCTCGCACCCACCACCTTCGCGTCGTGCTCACATTGGAGGTCGCCAAGCAACATGAGCCGGCAGCTGCTGCCCTGGCTCTCCCAGATATTCGCCAACCTGCGCCGGTACCGTCATTCAACGTTGCCCCACGACGCCTTCCTCGCCGTCTAGAGTGCCATTCGACACCAACGCAGTTGACCGTGGGAACACCCAGGCTCCGGCAGGCGCGTGCCGGACTCTGTTCACTTCACTCGGGCGGTGTCGCGCGCAAAAGCTTGCACCTTGCAACGTCTACCGCGGGTCGGGCAAGACCGGACAAGCGCGTGCACACGGCGCATCCACCAGAGCTCGCGCATTTGCGCGCACGTGACGATCGAGCTTGCGGCTTGTCGTGCCCACCAATGACTGCGCCCGGTCCCCGTTCGTTCCGTCTGGCCTGCGTGAACTGCTGCAGAGGCGTCTGCCTTCTCCGTGCCGGCGTGCTGTGTACCGTGTGTCGGCACCGCCACTCGCAGCCTCGTCCACCGGAAGGACTTGGCTAGTCCCCTTCGCTTCAACGGACTCGAACTACTTGGACTGACCCCGGACCGTTTTGAAGCTTGCTCCTGGCATTTAATTTATCAGCGTTGCGTTTGGGCGGAGGGGACTGTAGTAGGGAGCGTACATGCAACGATGTAGGCTCCCTAGACTGTAGCGCCCACCAACGCCGCAGCGCGGAGCGCTATGGTCGGCGGTGCAAAGTGAAGAAAAGTAAAGTAGCGCAGCGCGTGCTCGAAGCGCAAGCTCGGCACGCATACTGTCGTTCTAAAAGCTAGCCACGCTGGTCGTCGCAGCCGCCGCTCAGCTCGCCGCCTTCGCCTTCTGAGTAGGAACGACGGCATGGCTCGTACGGCCGCCGTCACGTCTCTCCTACAAGCTCATACCCCCGTAAACGTGGACTCCCCATTACGACGACAGAAGTGAAATTCTGCGCTGGAATGATGAGCGGCAACGGAGCCAGCTGTGGAAGAAGACGACGAACGCGGGGGGAGTGGCACGATCGCATTCGCGCGGTTGCGCCGAGGGTCGCCAACGTACAGTGCCTAGAATGTACTTACATTCTAGGCACTGTAATGCCAGCTGTGCAAGACGACGACGCTCGAGCCATTGCTGATGATGATAGTCTCTGCGAACAGACACGGATGTTCTTGTAAAAGTGCAAATGCTGCACTGCACAAATTCTCTTATTTCATTCACGATATAAACAGGTGCTGGCGAACAGCGCAGAAACCTGACGGAAATGGAGAGGCACCAAGAAGATATGTACAATGATGCGCATTCTAGAGCACTGCTTTTTTGCCACGACGACTAGAACCTGCGTCACGGGCCCGGTGACAGGTGAGCAGTGGACGCGACGCCGGTTTTCGCGGACAAACTGCCTGCTGGAAGCCATGACGAGACGCCAGTGGGGCACTAACGAGGACGCCCTCAGTCACAGCCCACCATTTTAAAGCGATAGCTTTAAGGGCCCCGTTGCGCAGAAAGCACGGCGTCACCTGCGTTGACTGTGCGTTGGCCGTGAACGAAAATTGTCTACCAATCACAGCGCGGCGCGCGGCGCGTTTCTACCAATCACAAAGCGGCGCACGTCGCGTGCACCCCTCGGTTTCTTGCAGCACCACCAGATAGCGCTCGCCTCCCCACATCTGCCAGCGCAGCAGGATTTCAGCGCAGCAGGAGCAGCGTGCCAAAGAGATAAGTTTTGTTATTTTATATTTCACTTTTTGGTTTTTTTAGGAGGGTTAGCTTAGCCAAACAATCTTTATAAATTATTTTAATGCTTTCTCACTTTCTTGGTCTTCTCGCTTAGATAAAAGTAGGTAAAGAAACTTTTTTTTTTCTTTTCCACATCTACGCCTTGTTAGTACGAGATGATGGTTGGTACTAGGGGGAACCCACGCGTGCGTTGTTCTGAGTGCGAGCGTTCCTACGCGCTGGAAGAAACGCGGTTTAAATCAGCACGCGAAGCGAATGGTGCAGATTTTATCTGTAGGATGTGTGTGCTAGGGTCGCGGCTAGACCGCCTAGAGCAAGACAAGGATAAGTTAGCTAAGCGGGTTGGAAAGCTAGAAAAGGAACTTCAAATCGAGCAGAAGCAGAGGAAGGAGGCAGAAGAAAAGCTAGCTAACGCAGAAATCCAGCAGAGCGCCACCATTCTGCAAAGCAATGATGAACGCATCGAGGCGAGCACCGCGAACGGAGCTGGCTCCGATGCGAGTGCAGAGACAGCCGAACCCGCCACGCCGGTCAGCAGTGGCGCAAACGTCAGTGATAGTCACGAAGGGGATACCACTGACGCGGCCGGGGAAGAAAACAAAGCCAAGGGCAAGAATAAGAAAGGAGGGGAGGGCATTGTGACTTCCGGGGCAGCTTTCGGCGGTGAGGGGGAAGGAAAGCGTCGAGTTGTCTTTGTTGGGGATTCCAACATGCGTAAAGTAGAACCGGCGATAGCAGAGAGGGTAGGGGCAGACGAACGAGTCCAGGTTAGCGCGCTTCCGGGAAAGCCGATTAGAGAGCTGATCGCGAAGGCCAAGGAACGCATGTGGGACACAATGGAGGAGAGACACCTAGTGGTGAAATGGGCGGAGTGATTGACGTACTGAACGGACGAGGAGCAGGAATCACAAAGCAAATAGCCAAAGGGGTCACCGACCTGCGGAATGTTTCAAAAGAAGTACAAATCGCGGTGTGCACGGTGCCAGAGGTTGAAAGGCAGGGTTATAAAATTGAAAGGGCAGTTCTTGCAGTAAACAGGGAAATTTGGACTCTAGCTAAAGCAATGAATTTTACGGTCATTGACATCAACCGTGAAGTGCACCGAGCAGGCCGCGAAGGCGCTTTTGTGCGTGACGGGATACATTTTAGTGAAAGTGTAGCAACACCGGTCGGAAATCGATTCGCGGCACGAGCTGTAGCTTTTTTAGGCGGGCCCCAGGCAATCAGGAAGCAGGATTAAGTATTGAACATAGCGAAACACCAGTAAAGGGCAGAATTAGGCGACCAGGAGTCAGGAAAAGACGCAGAAAGGATAAGAATAGAGAAGGTAAAATTTGCTACATTAACATGCAGGGTGGTCGTAAGCAGGAAAAATGGCTGGAAATTCAAACGCAACTGAATGATGAAGCGATTAGTGTGTACGCCTTGACCGAAACGCATCTACGAGATTTGGAGCAGCCGCCTGTTATTGACAACTTTGTATGGGAAGGGTGCAACAGAATGACCGGGTCAAGGAAAGGCGGAGGCGTAGGCGTACTAATTAGGCGAGGTCTGAAGTGGCGAAGGGTAAACGAGACATGTAAAGAGCATTTATGGATTAGTGGTACATGGCAAGGTAAAAAGACGTGGCTGGGAGTAGCTTACCTGTGGACAGGTAGTGATAGCAGGGAAAAAAATAAGGAATTGGTCGATTGCATTAGAAGCGATATTAATGAGTTCAGTAACTCGGGCCAGGTGATATTAGTGGGAGATATGAATGCGCACATGGACGATTTAGACGGATATATTGATTACAACGGCTCTCTAGTGCTGGATTTGTGTGATGAACAGAACCTTATAGTAGTTAACAGGAAGAATAAGTGTCATGGACAGGTAACGTGGCAATGCGGAAACAGGCAGTCATGTATCGACTACGCCTTAGTCTCAGAAATGGTCTACGAACAACTGGACCAAATGATAATAGACGAAAATGGAAAAAATAGCCTGGGAAGCGATCATAGACGTTTAGCATTAAAGTTTGGGAGAGATACCAGCGCAGAACATGAACCAATAGCCTCAGAGTTTTTAAAAATGAATGACGAGCAAATAACAGAGATCGCAAACAACATAGAGAAGAAAATTGAGGCTTTTCCTACAGCAGTCTGGGAATATAAGGAACTGGTGGAGGTTATGCAGCATGAAATAAGGCGGACACGGCAATACAATTGTTGGATTGGAAAGAGGAAACCACGTAAGTGGTGGAACAAGGAAATTAAACAAGCTATAGAAGAGCGTAAAGAGGCATCTAGGGTTCATCGAGAAGCCAAAAAGTTGGGATTACCAGAAGAAGAGGTGCTCCTTAGATGGAATACATACCGAGAAAAGAAAAGGGTTGCGAGTGAGCTCGTGCAAGAGAAAATTAAATGCGCAAGTGAACGTTGGGTGCATAACATTCACAAAAGAGACAAAGGCGCCCCAAAAAGATTCTGGAACCATATAAAAGCACTCGGAGCTCCAACTAGAAACTCGCAAACGGCTATAAGGGATGAAGACGGTAACATCTATGAAGGCGATGATGCGCTGCGGTACATCACAGACGTTATCAGGCATAACTTCGGTACGAGAAAAAGCGTAGTTCAGACAACAGATCCAGCAACAACAGAGAGGCCTGAGAGATCAAAATTCAGCATAGAAAGCTTTTATTGGAAAAAAGGCAGCAGAAAATGTCCCTAACAACACGGCAGCAGGACCCGATGAAATCCCAATACAGCTAATCAAAAACCTCGGTCCAAAAAGCAAGGCACTGCTGACTAATGCCATAGAGCAAGTGATTAGAACAAAGAATATTCCCGTTGGATGGCGTGAAAGCAGGATGAATCTTATCTACAAAGGCAAAGGAGATAAGGATAAGACGAGCTCGTACAGGCCAGTTACAGTAACGTCGGTGATATATAGAATGGCAATGCAAGCCATAAAATTAGAACTGTCGAAGTGGGTGGAGGAAAACGGTGTATTGGGGGAACTACAGAATGGGTTCAGGCCAGGCAGACGCTTAGAAGACAATATGTTTGTACTAACTCAGTGCATAGAGATTTCAGTAGCTCAGAAAAGACCTTTATGGATAGCATTTCTAGATATTAAAGGAGCTTATGACAACGTAGACAGGGAATTGTTGTGGGATATTCTTCAATACGAAGGCATAGATGACGATTTCGTGGAGCTGTTGAGGGAGATATATCGAGACAACCAAGTACAAGTGGCATGGGAAGGCCGAAAAGGAAATGAAATGGTGGGAATTCACCAAGGATTGAAGCAAGGATGCCCTCTGTCACCATTGTTGTTCACGCTTTACGTCAAGGGCATAGAAAGACGACTGGAAAACAGCGAATTAGGTTTTGATTTATCCTACATGCGTAATGGACAAATGGTGCAACAGAAGATCCCTGGACTGATGTACGCAGACGACATTGTGCTACTAGCGGACAATAAAAAAGATTTACAGATACTTGCGAATATCTGTGGGAACGCAGCGACAAATCTAGGCCTTAAATTTAGCACAGAGAAATCAGGGATTATGATCTTTAATGAGCACACGAGTAACTTCGTGGTGTCAATTCAACAGCAAGTAATACCCATAGTGAAGCAATATAAGTACCTCGGCGTACACATAAACGAAGGAAAGAATTACTCAAGCAACCACCAAGATAATCTGAAAATAAAGGGGAAGCGGAATGCAGCATTAATGAAACACAGAGCACTGCGGGGCCACAATAAGTATGAGGTGGTGCGTGGAATCTGGAAAGGAGTAATGGTGCCAGCGCTAACATTCGCAAATGCCATTATATGCTTAAAATCGGATATATTGGCGGGTTTGGAAGTTAACCAAAGATCAGTAGGCCGGTTGGCTTTGGGAGCACACGGTAATACGACAAATGAGGCAGTGCATGGAGACATGGCTTGGGCCTCTTTTGAAGTCAGAGAAGCACAAAGCAAAATTATTTTTGAAGAAAGGCTCAGGAACATGGATGAAAATAAATGGGCGGCTAAAGTGCACAAGTATCTCTACATGAAAAGCGTGGACACAGAATGGAGGAAGAGGTCAAGGAAGTTGGCAACCAAGTACAGGATAATCGAAACTGTAAATAGACAACCAGGTGTCATCAGAAAGAAAGTGAGAGAAATAGAGACCGTGAATTGGATGCAAAGAATGGAAACGAAAAGGACAATGGAGATTTACAAGAATGAGAAGAAAGAAATTAGAAGGGAAAATCTGTATGATAACACAAAGGGCAGTGCCTTGCTATTTGAGGCTCGAGCCGGTTGCCTAAGGACGAAAACATATCGGAACAAATATTCGGAATTAGATGAGACATGTGTATGCTGCAGTAGAGATCCAGAGACCACTCAGCACATCCTAATGGAATGCGACGGGATCCACCCAGCGAGAACCGTAGGTAACGTGCAACTCCCAGAAGCGCTTGGGTTTAAATTGGAGGGAAACATAAACAGATCAGCCGTAGAGATCAGCAAGAGACGATTGGAGTACTGGTGGAAAAAAAGTAGGGAAAAGATGGATGCGACCTGATCTCTTAAAATCATAGGCAGCGGTACAAGGTAAATTTTTGAAAAAGAAAAATAATGATAGGTATACAAAAATGCAAGATAAAGAACATGTATAGTATACCTGATTAAATCAAGCAGGCTAGGTGACTATTTGTCGCCGCCCCGTTTCAAAGGGGATGCCAATAAATCATCATCATCATCATCATCTGCGGTGCCGGCGGCGCCAGCCGTGTGGGGGACGGCAAAGAAAAGAACCAGAAAACTCACATTCGTGCATAGCGTTCGCCGCAAGCGTTTCGCGGTGAAGATTACGGTAGCATATAAGCTGCAGTTGCCGGGAAGCGTGAGAAGCGTACCTTTTAAAGACTCTACTCTTAAAGGCGAAGCTTAAGCGTCTCCCAAGTTTTCGACGCCACCTCAAGTTAGCGCTCGAGATCTCACCTGCCAAGGGAATGATCCGCGAAGGGACGAGGGTCTCTTCGAGGGAAGGCCGCATTGCGCGTATTGCCAAGAGGACGGAGTGAAAGGCTTGCCGGATGCGACAACTGGAGGTGCTTCCGGTTCGGCAGAAGGTGGTATATCCACGGGGTAGCCTCCGGGCACGACAGGCGCAGCTGGTGCCCCATCACTGACAGGAACCACGGATGGCTTGTCTGCAATGTAGCCTGGACCCCCTGGGTGTGATAAGTCGACGGGACCATAAGGCAACGGAAATGAAAAAGACCGAACATATTCATTGGGTGCGAGCTATTAAACACAGTATATCTTTTTTTCTGCAGTTATGGAACATATATCTGCAAGTAACCTGCTAGTTAATTAAGGGCACAAATTTTGCATAAAGGTCTGTATTGCACGACACAACTTGGTGAATTTTATGATTTAGCACATGTAATTTATGGTGGTAGTCGAGTTGAATGCCTATATCTTGACAAGCAAAAGGCATGTGACACTTTAACTCATTCCCTCCTCCTGTACAAGTTGAAGCAAATTAATTTATATAAAAAAAGTAATCTGACGGAAAACTTAAGTATCACAACGTATTCAATGTACATGGCGAAAAATGCCGTCGTGTTAACGTTATATCATGGGCTCCGCAATGCTCTTTGCCCCCTTTTTTTTCGACAGATATCATTTCGTGGAACTGGGTGCATTTTTTGTTTTGTAGCGAAAGCTACATTGGCCGCGTTCTCGCCGTTTCGCAGTGGCCGCACTGCGATCTGAGCCGTTGACCCGCCGCACCTGGTTCTTTCTCTATGGTCTGACCACCCCGCGGCGTCTAACCGGCGTCTGACACGTGTCTTTCGCCTGCCGAACTGCTTCACTGGAGAGGGTCCGGAATGCCAAGCGAGCGGAGCTTGCGTCAGAGACTGAGGAAAAGCTAGCCGTTCAGCTCGCAAAACGCTTGGACTTGTCTGCTTATAATTTATACCTGGCTTACATCAATGAGTGTATACCTAAGTATAATAATTAGAGCTAAATCAAAGGCTAACCAAGACTTAACTAGGCTAAACCAAGCTTTCGCTTTGCATGTCTAGGGTTAGCTGAGCTAAGCCGCAACCAATTTTTTATTCTATATTTGTGACATTTCCTTGAACATCGCGTCACCAATGTCTGTTTGCAGAAGACTGTGCTATCTGTATGAAAGTAGTAGTGTGTGCGATCTGGATCAGCTGCAATATGACGTGGAAATAGCGTACAGGTGGTGTATAGAAGGAAATGTGCATACAAGCGCTAAAAAGTGTGTGGATCTCTGTTTTACTATGAGAAAACAGTTATTGGTTAATATTTTATAAACAGTGAACTAATAAGAAAAGCTGAAATTTGTAAATACTCAGGATTGCTATTTTCTTCCAATGGTACTCGGAACGTACAGGTCGATGAATTGGTCACGAAAGGTGGCAAGGGCCTTCATTCAGCGGAACCACAAGAGTTCCGAGTTTGCTTTAAAAAATACCGCGTATATATCATGTTTTTGGCCTTTGTTGGAATACGCTTGCCCACTCTGGGATACATCGGAAGTCACTTCGATAGAGCGTTTCCAAAATTTGCAAAACAGAGCGGCTGGGTGTTGAGCCGATATGTAAGAGAGGAGAGCATCACTGCAATGAAGAATGGGATTCGCTTTGAGCTTGTTTCATTCGAATGGCATAAATTAATATTAAAATTGTGTTTTCTAGCTGTGCGTGTGTAATAGCAAAACTGAAATCGAAAAAGAAAAACGCTTTATAAACCCACATCACGTCTCAAAATACAATGACCGTTTGCTAAAAATTAAAGAATACCGGTCTAAGTTCCGGAATTAATTTTCCTTTGGGGTATTACTTAGTGGTACGTACGGTTTGTGTTAAACAGTGCTTAAAGTCTCCCTTCAGTTCAGTGGAGAGGGGCTCATAGGGCGGCCACCAGTATAGCGCACGCACTCACACTCACACAGGGTATATATATATATATATATATATATATATATATATAAAGTTATGGATAAGGAAATCACGCTGGCCCCGGAAGTATAATGAAGAAGAGAGAGTACGACGTACGGTGGATTTGCACTGTATTTTGTGCTAACTTTCAGGCTGGTGGACCAGGCTTTGACGAAGGCTGGTCCACCAGCCGACACGTTAGCAAAATATACTGTGCAAATCAAACGTCGTACTCTCCCTTCTTCATTATATATATACAGGCGCGGATCCAGGGGGGATGTCCGGATGTCCTGACCCCCCCTCAGATTTCTGCATCGCCCCCTCGCTGACAGGCGGATGGCTCTGTCGCAAAAAACAAAAAAATATGGCCACCAGCATTCTTCAAAAGTATTTTTGGCGGGTACCAGGGGTATCAGCCATGTAGAAGTAAAGCTAGCTCGCTCACAAGCTTAGTTGTATTCCGTAGGAGTGTGCATGGTGTCGTGAAGTTGCCGTAGTTATTTTTTCTCATGAACACCTTGGACTTCCTGGCGCCTGCCGTGCCTTACTCGTCCCGTCGGTGGCGTCGAATGAACGAGGGGACGTCCCTTTTGCCAAGCACGCCGAGGTCTGCTGGAGCGCCTTCGCGCCTGATTAACTTAGTTTCCCCTTGGGGTGTCAACGGTTGCCTCATTGGCTGTCATCGGTTCCGCGACCAACCTGCTTAACGAAAGAGATCTCTCGCTGAAGTGTTCATAAATAAATAATAACAACTAACAGCTAAACTATAAGAGCTATACGTAGGCAACGTTTTTTAACTGTAGCGCTCATTGTGATCACAGTTACACGTTGACAATATCCAGTACGAGCACAATACCGTTCGTACGCTACAAGTTTTTCATTGTAACTTGGTAGTTTTATTGTCGTACATTAAGCATAGGAGGCTCAAAACCGCCGGATCCGTTTATCTGAGTGGGCGTTCTCGCGGAGCGGGGCGAAGCCTCGACCCGCGGCTGCGAAGTGGGGGAGCGTGACGTCAGCGGCCAATGCCAGCGCGCGGGCCTAGGATGGCGTCACGTGGTTAGAGAAACGGGAGACGATGCGCGCCTTGTGTAAAAGGATGACGTCGCGTGGGAAACAAAACATGAAGACGCTGGCTCGCGCTCTCGGCTACTACGCCACATCGTTATTCTTGTAGATGGCGTCGTGAGTCTTCATACGCGGTGATTCGCGTATCGTAAACAACCAGCGTAGTGGTTGCCGCGTTTGAGCGGAGCGTTACGCCCGTATTCAAGAACGTTCCTCTAGTCAACAGACCACCACGACTCAAGAGAGAAGATGGCACCGCCATCCCTCCACAGAAGTGGTCACTGAGCTTCATGATGATTCACGGGAATTCTTGAAAATAGTCGTGTCTTTATCAGTCGAGAGGCGGCGCTGTGCTCAACAAGGTGGAGTGAAGTAAGAGCTTTGAGTCGAGGGCTGTTTGAGAATACGGGAGTTAGTCCTCCAAAGCAAACGAAGGTGTCTCAGCCGAACACAAAGAATCTCCTTAAGGAAATCAAGGTGTCCCAACAGAACTCCAAAGACAGACCCGTGCTTACGCATTTATAAAGAACCTGCAAAAGATCATCCCAAATTTTATTTTAAGAAACAATACAGGCTAGATATACCGGGTGTTCAAAATTAAGCTTTATGGCTTTCTTAAAATTATGCACTGGGAGGCAGATGCAGACCACCTGCGCAAATAAGTTATTTGGCCAGGGGGACACAAAGTGAGATGATAATTATCGCTGTCAGCAGCCCAATTCACCAAAATTGAAGAATTAAATTTTTATTGACAGCAGTAAGTGTGTATGTTTGTATTGAAAAGTTAGAGGCAGTCGTATTTCTACACAATTTCACTTGGAAAAATTCTTCTAGCGTGTCTGTGCTCCGAGAAATCCAACTCCAAATTTTAATTGTCGTTCGCACGATTACGCATGCAAGAGAGTGAGGATCGGCGCAAAGCTCTTCCTGATGTGACGCGGCTGTTGCGTGGGGCGCTTAGTCTGACAACGGGGTGGAGGCATTGGCAAAGATAATAACTGTCCACCTTCCCCTCACGGCTGGCGAAATGAAAAAAAAAATGTCACAGTTTCGCCCTAAGGGCGAAGCAATGAATGCGATAGCAACACAGCAATGTCATACGAAGTAAGGTGAGCGGCTTTGGTAGCAATATGAATTGTAGTAAACATGAGCTGATTAAGTAAGGAGGTGTGCTGCGGCGTAAGTAGACCGACATGACGAGAGACTCGATGACCACGAGAAGGCGTGTGAAACGGTGGTGTTGATGAGAAGCGCTTCCCGTGGGCAGCGCGTGCGAAGGGACACATCTGTAGCGCTGCACTGCCGATCCGGGCAGCATTGCATGTGTAGCGTGCGTTGGAAAATGTGGCCCGACTATTACTAACTGAATGAACAAGCGTGGTGTGAGCGCGCACAAACAAACATGAATAGCTCACACCGAATGACTGCAGACAACGACCGTCAAAACTCTGGCAGCAAGCGGATACGCCGCAGCGGCGAACGTACGTGCGGTCTATCGCTTCAACGGAAACAGAGCGTATAAAGGTCAGAGCCGTGTGGAGATAAGAGACGGTGCGAGCGAGCGACGATCGCGGTTGTTGGCAGCGTAGAAGTGCGCCCCCCCCCCTCCCCCCTCCGCTCCCTCCGGCGCTGGCTTACCGCTTCCTTGCTTGCGTGTGGGAGAGATAAGAGACTGTGCGGACGAGCGACGAGCGCGGTTGTTGGCAGCGTAGAAGTGCCCCCCCCCCCACTGCTCCCTCCGGCGCTGGCTTTCCGCTTCCTTGCTTGCGCGTGGGAGATTGAGTGCGTTCGCTCTCCGTGATAGCGCGCGTCCCCGCACGCTTCCGCTGGGGCATACGGCGCGCGGCGAAGATTTTATCTATACGGAACCTCACGGCGACGCCGACGGCGACGGCGACGGCAGAAATCCGGTTGAAGTGTCCATATAATTGCTATCGCAATAAAAAAATCTAAGAACCCGTAACCGCTGTCGTAACACGCGACCGCGCAGCCTGTAAAGCTGGCGGCAGCTGCCATGCCGAGATAATGGCGCGAGCGGAGAAGCCGGAGGGCAGTACGCGTGCGTAATGGTGACTAGACGACCGGGCATGGTCCTTGTCTGGGCTACAAAGTGACTGCTGATTTCCAAGTATTGTAAGTTTTATTGAAATCAAGAGCAACAACTGCACCATCAACAGCAGAAACCTTTTTAGCTATGCTAATGAATAGTTCATACTGCTGCTTTAAGTTTGGTGTTGTCATGCACAAATCTCATGACAACACTTCACCCATCAAGATGTCAATGCCCTAAAAATGTCCAAAATGACTCCCTTCCACAGCGACGCAAGCATAAACCGCTCTCGCGTCGACTCGATTATTCTGCGCAGTACGACAATTGAAATTTGGAGTCGGATATCTCAGAGCACGGACACGCTAGAATAATTCTTCCGACTGATACTGTGTAGAAACTCGACTGTCTCTAAGTTTTCAATACAAACATACCCACTTACTGCAGTCAACAAAAAATAATTGTTCAATTTTAGTTAATTGGGCTGCTCACAGCGATAATTATCATCTCACTTTGTGCCCCCCTAGCCACATAACTTATTTGCACAGGTGGTCTTCGCGTGCCTCCCAGTGCCTAATTTTAAGAAAACCATAAAGCTTAGTTTTGAACACCCTGTATTATCAGGCGCAGCCGCCAAGCACATGGCTGTATTGGGTAACGTCCTTTTCCTATAAGCTCGGAGAAACCGATACCTGGCTTCGCTACAGGTCTTCTTCCTCTTTCTGGGGTTTTACGTGCCAAAACCAGTTCTGATTATGAGGCACGCCGTAGTGGAAGGCTCCGGATTAATTTTGACCACCTGGGGTTCTTTAACCTGCACTACAACGCAAGAACACGGGCGTTTTTGCATTTCGCCTCCATCGAAATGCGGCCGCGGCGGCCGGGATTTGATCCCGCGATCTCGTGCTCAACGGCTGAGCTGACTGAGCCACCACGGAAGGCTACAGGTGTTGCTCTAGCCGTATAAAACGCGGGTTTATTGTGAGCAAAAACGGTAAATAAGAAAGGCTACTATCATCATCATCATCATCATCATCATCATCGACAGAAGCTGACCCCCCCCCCCTCAGAAAAAACCTGGATCCGCCCCTGTATATATATATATATATATATATATATATATATATATATATATATATACATGGATTTTTCAATGGGCCAGGCGTATTTAGCAGAATGAGAAGCACAACTTCGCGGTTATGTTAGGGTGGGTAAAAAGATCGGTCCACCGACCAAAACTGTTGGGTAAATACACCTAAGATAACCGCGAAGTTGTGCTTCTCATTTATACGATAGGAACAGGAATAAGCAAAGAACACAAGCCAACTACCTCTAGAATTAAACGAAAATTTTAGGTGTTCTGCAAATAAATATATTATTCTTAGTGTATATCGCTACTTTTTATGTGCTAATTCAATCAAGCATTTATGTAAAATTGAACTTTCGGAAAAGTTAAAGGGTACAAAATGTGTGAACTCAAAGCAAATAAGTCTAGCTTCCACACAGAACGCAAGTTGTGTTGCTTCGTTGACGATCTCACGCACTCAACCATATATTTTATGGTTGCACACCTTCTCGTCTACAAAAGTGGACAAAATTCGTGCGTTTATGGTATATATAACACAGCACTCATAATGCCCAAATAAATGAATGAAAATTAACTGGTAACCTAGAGTAACCGAGGTGAAACTTGACTAATTAGCGAGCAAGTACCTTCTCGCTCAGGTGGCATATGAAACGGTATAATGTGGCAAGAATCCAAATCGAACAAAGGTGGTGACCGTCATGGGCAGTGCCTCAGAAAAATGCATGTAGCAGTATACGACAATACCAGCTTTCCTGTTTTTGCTCACGACACATCAACTGATTATTCGCGATTGAACGATTAATCGAATAAATGGAGTTAGAATTGTCCCACACAAGTAATACCTCGAGCGCTTGTCGAGTAACTACCACAGTGCTACAGTAGACCTGCCGAGGGGGGGGGGGGGGGGGGGGGGGCGAGCCCCTCCTTAAAAAATGGAGGGGGGCCGCTCCCTCTGATTTAAGCACTGGTATAAAGAACAAGTTTCTGCCCCATATGTTAGCACCGGTAGAACATATGGGGCAGAAACTTGGAGGTTAACAAAGAAGCTCAAGAACAAGTTAAAGGACCGCACAAAGAGCGATGGAACAAAAAATATTAGGCCTAACCGAGACAGGAAGAGAGCGGTGTGGATCAGAGAACAAACGGGGGTAGACGATATTCTAGTTGACATTAAGCGGAAGAAATGAAGCTGGGCAGGCCATGTAATGCGTAGGATGGATAACCGGTGGACCATTAGGGTTACAGAATGGATACCAAGAGAAGGGAAGCGCAGTCGAGGTCGGCAGAAAACCAGATGGGATGATGAAGTTAGGAAATTTGCAGGCGCAAGTTGGAATACGCTAGCGCAAGACAGGGGTAATTGGAGATCGCAGGGAGACGCCTTCGTCCTGCAGTGGACATAAAATATAGGCTGATGATGATGATGATGATGATGATGATAAAGAACAAGCGTGCTGTAAAAACGACGCCAGGTTTTGTAAAATGCTGTAACCCTTATGGCAATGAAGAAAGAAAGAGGGGGTTGCGCTCATCGCTAAGAGGACGAAGTGAAAGGCTTGCCAGCTGTGATAACCGGAGGTGCTTCCGGTTCGGCAGACGGCAGCTGAGGTTGCGGTATATCCACGGGGTAGCCTCCGGGCACGATAGGCGCGTCTGGTTGCTCGACATTGAGGGGAACTGCGGATGGTTTGTCCAAGGAGTAGCCCGGACCCCCTGGAAGTGGCAAGTCGGCGGGACCATAAGGCAGCGCAGGTGGAACTTGTTTATCCCCCGGATAGGCAGGTTGATCAGTTGCCTGAGGTGAGAGAACAGGGTAGCTGGGTGCAGCGGGCGGCAAAGGCTTCAATGTGGCCTCGTCTCGCCCAGCTACCGGCGGCGATTTTCCATCCGTCGGTGGCACCGGATACGCTGAGCCTCCAGGCAGGAACTTTTCAGGCCCAGAGGATGGCCCTGGAATTGGCGTCAAAGATAAGCGTTCTTTTGTGGGTGCACTTGATATAAATGGCAGCCTTACTCCGCTGTCAATAGAACATTTATGTTGAGTCATTTTGCCAATCATATTTAGCAAAGAGTCCACCACGTACGCGCATGGAGAATATCCAACAAATGCGTTAATTTGGCTGACTTCTCTTTATTTTACTTGTAAACACTTAAACACAAACGCTCACTGAACCGTCAACATGTGACACCAATATTCAGCATCAACTGCACCATACACAATAGTACTGACCAAGGCTTCGGCCGAAGGTGCACTTAATACTAGATCAGTAGAGATGAGAGTAGTTGCAACTTACTTAAGCTGGCAGTAAAGATGGCGAATCGTGTCAGTTGGAACATTCATAGTAACAGCGCCCAGGAATCAACATACACACAAAGAAAAAATTATGGCAAAGGTTCTGTCCTCAGGTAAGCACTGTTGATCCAAATGTGGTAAGTAGTGTTGTGCCCCATTCATTGCCAGATGCACCCGTTACTAACAAATGTGCCCCTTGGGATTTTCCACAGCAGCGGTAATGATTGCCTACCCATAAATAGAACAAACAAAACTAGAGAGGATGACAATGGTCGCCCTAAACTTGGGGAAGAGTGGTAACAAAAAATATTTTGAATGTAGTATACGGTACGGATCAAACAAGGACCAAAGCTGAAAAACGACGACACAGCGTTTTGTCATCTACAGCGACACGATGGCGCCGTGTCACTGTCGTGTGTCTAAGTGGCAAAATGTGTTTAACGTGCGCCCCAGAGGTATTAGCGGTGACTGTAGGCTCCTAGTGGTGCAATGACAATTGTAGTAGCTGTTGCACCACAATAAGACATGTCCGAAGCATTTGTTTGACTAGCCAGCTGAATTTGGCTGGATGGAAGTTTCGTAACCTGAGCTTACCGAAGTATACTCTCTAGGTTGTCGGACAAAACGTAAATAATGCAAGCGCTACGAATTCCGCTTTGTATTGGTGCGACAGAAATGTCACAAATGTTCACTGTTACTTTCCAGAAATTGACTTGAGCATGATAGATGTTTTGAGTTCAGTTAAGAAATGTTGGGACTGCAGGAAAGATTGTGACCAAACATAGGGACTATATATCTGTAGGTATTCCTGTATGACCATCGATCGATACAAGCATCGGAACGCGTTAAAATTCTACTAGCAGTGCACATTTTCTTCAGAAAACACTCCAGCCTTGCTAGCGAAGGAACGCCAGTTGCCGCCTTCTTGAGTCTTCAAGAGAACTGGTTCTTGGCTCAGTTGGTATTTTCTGAGAGGCATATTTGCCGCAAATCAAAAAATCATGAGCCATTTCATTCTGTGAAGGTGGCTGACTAGCGAATCTGTTTAGCACACGACACAGAGGTAACACAAAATTTCGAACAAAGGTACGAGCACATTTACTGTGTTGATCTGTGGTGATTGTGACGATAGGTACGCACACAGATTTACGTATTACCTCTGTTATTATTATATTAGTTCCATCATATTCGCGTATAATCGGGACTCCCGAGGAGCAACGCGCCTACGAAGTGCGACGGCAGAATGCAATCGTTGCCGGCGGGCGGTAAACACCACCGATGAAGGTCGTGCACAAAACGCCAAGTGCATGCGGGACGTCGCTCTTCGTAAGCGCGCTGCTCTTCGGGAATCCGGACTATACGCGGCCTCCCTATTACTAGAATAGTTGATTGTTGGGCTAGTTGGTTCTGCATAACTGAACAAGTAACTCAGCGCAATAAATAAGACAGACACAAGAAAGGGAGCGCTTGTCCTTGTTTCTCCCTTTCTTGTGTCTGTCTTTTTTATTGCGCTGAGTTACTTGTTCAGTTATGCACTCCCTATTACAACGCGAGAAGAGAAGTGAAATTCAAAAGGAGAGCGGCAACTTGTCTTTGTGGTATTTTATATACGTTCGCGTGGACCACGGGAACGCCGCCCCGAGAAGCCGGCGCAAACTAGGCACGCGTGACGTTTTGGCGGCACCGCCACCACGGGAGAACGGAAGGAAAGAAAACTAGACACGCAAGCGCTTGGAACGCCGACAAAGAGAGGGCGGTGCGAACACAGACATGGCCGACGCAGGTCAGACTTTTGGGCTACGATCCGATCGAATAATCTGCTCTCACCCTCCTGCCTGGGACCTCTTTGGGTCCCAGGCATTGATTAAGGGCGCGTTACAGGTTCTGGAGCCCACTACCCGGAGTCCAAAAGGGTATGTGCACAATCGGTTGCGTCCCAATAAACCCTCTCTTCAGGGAGAGTTACCCGTAACAATATTACTTGATAGGTAATTTTTACTAATTGTTTTGGTAGACCATGGGAAATTATTCATGTTGTTGAACTTTGTGTATATGTCTCGAGAAAGAAGTTCTGCTGGTATTATCATTGTTTTACGAATTGTAACCCCCCCCCCTCCCCTATAGGGCTTATTTGCCGCAGTGGGTAAACCATACATCAATAAATAAAGTGCTAGTGGTTATCCAGATCCCGACATCAATATACGTGAGCACTTGATGACAGGGAAAGTACTTGAAGAAAAAAGGCGAAAGCTTGCACTAGGACGCACAAAGCTCAAGACACCGCCGAAGCTGGCCGATTGATTGCGTCTCTTGGTTGTAGCTAGGTTGAACTTGGTCATGTAGAGGTTTAAACTTGGTTGTAGCTGGGCCTATACTCGTGTACGTCATCTGTGCCAGTACTGGACAGGCTACGGTAGTACTGGAAAGGTGCGCTGCGCCATCACGTCACCTCCGCGCTATGGCCGGCGCCACAGCTGGTATGACGTCATGCTCAACGGCATCGTCGCGCTACCGCCGCGCACCTTTCCAGTATTACCGCAGCCTTTCCAGTACTAGCACAGAAGACGTACACGAGTATAGGCCTAGCTACAACCAAGTTTAAACCTCGACATACCAAGTTAAACCTAGCTACAACCAAGAGACGCAATCAATCGGCAGCTTCGCTGTGTCTTGAGCTTTGTGCGTCCTAGTGCAAGCTTTTGCCTTTTTTTCTCCAAGTACTTTCCGAATGCGCATTCATATTGTTACGGTTAATGTTGAACAAGCTTTATTTAAAGGACGAGGTTGATGGTGAAGTAAAAATGGCGTCCAGAGGCTGCGCCAGCTAACGTCTTATTCCTCTTCTCCTTGCCCGGCTCATGCCGTAGCAATCCCCGATTGCCAAACGAAGCCCGCTGGGCAAGTCCAAATCACTCGGAAAGCGTGGGGTGAAACCGCTTAAGACGAGCAACATGTATTAACTGGGTCCGGCTAAACCGACGACCAGCTGACGTCAAGCGTGCCACCACGTACGTCAAGTCACTCAAGCGATCTAAAACGACGAATGGGCCCGTGTACTGGGGTAAAAACTTTTCGCATAAGCCACGTTTACGTAGCGGGGTCCACAACCACACAAAGTCTCCTTTAGCGTAAGAGACAGACTGGTGTCGGCTGTCATAGCGCTCTTTCGATCGGTGTTGCGATGCCACAGTACGAAGACGAGCAATACGCCGGGCTTCTTCGGCAAGACAAAGCGTCTTGGCAACAGAGTACTCGCTGTGAAAGTCAAACGCTAGTATAGTGTCAATGCAGCTTAGCGGTGGACGTGCGTAAAGGAGATAAAAAGGACTGTAATCGGTTGTCTCGTGCTTTGCAGTATTATAAGCATACGTGATGAAGGGGAGTACGTCATCCCAGTCTCTGTGATCGGAAGATACGTACATGGCCAGCATGTTAGTTAGAGTTCTGTTCGTACGTTCTACAAGCCCATTTGTCTGAGGGTGATAAGGCGTTGAATGGCGGAACTGCGAACTGCAGAGACGAAGCAGTTCTTCTACGGCGTCCGCAACGAATTGACGACCGCGATCGCTAATGATTACACGGGGGGCACCATGCCGAAGAATAGCGAAGCGAAGCAAAAACGTTGCAACGGACGCAGCTGTTCAAGACGGTACGGCCGCCGTTTCCGCGTAACGGGTCAGAAGGTCGACACATACGATCAGCCATCGGTTGTCGTTAGATGATCGGGGAAATGGGCCCAGAAGATCAATACCCACTTGTTAAAATGGCAGGCGAGGCGACGGCAGAGGTTGGAGAAGACCTCGCGGAGCGGTCGTAGGGCGCTTGTAGCGTTGACATTGTTCGCAACTGGCGACATAGTGCTTGACTGTGTCCCGCATTCTGGGCCAGTAAAAACGCTCCTGTGTCCGGTTCAAAGTGCTTATGAATCCTAGATGGCCAGAAGTCGCATCATCGTGCATGGCTCTCAGTATGTCCGCTCACAGACTCTGCGGCACCACCAGAAGGAAGCGTGCGCCTTTAGCCGAATAAGTGGTCTTGTAAAGCAGGCCGTCACGGACACAAAATCGACCGGTGGCTCCAGGACGCGATGCAGCAACAAATAGAGGTTCCAAACTAATATCATTTTCCTGCTCTGCCTTGAAAGTCATCGAGTCTGGGAATGTAGAAGAAATGAGAGCAAAACAGTCATCAAAATTGTCTTCGTCACACTCGGTCGTCGTCGTCAGAGGAAGACGGGAGAGACAGTCCGCATCAGCGTGGCGACGCCCAGACTTGTAGGAAATAACGAAGTCGTACTCCTGCATTCGAAGAGCCCAACGTGCCAGTCGTCCACTCGGGTCACGGAGATTCACCAACCAGCATAACGCGTGGTGGTCGGTAACGATAGTGAACGGGCGTCCGTAGCTACAGGGCCGAAATTTGTAGACAGCGAAAACAGCTGCCAAGCCTTCTTGCTCGGTGACAGTGTAATTGCGTTCCGCGTTAGTCAAAGAGCGACTAGCATAAGCCACAACCTGTTCAGCTTCTTGATGACGTTGCACTAGTACGGCACCGATGCCGATGCCACTGGCATCAGCGTGCACTTCCGTAGGTGAGGACGCATCGAAGTGACGCAATATGGGCCCTGACTTTAGTAGAAATTTTAGCTGGCGGAACGCGTCGTCGCAAGCCGATGTCCAGTTGAAAGGGACGGCTTTTTGGAGAAGACATGTTAGGGGGTACACCACGTCGGCGAATCTTGGGACGAAGCGACGAAAATATGAACACAGGCCCAAGAAACTCCTCAACTCCCGCACTGAGTTCGGTGCTTCGAAGGAGCTGGCAGCCTCAATATTTCGTGGATCTGGCCTCACGCCATTTTTGTCGACCAGATGCCCAAGTACTAACGTCTCAGTTTCCCCGAAACGACATTTCTCGGAATTCAGGATCAAGCCGGCTTCTTCGACACAATACAGAACAAGACTGAGACGGCGGTTATGCTCACTCAAATTGCTACCAAAAAATCACCCCATCATCGAGGTAGCACAAACAAATTTCCCATTTAAGTGCTCGGAGGATAGTGTCCATAAATCGTTCCAATGTTGCTGGTGCGTAGCAAAGGTAGAACAGCATAACGTTAAATTCATAAAGACCGTCTGGTGCCACGAAGGCCGTTTTTTCCTTATCGTCTGGGTGCATGGGTATCTGCCAATACCCTGATCGCAAATCCAGTGATGAAAAGTAGGCAGCGGAATGTAAAAACAATCAATAACATCATCAATTCTAGGAAGCGGATACACGTCCTTTTTGGTGACCGCGTTGTTTCCTCTAATCAACCCAGAACCTCCACGATCCATCCCTCTTTACTAAGATTACTGGTGCTGCCCACGGACTAGAGTACTCTTGAACAACACTTTTCTGTAGCATGTCTTTCACCTGTTCAGCGATAACTGTCCTCTCTGCCGAAGAAACGCGGTAAGGCTTTTGCCGAATGGGGTGCGCAGATCCGGTGTCAAATCTGTGGCGGGCACGAGAACGCGGGAGTGAAGCCTGCTTGTCGCCCTGTGTGAAATCGAACAAAGAAAGATGTGTCCACAAAACTTGCGCGAGAGCGTGGCGCTCATGTGAGGGAAGCGCCTTGTTGATCATCCGTAGGATCTGCTCTTCAGAAGTGCTTCGGTGGGGATCGACAGTATGAGACTGCTCCTCCTCGCTTAGAACTGTAATGGAGCTGTACGTATTCTCGTCAAATTCAGCGAGCTTCATATCACGCAGGAGAACAGCAGGGACGCAAGAACAATTGAAAGCCCACAAATTTGAGGCGCCATTCACTACTCTCACGAGAGAGCGTGGCACAAGTACATCTTTTTTTGCACAGCTCGACGTAAGTGGCTGGACTTGCGCGTCAAACGATGAAAGGTCGGCAGCAGCGACATTGACAGGGACACGTGACAGCGACCAAGGCGGTAGCAGCAAATCGTTCGAAACAACACAATAGTTTTTCTCGGGTAAAGATGTGTCGTCAAGGGTGGCGAGAAGCGCGCTATTCAAGGTAATTTCGCCTGTGCCACAGTTAACGGAAGCACCACAATCCTGAAGAAAGTCAATCCCGAGAATAACATCATGAGTGCACCGCGGTAGCACGAGAAATTCTGTTTTAAGATCTTCCCCTCCGAATAAAACACTTGCAACACAAATACCAAGGGGAGTAAGGCACTCTCCACTGACACCACGAAACATCACACCATCATTCCACGGGAACATAACTTTGAGACCCAGCCTCTCTTTGAAAGTCACACTCATGACGGAAACGGTAGCACCAGTATCCACTAATGCTGTTGCAGGTATACTAACAATTAACACACGCACTTTGTTCTCAACCATCATAATAGGCAGACGAGTATTTCGCAGAGACGCAGACTGTCCGGCGACCTTACCTCCATCGGCCGCGCCGGCTAGTTTCCCGACGGCGGTGGTGACGTAGCACGTCGACGTGGTGACGGTGAACGGCGTTGGCGACTGGTTGGGGGCGTCAGGCTGCGGTCTGAAGCTGGCGAGCCACTCCATCTATTATATTGACGGAAGGTATTCCGGGGTGGCGCGCCTGTGGTGTTTGCAGTATCAGGGTCTGTCGGCCAGCGGTCGTCATAACTGACTTGTTCAAAATTAGGCCAAGTAGGTGGTGGGCCATATGTGGTTGTCTGTCGGAGCCGGCGACAAAAACGAGCAATGTTTCCTGAGGCGCCACAGATGTAACACACAGACGATGCGCGACCGACGTTGTAAGCCTCGGGGTCAACCCTGGGACGTTGCGAATAATAAACACGATCTGCCGAATGCCGATTCGTGGTGGTAGCTCGACGAGTGCGCTGATCGTGCGTCATGTCGTCGGGAGAGGAACGTCGATGCTGTCGCAGCTGATCGCCTCGACAGTCTTCAACGCCTGGCATGGCAGACAATGCCGACACAGCAGATGCATGCTCTTGAGGTTGGTTGCAAGCGCAACGAAGCTGTTCGACATCCGCCCCTGTGGTGTGTTGTTCAAGTTCTTCGCAGAGAATTTGCCTTATAGTTGCCGCAAGGTCAAATTGAAAATTGCAGTTGTCGTTATCGTCAACGCTTGCCACCGTTGTGACATTCGCTAACCTGCCGAACTTTGGCGTGATACGGCGCAGCTTCAAGGCCTCAAATGTGCGGCAATGCTTGATGAGGTCGGCGACCGAGGCGAGACTCGCCTTTCCGATTAAATAATTATAAACATCCTCGGCTATGCCTTTGAGAAGATGTCCAACTTTGTCATCTTCGGACATTCGAGGATTGACCGTTTTGCAAAGCTTCAGGATCGCCTCTATGTACGTAGTACAGGTCTCCCCTGGGACTTGAGTGCGCTGAAGCAATGTCTGCTCCGCCCGCTTCCTTTTCGTCGTGGAATCGCCAAAGCACTCTGTGAGGTCAGTAACGAAGCTGTCCCACGTTGTGAAGGAATATTCATGGTTCTCGAACCACACTAGCGCCGTGTCTGTGAGGAACAGAACGCCATTGTCGAGCTGAGCCGTGGAGTTCCAGCCATTGTACTTGCTCACACGCTTGTAGTGGGTGAGCAATTCCTCCACGTCCTCGCCTAATTTTCCTGAGAAAGGGCGGGGTTCCATCTGATGCATCCAGGTGCCGGTTGTTCGCACTGGAGCAGCCAGAGAAGGCTGTTGATCGCCGCTGTGGGACATCGGGGTCTCAAGTGGTGTCGGAGGCAGTCGAGCGAGGCGTCGGCTTCGGCGTGGCACTTGCTGCAGCAGCTCCGTCGTCTTGGTCGAAATACCCAGCACCTCCACCACAAAACTGTTACGGTTAATGTTGAACCGGCTTTATTTAAAGAACGAGGTTGATGGTGAAGTAAAGATGGCGTCCAGAGGCTGCGCCAGCTAACGTCTTTCTCCTCTTCTCCTTGCCCGGCTCAAGCCGTAGCAATATAAACGATGTCGCAGTTTCATCCGAAAGGCAAAGCATCAATTGCGATATCAACTTAGTAGAGAGCTATACGGAGTAAGGATAGTAGTTTTATCGGCTGTATAAACTTGGACATGCTGCAGCACCAGCAACGCGCAAAACTGTTGTCGACGCCGTCGCCGTTTTGCCCGCGTTCGCACCGAACACACGCGGCGTTGGTGACTGTTGCCAGGGCCTCTGGGGGCGGCTCGGAGGTTTTCGACGAGATCAGAACAGGAAACTCGTCGAGCAGCGTCGGAAGTCTTTCCCACCTTCTCACTTCGCAACGTTTTATTGCGATAGCAATTATATGGGCACTCAAAAGCAGATTTCTGCCGTCGGCGTCGCCGTCGCCATCGCCATGAGGTTCCGTATGACGTCAATTGAGATGAAATCGTCGCCGCGCGCCGAACGCTGTATGTGCGAGTGAAAGGGCGCGAGGGACGCACGCTTTCACGGGGAGTGAACGCTTGGCGGAGAACAAACGCGCGTTCTGCGCTGTGCTCCATTAAGGGCTGCAGAAGTAGGCATCTCTTTCCTCCTCTACAATCACCATATATGTAGAGCAAACGTGCCTTCTTCCGACGCGCGAAAGGGCGTGGGGGAGGGAAGGGAGGCGACGTTTAGCTGCAGCACCAAGTGCCTATTTATATGAGAGGCTCCGGCAACAGTCACCAACGCCGCACGCATTTTGAGCGAACGCGGGCAAAACGCCGACGGCGTCGACAACAGTTCTGCGTGTTGCCGGTGCTGCTGCATGTCCAAGTTTATACAGCTGATAAAGCTGCTATCATTACTCCGTATAGCTCTCTTCAAATTTGCTATCGCAATTGATGCTTCGCCTTTCAGGTGAAACTGCGACAACTTTTTTATATAAATACGCATTTGGTGCCGCAGCTAAACGTCGCCTCCTCTCCTTCCCGTCCCCCCACGGCCTTTCGCTCGACGGACGAAGTCGCGTTTGCTCTCCGCCGTGCGTTCGCGCCACGTGAAAGCGCGCGTCCCTCGCGCGCTTTCACTCGCACTTACAGCATACGGCGCGCGGCGACGATTTCATCGCCGTTGGACTCTATACGGAACCTCACGGCGACGGCGACGACGGCGGCCGAAATCCGCTTGGAATTTCCATATAATTGTTATCGCAATAAAACATTGCGAGGCGTTTGTTCTGTACAAAGGTTCACTTTTTATTTGGTGATCCTGACACAAAAACCGACAAGTGAATAAATATGTGTCACCGCTGCAGTTACACGTGTCCCGTTTTCTTTCTTCTAACTTTGGCTTTGTCCGACTCGAATGTCTGTTCTTTTTTAACACAAGTAAGATTTCATACCGCGTTCAGAAATATTGTGGTGAGTATTTTTTTATTCTCCAACAGTCCTCTAACGAGCTCCCGTACAATATTTTATTGGGAAATAAGCGCACTCAACCATGCACAGACACCATGCACAACCATGCACAGCCTTGCTTTCTTGTGTTTGTCTGAGTGCGCTTATTTTCCTGTAAAATGTCGACAACAACTAGCCAAACAAGTTATTTTAATGCTGTACAATAAATATGAGCTTCTGAGCAGGTTTCATTGTAGCTTGGAATACTGGAGTATGCGTGGATTTGTTAACAAAGTACTAATGCAAGCCAAGAAACCACTAAGAGCACCCGTCCTACATGTAGGACAAAGAAGTCAATAAGTGAAGCAATTGGAAAACAGATCAGAATTGGAAAACATACGCTTCTATATATGTCCTCAATCTCACTGACCCCCTACCCTCCCAAGGGACTGGATTCGTCCCAGCCGGAAATTCCTAGGGTCTCAAGTGCGGCAGTAAACTACACAGCCTGAATTATTTGACTGCCACGTGAAGCCCGTGGGGCCTACTAAGTTTGGCTGGAAATAAACGCACTATAATAGGACCTAGACATACAAAAGACTTGTTTCTCCCGTTAAATGCGAGCTAGGCCTTACGCGGGGGCCACTCACGACCCATTTGAGGAGGCTATAACCAGCGCTGAAATACGCGCGCTAATAGCAGAGCTCAACACTAAGTCAGCCCCGGGTCCTGACGGAGTCACCAACAAGCTACTCCGCAACCTGGCTGACAATGACATTGAATCACTAGCCACCCACATGAATGAGGTTTGGAAGCAAGGGAGCGTCCCGCCAGAATGGAGGGCCGCGACCGTCATTCTCATTCCCAAACCGAACAAACCCCTGGAGCTTGACTCTCCACGACCCATTTCCCTCACATATTGTGTGGGTAAGGTCATGGAGCACGTCATTCTCCGCCGAGTCACAAAACATGCAGAGCAAGAGCACCTCTTCCCATTCAATCAAGTCGGGTTCAGGCCGGCTATGGCCACGCAGGACGTACTCCTCATGCTGCAGGAGACGTTACTTAGAGTAAGGAGTAAAGACCTCAAAGCAATTCTAGCTCTCGACTTAGAGAAAGCTTTCGATACCGTAAGCCACGCTCAAATACTACACGAGATTCAGGAGGCAGGCCTAGGTCGACGCTTCTACGAATACGTCCGCTCTTTCCTAAGAGCCCAAACGGCTACACTTAAAGTTGGAGATCTCAACTCACACACCTACAACCTAGGCCCGCGCGGCTCCCCGCAAGGGTCGGTGCTCTCACCATTTCTTTTCAATTTAGCCCTCAGACAACTTTCGCAAAAGCTGAAACATATCGAAGGCGTAGAGCACGCGTTCTAGCCGACGATATTACTCTTTGGCGCAACGCAGGCAGCGACGCACAAATCGAAGCAAGCCTTCAGGAAGCAATTAATACAATACAAAACTTTTTAAAGCCCACGGGTCTCAGACTCTCGGCAGCTAAGTCCGAGTTGCTGCTTCTGCCACCGCAACACAGCCGCAACAACGGCGAACCAACTATACACCTCTCCACAACGGACGGCTCGGATATCCCGATTGTGTCGTCTGTTCGAATTCTGGGCGTTACCCTGCAGGAGAATGGCAAAAACGAGTTAACAGTCACACATCTCATCAAAAAATATGATGCAGTCATTCACCTCGCCCGACGCGTCGCTAATAGACACGCGGGACTCACAGAAGAGAGCTTACTACGCATCTTTCACGCGTTCTTAATGTGCCACGTTCACTACGTTGCCTGCGCTCACCCGTGGAGCAAAGGCGATGAAACTAAAGTGGACAACCTCATCCGCAAATGCACGAAACGAATACTTGGTCTACCCATGACGGCAAGCACGCAGCGCCTGCTAGGCCTTGGGGTACACAATACGTTCAAAGAAATCACAGAAGCACAAAGAATGTCCCAGCTCATACGCCTGTCCTCGACAGCTGCGGGCCGGGACCTCCTCTCACACATAAGTCTTCCTATCCCAACTCAAGTCAATGACCCAACACCATTACAGCAACACCTTCGTGCTAAAATCACAGTACTACCCTTCCCCAGGAATATGCACCCGGTGCATAATCAGACTCGAAGAAGGGCACGCGCTCAAGCCTTACTAAAAGCGGCCACCCTACACGCGACAGACGTGGCTTTCGTAGATGCCGCTAAATACGCAGACAAACCCTACTTTGCGGCTGCGGCGGTCGCCCCAGACGGGACAGCCCTCAATGCTCTTACCATACAAACAAAGAAAGCCTGCGACGCCGAACAAGTGGCTATTGCCCTTGCTCTAGCCCTCCCTCAGCGCGACACAATATTTACCGACTCCAAACCCGCTGCACTGGCATACCGCCGCGGTACACTATGCCAGGCGGCCTTAAGCATTCTAGCTTCCGCTCAAATAAACGAAGACAAGCACATCCACTGGTTCCCGGGGCATGAAGGCCTCAACATTCAACCAGGGGTCCCCAACGGCAATGAGCTGGCCCATAACCTCGCGCGAGATCTTACGCGCCGCGCGGGGACGCGGGCCGGCTCACCGACCGGGAGCCCCAACACGCACCCGGAGCCACTCCTCACCTATCACGAGATTTGCTCGCACTATAAGTTATCTAGAAAGGAATTCCCCTCACCTCACCCAACACTAAATAAAGCACAACAATTACCGCTTAGATTGCTGCAAACGCACAGTTACCCCAGCCCCTATAGATGCAGCAAATACCTCCCAGATATAAGGTCAGAATGTCCTAAATGCCAAAATCCAAAGTGCGACTTAGATCACATGCTGTGGCAGTGTCCCGCGCTAAACGCTTGCTTCGGGTCTCCTGCCACCGAGGACGACTGGATCAAACACCTCAGGAGCCCCGACAGGGCCCTTCAACACCAGGCCGTCCAGAAGGCCCAACAGGTGGCTGGCGAGCTCCGACTCCCAGTCCCCACATGGGCGGAGCCACCGGGCCGGCCCCCGTAAGGGGTGCCCAGGCCCCTTCAGGACCTTTAATAAAGTTAATTCTCTCTCTCTCTCTCCCGTTAAATTTTGGTATTTCCTACTCGTCCAGATCGTATTTGCCATGACTTCTGATAGTTCTGAGATGTGGTAGTTCAGCCACGCCAACGTAAATTGAAGTCTCAAAAGCAAATTACTGCTTGTTAAAGATATTGTTTAAAAATGTACAAAAACAAAAAAAAACACAGAGAGAACAATCTAGTGGCAGGTGTTTCGCAACCTCTCCACCCTCCCCCTCCCAAAAAAATCTACAGTTTGCTTCCGCCTCCGTTTCAATCACGTTTAGCCATGGTCATTCGGCTCACCTTCGATGTCATTGGCAGCGGTACTCTGTGAACGCGCGTATGAATTCACTTTAAATATAATTTACCTGTCTCACCAAGTGCCCAGCCCAAGTATTACTTTTTCTAGAGTGACAACACATCAGCTTCACGTTCGATCTAGAGAAATTATCTTAGAAAAAATGTTACGAGCATTTGGAGAAAACAGAAGCCACAAAAAGGATGTAAAACTGTAACATCTAAATTAAATGTAGGAATAATCAGGGAAATTAAAATCAACGCAAATAGAACAGTCTGTTTTGCCAAATGGTTTTAACGAACGAGAAAACAAACAAACTTGCCCTTTTGACCCTGTTGCCGTTGTGCGCTCCGTGTCCCTGTTTTTCGAGCTTCGCTCACTGTATGTCGCACCAACAAGGGCGAATTTCTACCGCTCTGATGACCTAGAATGTAGCAGTGTTGATACTTGTATATGGGCCTGCTGTTTGCTCCTAAACTCACGTGACGCCTACTGTTAAAATGGTGGCAACGAGTAGTGTTATGGCCCCATCTTATGCAGTAGAAGGTAGTCGCAGCCGCATAGCGTATAACTGGTAAAGCACCGCATCGCGGAAGACGCCGATTCACCTCAGTTGTCTTTTTGTACACTTTCATTTTCCCCTTTCTTACGGCCCTTTTAGTTAAACATATTAATTACTTTCCCTTATGTCTTCTCTGGCTTCAATGTCTGTTTTCTCTATATGGCTGTAGATAATAAAAAATGGAGTACCTCGTTCTCGTATACCGCATTACGGTGTATCCCGTTATTGTTCTCGGTTGTGATGAAACTGCTGTGTTTCTCTGAAGAGCTAGCATTTTTACCGTATTTTTTGTTTAATAGCGCTCCAGTGACGCCGAAATTATTAAAGGACATTTAGATTTTTTTGCCTCCTGTATACTTCATTGGAAAGCTGCCATCCATCCACTAAGTGTAAAAGCTGTCAAGACGCAAGGATCGCATTTCTCGAGCTGTACTTGCGCAGTCGTACTCACCTTGAGGATTTTCAGGAATGACGTCAGGGTACTTGGGATTATCAGGGATCAAGGGTATAAAGGAGTTGAGTGGTTTCTCAGGTAGCTTAACCTCCGGCGCGTACGGTGTTTGCTCCGAAGGCTGAGGGGTGACCGGATCTCTTGGCAGGCAGTCGGGGCCCGCGCACTCTGTCTTCGAAGGTGGCAGAAAGATTACAGGCTTTTCTTTGTGATGACGACAGGGACAGTCGTCGACGTCCTTCGTCTTCTCATGTGGCACCAATTCAGCGTCATTCGAGCCACCTGGTCCTTCCTTGAGAACCTGCATCGGGATTTCAGTGGCTACTGGCTAATAGACACAACGTTGGCTTAGTTGCTGCTCGCTGGCGACAATAACTAGTGCATACAAGTGTAAAAAAAAGAGAGAAAGGAAGAAGGTAGAGATGAATATACCATATTGTATTGGAGTTTGCCATTAACGGTAACACATTTTCACTTTTCTCTCTCTGATAATTTAGCACTTTTCCGCATAACTTCTCGAAAAAATGAACCGAATTTATTAGTTGCCATGGAGGAATGTCACGGACATTGCGCCAATTTTCTCTCACAGACCTATCATCTACCCAAGGACAGACAGACAGACAATGAACTGTTATTCAGATCCTGAGGGACTAGCCGGCGGAGACCCATTGGGGGCCCCCGGCTAGCCGCTGGCTGCTCCCATGTCGGAATCGGGAGGCCAAGCCTCTCCGCTCGTTCACGGGCCCTCTGGACGGCCATGGACTGGAGCTTGAGTTCCGTACTAGAGATGGCCTCGTCCCAGTCCGGTTCGCTGGTGAGTAACGTGTCCCGTAACGCAGGACACTGCCAGAGCATATGGGCTAGGGTGCTAAACTACACCCCACAATCCGAGGAGTGCGCATTTTAAAGGTACCACACTGGCACCGCAGCGGTGCCACGCTGATGCAATTCATCACAGATTCCTTCCAGCCCCAACTTACACTGTTGCAGTTCATGCAGAATTTTGCTTTCTCTCTCTAATGCAACATATTATATTCGAATCAGTGCAGCCAGCGGTTGCCTGATGAGAACACTGCTGCGCTTTACATTGGAGTTGGTTCCTAGCCAATTCTTTCTCTAAATATGGCTGTCCTTGGCGGGTCCTCTACTTAATAGTACCTTGTTTGTCTAAAAATTCCAACCAAAGCATTTATCCGTTCTTTCTCTTTCGTCTTTATTAAATGCGAAGCATTTCTTGCCGGCGGCTCTGTCTGTTGTCCCGCGTCCCACACCCCCGCAGCGCATGCGCGTCCCCTCCCCCTCTCTCTCCTCTCCTACGCTCCCCCATTTCTCTCCTCTAGGAATCCTGTACGGAGTAAGGTCCCTCTAAAATACAGGGACCTTAGTACGGAGCGGAGCCCGAGTGCCACACCCCCACAGCGCATGCGCGTCCCCTCCCCTTTCTCTCCTCTCCTACGCTCCCCCCCTTTCTCTCCTCTAGGAATACTCTACGGAGCGGCGCCCGAGTGCCACACCCCCACAGCGCACGCGCGTCCCCCCTCTCTCTCTCTCTCCTCTACTACGCTCCCCCCTTTCTCTCCTCTAGGAATCCTGTACGGAGTAAGGTCCCTCTAAAATACAGGGACCTTAGTACGGAGCGGAGCCCGAGTGCCACACCCCCACAGCGCACGCGCGTCCCCTCCCTCTCTCTCTCTCCTCTACTACGCTCCCCCCTTTCTCTCCTCTAGGAATCCGGAGCGGCGCGCTCGACAGGTGGTGCCACAGCTGCATACTCTGCTGCGGGCGCCACGGTAGTTCCGCGGTATGAAAATGACGGAGCGCGCGCGCCTCATTCTCTCTCCTGTGCAGCGCCGCGATGAGCGCTCGGGAGATGGAGTAATTTTTTTTTACTTTTGCTAATATTTTTTATTCTTCTGCCGTGTAACTGTCCAGAAACAATGCCCGTAATGACCAGTGCCTGGAAATGTGTGCACTGTGAACCTAAGTGTTCTTTTCTACAAGTGGCTGCCTCCCTCGAGGTTCCTGTGCACTTCCCACCAAGTGCCAGGCTGTTCCCTATTCAACTTGTCTTCTCTCTCAACTTGTCTTTCTCTGCAGCACAGAGAAAAGTGACTGGGCTTCTTCGATTTTCCACTTCTGGCTACCCGCGGGCTACCAGAGCCAGCCGGAGCGCCTTCGTTTTTCTCAGGTAGCTCCGCCCACCGCGTGACGCACTTCCGCCGCACGTTCGTTTTACTCGGGCTGGAAGCTTCTGGCTACCCGAGGGCTGCCAGAACCAGCCAGGACGATTTTGGTTTGGCAGCTCTCTGGATGTTCTCTGGCTAGCAGACGACAAAAAGAGGCGATGAGCGCTCGCCGCCATCTTTGTGGGGACTAGTCGGATTGCAACGCGGGCGCCACGGCTGGCGTGGTTTTGGATTCGCGTAATTCTCGGAGAGATTCCCGATGTCTGCGCGGTGCGTGGATCGCTGATTGCATTACGTCTAGCGTTATCTTACTAGGATTCTAACGCACCGTTCCGCCTTGCGAGGTGGTGCCGTACGAGCGGCGGCGAACCATTTGAAGCTTTCTTTTGTTTGTAGTCCGTGAATGCTTCTTCTCGAACATGAACAGCGCGCTGCGCTCTCGATGATGCTTGCATGGTATCTTCGTTGTGTCCCGCGCAAGTTGTCGAAGTTGTAGACGCTCATTCCCGCACATTGCGGTGCCTCTTCGGTTCATGTCTTTTTCTGGTGGTACCCCTTTTCACATTGCCCGCGTATATGCGGCGATATGTCTTTTTTCTGCAGTTAGCGTAGGCATCGCAGCTAACCCGTGTTCGCTCCGTCTTTCCGTCGTATCTTGGGTGGCAGCTCGAGACCGATGCGCTCTACCTATATATATAGGCCGTTCATGTTAAAGGAATTCACTGGTTGAGATGAGTAATGACCACACGTACATTAGCTTTATTATTGCTCTCGTGATCGACCAATACGATTTTTCGTGTTAAGCTTTTCGCGGGTTTCACGGGCCAGCCGCAGCCCCAGCTCCTTTAGCGCAGGAGCAGGATTAAGAGGAGCTCCATCAGGTGAAACAAACTTTCTCAAATCGAATTCAAGCATGTCAGAATTTTATGCGTATAAGACGTACCCAATATCCTGTTTTTTCGTGTCTTGTCAAATGATGTCAAATGTCGCCGGTGGCCGACGTGATCGTCATACGAGCAGGCATCCTCGAGCGAGCGATCACTTAGGTGCGATTTCGCGTCTTGGAATCGGACGCGTCGCCCGCCGTTCATTGCGCTGTGCTAAGTGAGCTGCACAGTGCGCGTCCTGTGCCCAGTCGCGATAAATCTCGCAAAAGTGATCGTATTCCTGAATGCAACTATATATTTCCAAGGTGGCAACGCCGAAATGGGCCGACTACGCCGCGCGCACGCCGCCCACGCCAGTCGCTGCCATGCTGGTAGCATGTTTGCATTTCTCCCACGGCCAGCGCTGTCCCGGCGTTCGATTTTGCAAACTTGGGGCAGCTTCGGGTTGTCTTGGGATCCCAGCCCACGTGACTTCCTATCAGAACCGGAACTAGCTGGCTGCCGTCTGGCTGCCAGCGGGCTGCCAGAACTCCGAAAATCGAAGAAGCCCACTGGCGCGGCCTTGTCGGTCCCGTCTTCATGACAATGGTCTCCTCAGTTCCGCTTCACTCTGGCCTCTTCTCCGACATGCGACCTTCCTCTCCCAGCCCCTTAGCTTCTTTTTCTAAAAACAAATCAGTACGATATCTGACGTGTTCAATATCATATCCCCATCAAGTGCCATGTTTTTGCAAACTGCGATCAAGGGTTGTGGTCCAAGTGTTGGAACTGTTCAAATGAAATAGTTGTTAGTTTACCTTGTTCTTTACGTTTATAACAACGTTAAAAAGCAAATGAAGCCGAGGATAACATGGGGGAAGTTATTGTAATTCACGTCTTACGTGACGCCATCGGACAAAAAAGGATGTTCCACATCTTCCCACCATGCCTTTGAGTGGCGCTGGCTACCACTCCCAGGGCAAATATAAGTGGTAAATATAAAATAGTCGCCATTTCCACCGAAAGGCGAAGCTTCGATTGCGATAGCAAATCAATGGACAGCTATACGAATTAAAGATAGTAGTTTTATCCACCGTATAAACATGTAAACATACGCAACTAACTCAATGAACAAGCATGGTGTCACGCGCGCACAAGCAAACATGAACACCTCTCGCTGATGACCGCGTAAACTCGCTGTTCCTGTTTCCCTCCCTTGCCTGCGTAGGATTGAGCCGCGATCAACGGCTCATTTTCGCACGCTTCCACTCGCACATACAGCATGCGGCGCGCGGTCATCACACTCGATCATCGCGGACACTCGCTGTCAAAACGCTGGCGTGAGCAAGCGCGCTGCAGCACAGAGAAAAGTGACCTTTATGCTGTCTATCGCTTTAACGGAAACTGAACGGCGAAACCACAGCGCTTACAAAGGCATGAGCTATCTGAAGATCGTTTTCAAGATAGGGCGCTCACGACCGCGCGCAGCGGCCCAAAATAAGCAGCTGCTGGCGGAGGAGGAGCCGCGCCCCCTCCCTGCCGCACTGCTTCCCCGCTTTCATCCTTTCGCGCGCGAGATTGAGCTGTGATAGCCAGCACCGGTCGCAAAATACACATTTGGTGCCGGAGCACAACGCCGCCCCCCCTCCTCCCCATCCCCACACGGCCTTTCGCGCGACGGAAGACTTCGCGTTTGCTCTGCGCTTTCCTCCCTCGCGGGCGCCAGATTGAACCGCAATCGTCGGCTCTCCTCGCGCGGTTTCACTCGCACATGCAGCATACGGCGCGCAGCGATGACTTTATCGCCGTTCGACTTTATAAGGAACCTGACGGCGACGACGACGGCGACGGCAGAAATGCGCCTATCGCAATAAAATAAATACCGAAGCTAGTTTACGAACTGATGGCCGTCACCTTACGTAAGGACTGCACAAAGAGCGATGGAAAGAAACCTGTTAGGCGTAACGTTAAAGCCAGTAAGAGAACGGTGTCCATCATAGAGCAAACGGGGATGGCCGATGTTCTAATTGGCATTAGGAGAAAAAAATGGAGCGGGACAGGCCATGTAATGCGTAGGATGGATAACCGGTGGACCATTAGAATTACAGAATGGATACCAAGGGAAGGGAAACGCAGCAGAGGACGGCAGAAAACTAGGTGATGTGATGAAATTAGGAAATTTGCAGGTTGGTTAGAATCAGCGCGGTTGAAATTGATTGGAATCAGCGCGAAAGCAAACGGAGGGCGAAAGACTTCGTTTAGACACGAGCGCTAATTCACAACTACAAGTTCATTAGTGAAATCAAGCGCATATATATATTGTCACGGCTCACTGGAGACAACAGCAGAGAGGGGTATTTAATCGAGACAATTAGAACAAGCACTTAGTTGAGGCTTCTTCTTCTGTAGCACCTCGCTCGCACAATCTAGGTCGTAGTCTTGGTTGTCAGCGTGGTTGGGCAGAAATAGCGTCGCGGTTGTGAGTCAGCGCTCGTGTCTAAAGCAACTCTTTCGCCCTCGTCTGCTTTCGCGCTATTTGTTCTATAATATCAACAGAACCATGACGTAAGCATTTGTAGAGTGCAAATAGGTGAGTTACTGATTGGCTGACACGAGGTTCCGCTCTCCGGGCCTTATTTTAATTATGTCAAGCCGTTACACACACAATGTTGTTGTTTCACTTCAACATCTGCCTGCTGCGACCCCGCATTCGCTGGAATCCGTCAGAAGTGTGGAAAGATGAGAAATGAATAGAAACAGAAGTATCAAGTGAGATGTGAGTCACCCACATGATTAGTATACCGGTCCATGACCCGCCATTACAGGACCTTCCCAAATATTATTTTTAATCTTAAACAGAAGAACATCTACCCACGCTAGATATTGGATATGTGTTACTGCCATATATTACCCTTTGTGGCTTTACCTTTATGCCTTATTTACCTTTATGCGCCCCTTTCCATTGCTCACCGCATCGTTTTTGGCCAACAGAATTTCTATCATGTGCTATGCATACAGGAATATTCTTCAGTATCCAGTGTGTCTAAGATAGGCGATGTTCTTAATTATTAATTGTGTTCAGCAACTCCTATTTGCTTGTGAGGCTTATCACTCAGGGTCGGAATCTCGAGGGCTGACTGTTGTCTGCCGTTTCTGATGCTTCAAAGAGCTAGAATGGGTGCAAAGCAACGAAGTATGTACGACAGAGTTTGGGGGACGCAAAGAAAGTGTGTCATTTTTCTATTGTGATACTATACATCCCACTTAGAAGAAAAATATCGCGTCTGCAGGATGTCGCATAGCGCCCTACAAGAACACAGCATTTATAACACTAGCTTGCGCGTGTGGTACACTTACGTGAGGACATGACGGGCCGCTGCATTGCTGGTAGTCCACCTTTGGCGGCCGCACAACTTGGGGAACATATTGTGACTCCGCGGGAACCCTTTCATCGCGCGGCGACTCTACATCAAGACTCTTGGCGTCCGGCTTCGGGCCTGGTTTGTCGTTTTCTAATCCCACGTCATCTTGTTTGCCCGGTCTAAGAACATTAGGAGGTTCCAATGGAAGGGATCCTTGTGATTCACCAGGCGTATAGTTTGGCAGTTGCGGCTGGCCTGGCAATCCATTGTTGGGTCCTTGAGGGAAGCCATGAGGTCCTTGATCATAACCTGGACTTTGGTTGCCTGCAGGGCTAACTCCCTGAGGGTAACCGCTGGGTCCATGCGTGTAGCCCGGATATCCAGGACCCTGAGGTGCTTCCGCATTAGGATAATTGGGGCGCTGAGGAATCTGCGTGTTGCCTTGAACAGGGTAGCCTGGGCTCTGAGGTCCTTGGGGACCATAGTGAGGTCCTTGAGGACCACCCTGAGGAAATCCACCAGGATAACCGGGGAAACCCTGAGGGAATCCGTTAGGGTAGCCACCGAAGCCACCACCAAAGTTTGGATATCCAGCGTTGGGGAAACCCGGGAATCCGCCTGCATATGGCTGCTGCGGGCACGTGCACTGGCACACAGGACAGTCAGGCGGCGCCTTTCCTATGGAAGGAGGTGCCAAAGGGCCAGCAGCTACGATGGGAGGGGCGCTCTCGTTGTCCTTGGGGGGCAAAGCAGGCTGTTCTTCTGGCGCCGAAGGAACGCTTTGTCCCAACGGCGGTGCGGGCTTGACTTCCGGATTTACTACTTCCGCTTCTCCCTTCGGCGGCAATTCACCTAAAGGAGGCGGCGGCACAACGTCAGGTTTGTTTTCTGTGGCTGCGGGAAGAGGATTATCGTACAGCTCAACGGGAGGCTTTGCCGGCAGTGGACCCTCGCCAACTGGGTAAGCTGGCACAGATTGCAGTGGTCTGTCGGGGTGCTTGTTGTTTGGAGGAAGCACCTCCCTGGTCGCATCTGGACTATATTGAGGCAGTGAAAAATTGTTCAGTGGTCCATCGCCTCCGTGTAAATCTGGGTACTTTTCTGGAAGCGGTGAGTTCGGCACATCCGTCATTTTTTCGTGGTGCTTATGCTTTGGGGGAGCCCCTGCTTCTATCAAATCGGGGTACTTTGCAGGAACCGGTGGCCTGCTGGGTGGAAGGTAAGCCGGCGGTATACCGCGTGGATTTTCCCCAGTTGGTTGCGTATCAACAGGCTCTCCGCCAAGAGGCTTGACATGTGAAGGATCATCGGTGTTGCTATACTGGTACGGGGGATTATCGCTTTCAGCGAGAGGTTTAGTTTGTTCCGGTGATGAGTGATGGTGCGGATAATGGTGTGAGTGCTTGCCCCCACCGTGCGGATGCTTCGGTCGTTGATGGCTGTTTGGGGGACGTTTACCTTTCTCTTCCGACGACGTGCTCTCGTCCAGATCATCCGGCGAGAAGGAGTAAACTACACCATCAGGTCCCTGAAGCGCGAAGCGCCGACCAGCTAATCCAGTAGGCCGCACTCTGCCTAGAGTCCCAGGCCTGCCAGCTGTAGCCACATGAAGGCTAATGGTGCCGATGCACATCAGTGCCAGTGCCCACCCGATGACGCTATTCATAGTTCTGCAAAAACAGATTGTCAAATTGGGTATACATTAGTAAATTTCACTGAAGAACAAGGTTCATAAAGTTCAATGCACGCAAACCTGCATTTAGACCATGTGATCTCTTCTGGTATAAGCGTTTGCGAAAAAGACAGAACTGCGGTAGTTAGAAATTGTTGTGAGGAAGCTAAATGGGCGCGTTGAGTTTGATTAGCCCTAACTCCTAAAGCTAAGCAGCAGAACCGAGAAGCAGCTCACATATATATTAAATGAAAACTAGCTCAGCGGAACACTACCAACTATTGAATACATTGAAATGACCAATATTCAAAAGGTTAATTGCACATGTCATACTTTTATAGTAAAACAACTAATCTAATTGTGTAAGGTTTATTTCTATACATGATGCAAAATGACTATTACAAGAAAATCTAGACAAACATATGACAGATGAAAGCTCACCAAACAATCCAATACTGCAACGTATTATGGGAAGCTGTTTCTGATACGTCTCATAATTAAAGCTCAGTAGCTGAAATTGAATGAATGTTTCTGGGTGGTATAATGCATCTGCAAGCTGAAATTGGCGTGTGGCCCCGACAGAAACCATTTCTCCCGATGCCTATTGCATAGAGGCGACGTATTCACTTTCAAACTTGAACTACATCGCAACAAAAACTACAAGTTTTCGGTTCAAGAAAACACTATAATTCGTGCTCAAATAGAGAAGTCAATGTTAAAACCCTGTATTTTCTCAACAAGTCGCAGTTTCGCCCGAAAAGCGACCCATCGATTACGAGACCAAATTAGTGGAAAGCTATACGAAGTAAGGATACTATTTTTAGCGGCCGCATAAACTTAAAAGCATAGGCATACTAACTAAATTAACAAGCATGGCATTAACAAGCACGCACGCAAACATGAACACACTTGATGACCGCAGAAATTCGCTGTCAAAACGCCGGAGTGAGGAAGCGCACCAGAAGCAGCGAGCGAATTGACCTTCGTGCCGCCTCTAGCATCAATGCTAACTACGCCGCAAAAATACAGCGTGCGGCGGACTGTGTCCCTGTCGCACATGGCTTTCAAGATACAGCGGCCCGGGCGGCCACGCGCGGGCGCCCGGAGTAGAACGAGGCCCCCTTCCGCCTCGCCCCTGGAGCCTTGCGCGCGACGGAACACGGTGCGCTTCCTCCCCGCTTTCCTCCCTTTCGTGCGTGAGATTGAGCCACGATCGCCGACTCACCCTCGCACACGTTTACTCGCACATACAGCATACGACGCGCTGCGACAATTTATCGCCCTTGCACTTTATACGGAACCTCACGGCGACGTCAAGGGCAGAAATGCGCCTGGAGTGTCGATATAACTGCTATCGCCATAAATAGTAACAACACGCCAGAGAGAGAAAGAAGTTCATTGATGTGAAATGTAGAGAGGTTGGCCTGATGTACATTCCTCTCGCCGGCTACTCTCCACTGGGGAAAGGGGAAACAAAGAGGGGCATGTAGAGTGATTATGACGGCAGCAGTACAATGCGAACCATGGAACACTGCGCGAAGCCTACACTCCCGACGCGTTCTTTTTCTAGCAGGCTATATATATATACAGGGTGTTTCAGCGAACACTTTCAAAAATTCTTCAAGGATGCCTGTGGCAGAGAGCACAATTCTAGTTCATGAGCTGGTCTACTCGAAGAGGCGGACATTGCTCGCACAAGAAATTGAAATGCCTAATCGAATAATTAAAAAAATTCACTAATGAAGTTTTTTACTAATTACCTGATGGCCCATATTGCAATTTACAAATTGTAGCCGTGGAGTTCGCAAGGCGGATCCACTAATTGGAACGAATTCTCGGGATGGCAGCAGTTTCGAGATATTAATTACCGAACTTTGCAGAGAAATGCACCCGCCGTGGTTGCTCAATGGCTATGGTGTTGGGCTGCTGAGCACGAGGTAGCGGGATCCAATCCCGGCCTCGTCTGCCGCATTTCGATGGGGGCGAAATGCGAAAACATTCGTGTACTTAGATTTAGGTGCACGTTAAAGAACCCCAGGTGGTCCAAATTTCCGGAGTCCCCCACTACGGCGTGCCTCATAATCAGATCGTGGTTTTGGCACGTAAAACCCCATATTTTTTGCTGAGAAATGCATTGGCGTTCCAGTTAGGTTCTTAACAAAACGTCGCTTTATGCATTCAAGCACAAAATTAACTGGAACGCCAATGCATTTCTCCGCAAAGTTCGGGAATTAATATCTCAAAACTGGTGGCATCCCGAGAATTAATGCTAAGTGGATCCGCCTTGCGAACTCCGCGGCTACAATTTGTAACTTGCAATATGGGCCATCACGTAATTAGTTAAAAACTTAATTAGTGAATTTTTGTTAATTCGTCGATTATCCATTTCAATTTTGTGTGCAAGTAATGTCCGCCTCTTCGAGTAGACCACCTCATTAACTAGAACTGGGCTATCTGCCACACGCAACCATAAATAAATTTTGAAAGTGTTCGCTGAAACACCCTGTATATTGTAGTGTGAATACAGGCCAAGATAGCAGCAGGCAACGTGTCTCAACCAGAGCAGCTCAGACAATCTCGAGCTCGCGCCTCCCGGACGACTGGCGATGTGTCTGCATTCCTCTTCACTACAATCACCCCCCCCCCCCCCCTCGGAAAAGGAGCCATCCTGCCGACTCATGGTGAACATAGAACCATTGGGTCGTAATGCGGCTTCAGGCGTTGTACGTGGACGGTTTCACGACCACGACAGCGTTGGTCCGTAGGTGGCGTGACAGGCTCGACAATGCCTTGCTATTTGAGGCTCGAGCCGGTTGCCTAAGGACGAAAACATATCGGAACAAATATTCGGAACTAGATGAGACATGTGTATGCTGCAGTAAAGATCCAGAGACCACTCAGCACATCCTAATGGAATGCGACGGGATCCACCCAGCGAGAACCGTAGGTAACGTGCAACTCCCAGAAGCGCTTGGGTTTAAAGTGGAAGGAAACCTAAACAGATCAGCCGTAGAGATCAGCAAGAGACGATTAGAGTACTGGTGGAAAAAAAGCAGGGAAAAGATCGATACGACCTGATCTCTTAAAATCATAGGCAGCGGTACAAGCTAAATTTTTGAAAAAGGTATACAAAAATGCGAGATAAAGAACATGTGTAGTATACCTGATTAAATCAAGCAGGCTAGGTGACTATTTGTCGCCACCCCGTTTCAAAGGGGATGCCAATAAATCATCATCATATAGTTCACAGGCGATGTCTGCGCTTCAACACGGTAGGTCCTTGATATTTGGAAACAAGCTTGGATGAGAGTTCAGCAGGAACGGCAGGTATCCAAAGCCAGACAAGGGAGTCCGGAAGAAAGTGACAATGCGGGTGATCATCGTCACGTCGAGATTTTTGTTGCCATTGGTCGACGGCTGTAAAGGAACGGGCGAGTTGACGGCATTCCTCTGCGCGGCGGGCAGCTTCAGAGATGGGCGTACATTCGGATGAGTCGGGTCTGTACGGAATAATGGTGTCGAGGGTAGTCGAAGGTTCGCGGCCATATAAGAGGAAGAATGGGGAGAAGTTTGTGGTCACCTGTGGTGCAGTGTTGTAGGCGAACATGATGAATGGCAAAATGAGGTCCCAATCAGTGTGATCAGAGGCGACGTATTTGGAGAGCATGTCGCCAAGGATGCGGTTAAATCTTTACGTCAGACCATTAGTTTGAGAATGGTAGGCGGTGGTGCTGCGATGAACGATGCGACATTCAGCAAGGAGCGCATTTACGACTTCGGAGAGGAAGACACTTCCTCTATCACTCAAAAGTTCGCGAGGTGCACCGTGAAGGCCGTTTCACATGGTGCGATTTTGCACTGCGATTATCGCACCGGAAGTGCGATTTCCGTCGCATGCGACGAAAATCGCAGTCGCAGGGCCGTTTCTGCGATTTTCGGCTGCGACCAACCGGTTGGTCGCAGCGTCGCAACGTCGCAGCAATCGCTGCGATTTTTCCGTCGAAATTGCGCCGAGAGGTATTTCGCGGTCTGTTTTGGAAAATGGCGGCGGTCGCTCAACGCAACGTTTATAGATACTTTTTTGTCTATAAATATTGGATCAACGAGCCTCGAACAGTGCAACTAATTGAGTGGAGCCTTGGATTACGCAATCGGTACGTAACATCAGCACCGACACGCGAACAGTGCAGATAAAAACTCGTAGGTCAGATTCGGTTCTGTGATTTCTACGAGTTTGTTGACACGCTACGTTGCTAATCTGGCGACGCTGTTTTTTAGGTTGGCTTCGGGTGCTGATAGTACGTACTTTTGCGTGATTTTCCGTTATTCACACGCGCTGCGAGTGTGTAAATACTACGAGGTGTCCCTCACGGGAAGGCATGGCCTTCGGATGTCGTCCCAATTTTCTGGTTCTGGAGACAACTCGCGATATAAGAAAACGCCACAGTTTTATCGCCGTATGCTTTTACGGACGGAACAATTTAAAGAATATGCAACTACGAACAAATGATGTGGTCAATAGGTCACGCTATACGCGCGACCATTTAGTTGCAGTCGGTTGGTTAGGGCTTTCATGCGCATTTTCCCCAATGAATTATCTCATTTCAAGGTTCTGTTACTTCCGCTGCGAGACGCAAAGCGAATGTGCAAACTGGATATCGTAATGAATGTTCTACAATAGCATATTTCACGCTTTGACTGGGAATAAGCAGTATTGCCAATTTATTTTCGAAGCAATATTTAAACAGTTTTTTTCTCATTTTTCTGATGCATCATTTTTCTCCTGAATAAAAAAACCAATAAACCTTCAGTGTGTTGCAGACTTTGTATCCTTACTGCATCTGTATTAACCCTCACATTAAAAGGTAATTGCACATTTCGCTTACTTCAGTGCATCGAATTACTTTTGTTTATGCTGATTGTAACATATTGCAGTACTTTAAGAAACTACATAGCCATAAACATCCTTGCCTTTTCTTGCTTCTCTGTCTCTACTTCCTGTAAAACACATGCAATAATGCGAAAAGCAGGCGAACACCTTGTTTTTATAAGCAGTACATAACTCATTAAACAAAAGCAGATCAAAATTGTGCAGTGAAGTCAGCCGGTTGCATTCCTTCGTATGAATGATAGTATCTTTTCAAGTGTGGGTGGGTCTTGCATGTCCACAGCTCATAAAGTATGCAGACTCATCACGAGGCGTAGGTATAGCCCATCAAGATGGAGGCAATGTTGCTAATGAGTCTGCACTTACATGTATTACCGCATGAACTCGTATAACCATATCCCATCATTACTTAATCGAGCTTGCTCAGTCATATTCACCAAAATTCTACTTATCCGAGCTTGCTCTGACTCACATTCACCAAAATTGTACTTGGCCGAGCTTGATCTGACTAATATTCACAAAGATTCTACTCAGGCAAGCTTGCACCGAGTCATATTCACCAAATATCTACTTAGCCAAGCTTGCTCCGACTTATATTCATCAAAATTCTACTCCGGTGAGCTTGCACTGAGTCATATTCACCCAAAATCTACTTGCCGAGCTTGCTTTGACTCATATTCACTAAAATTATACTTGGATCAGCTTTCCCCGACTACCACATGACAATATTCACTAAAAGTTTACTCAACTGAGCTTGCTCTTACTCGTATTCACCAAAATTCTACTCAGTCAGGCTGAAACGAACTCAGACTCACGGTTAGTTCGAAGTCTTAGTGAGACGACGTTTGAGTGAGTTCACCGTGCTATGTATACATTACATTATGTGACCTGTGCGGTGAATAAGCAAACATTGTCTATGAGTACGTGTTGCATCAGGTGAAATAAGGACAACTGTAAACACTGCAGTTAGTTTTCTAGGGTTCAACTCACCGTTGCATGAAAGCTTCGCCTCATGTTGATTCAAGCAAGTGCATTGGATCTGCATCATATTTTTTGCCAATCCTGCTGTCTGTCCTAACCATTACTGGGTGGCCACATTTTGTACATTTCAACTCAAGGTTTAATAAATGACTGTAGTGCAATATATTTAAAAAAAAGATGCTTGCATCACTGCACATATAACAATCAGAACATGACACAAACACATGCACATAAGATGCACACAAATGATAAATACATAAACAGATGGAATCAGCTAGCCACCACCTAATGAAAAAAAGAAAAAGCCCAGGACTACGTATAACCATTCCCCTTGCCAGGTACATGGGCTATAGGAGAAACACACGTGCAACCTAGCAGTTACCTCGAGGTAGCAGCTATGGACGCTTTTGCATTCGCAGCTGGCCACTCAACCACTCAAGTGTGTTCAGTGTGCACTTGTACTTAGGTACCCTTTTTATTGTCTGTATCTCAAAAATTTAATGTGGATCCTCAAAATTTTGAGAATGTTTGGATTCTGAGGCTTGCAAAGGTAAATATTTTTATTCCATTTTCGTTCAAGGTGAAGGCTCATACAAAAGATTAGAGATATTGTCAGTGCCCCTCACTTTCTCTCAGAACATAAGTGGTCTGTTATTGAGATTCTAGCAGCTTTTCAACAGCAAGAAAGGGAATCAGCTTCCCCTGTTTTCAGCATTGGGTTAATGCAGGCAATTCAGGGAGGCATAAAGTTTTGCTAATACAATAGGTTCGGGAATACCAGATTAGACTGTACTTTGAAACTTTCCTTGCACTTTCTTATTTTGGTGAAATAACCCAGTTTTAAATGGCTCCAATTAGCATACTCTAACATTGGTCTAATATAGGTTAAGTACATGACTAGCTTAACAGACTGGGATGCTGGCTTTCATTTCCAGGAGAGGAATCATAGCACCTGCTCCAGTTGCATATGTTTTTGGTTATCAGGGGTATTCAGCCTCACTTTGAGGATAACGTGCTGAAGCAGGTAGAAGCACACGCATGCCATTAGCGGATAGTTTCGATTGCTTCTTACCTTACACTTGCCACCATGAATACAAAATTTTAGCGTTCGATTTTGTTATTAAACAAACAAACGTACTCCTAACAAGGTATTTTAATGTTAGCCGTGTGGCTACGCGGCTGCGCTACGTACTGCAGCATATTAACTTAAGCTTCTTGATACAGATTCACAGCACACTAACAGCGCAAGAAACAGGACGAGAAAATAGACGACGCCCATGTCTGCCAGAATGATACGATACTACGTACACAAGTGACTGCAGCTCCAAAAAAAAAGTGGTGTCGGCTTTTAGGCCTTTCCAATTATTCAGAGAGCACTTGTATGAATAATTACAGCACAGGCGCCGAGACGGACGAGCCATGCTGGCGCTAAGATAAACGTTCACAACACAAATTCCATTGCACGTTCAGTAATTACACACAGATCATTTGCGGCTTTGTTCAGGGGCAGACGTGAGCTTTTGGGTTGGTGCTTGCTGCTAAGTTTGGTGCAAGAATATTGCTAGGAGCAGGAACCACTAATGCGCAATCACGAGCAATACACACACATCCGTTTTTCAGAAGCTGACGTTAATCACGGGTAGCGCGAGGGTCTCTGCGTTGACATGACGACTCCGCCGAATCCCGAATACTGCATATTCGATGACAACAGCTATAAGGGCTTGTTGATAGGTCCTCTTGTAATTTGTTTAACCGCAGGTAGAACGACACAGGCATAAAACACACACAGAGACAGCACACAACGCTGAACGACCACCTGCGAACAGCTGTTTACGTCCGCCATTTCTCCTCGTATTGAGATTCACAAACCGCTGTTGCGCACTCCAAAACAAACTAAACTTTGAAGCGCTTTTAAATTACAAAACGCACGTATTATTTGGTCCTAATAAAAAGAGGTCAATTATATTATAACGCGTACGTCTTTTTCATTACATTAAACGAATTTATGCAGCGTGTGCGACAAAATCTGGCAGCAAGCAACCCTGGGCGTCGCATAATCGCATTGTTGACATCGAACCATGTGAAATGGCCGTTGCGAATTTCGCATCTGCGAAAATCGCAGTGCAAAATCGCACCATGTGAAACAGCCTTGACGGAGAATAAAGTTTTTCAGGAGGAAGGATGCTATTTCACGAGCGGTGGCAGCAGGCAGAGCGGCTGTTTCTGCGTATAGCGTCAAATGGTCGATGACGACGACTATCCAGCGGTTTCCGGAAGCCGTGCTCGGAAGGGGTCCATACAGGTCAATGCCAACGCGATCTAAGGGCCTGGCAGGACATGGAATTGGCTGGAGTGGACCAGATACACGCTGACAGGAACCTTGCGGCGTTGGCACTGAGGGCACGACCGAATGTACTTGCACACAAAGGTGTACATGCCACGCCAATAAAACCTGGAGCGAAGGCGGGTGTACGTCTTGAAGACACCCGCATGTGCACACTGCGGGTCAGTATAGAAGGCAGAACATAGTTCACCACGAAGATGTCGATGTATGACCAGCAACCACTTGCGGACCTCGGACGTGTAATTCCGGCGATAGAGAAGTCCGTCCCGCATTTCGAATTAAGAAGCTTGACGGCGCAAAGCTCGAGAAGGTGGAAGAATAGTCTACTAGTTTGAAAGGAAGCGGATAAGAGCACTAATCCATCAATCTTTGCGTTGCTCCGAAGCCATGTGGCAGCCTGCTGGGAACGAAAGTACTTAGTCAACGGCAGAGAGGCAGGCATCGCTTGCAGTTGACACGGGCGAACGCGAAAGCGCGTCGGCATCGGTGTGGTGGCGGCCAGACCTGTAGACAACGCGCACGTCGAAATCTTGCAACCGCAAAGCCCAGCGAGGTAATAGACCTGAGGGGTCCTTCAACGTGGACAGCCAACAAAGTGCATGGTGGTCTGTAATCACGTCGAATGAGCGTACATAGAGGTAGGGTCGAAATTTACCAAGTGGCCAGATTATGGCCAAACATTCCTTCTCCGTAACGGAATAATTAGTCTCGGCTTTGGGGCGGCTTGCGTATGCAACGACGTACTCGTCGAATCCAGATTTGCGCTGCGCGAGCACAGCGCCGGGTCCAACACCGCTGGCGTCGGTGTGTACTTCTGTCGGAGCTGCCGGGTCAAAGTGACGCAGTATAGGCGGCGAGGCCAGTCGACGACGCAACTCTTGGAAGGCATCGTCACAATTTGGCCATAGGAACCATTGTTAAAAGCGCAAAACCACACAACACAAGATAAGTCTGATATGTCTAAGTAGATATGTAGATAGTAGATATGTAGATATGTAGATAAGTAGATATATGTCTAAGTAGATAAGTAGATATGTCTAAACACCAACTAGCCCAACAGTCTACTCTTTTAGAGCATCGTCACAAGCGGACAGCCAGGCGTAATCGTTCAAGTCGCTCCGTAGAAGCTGATTCAAGGGAGCGGTGATGGACGCAAAATTCCGAATGAAGCGGCGAAAGTAACAACACAGGCCGAGGAAGCTGCGAAGTTCTCTTACGGAGAAAGGTTTGGGAAAATCAGCAACTGCACGGAGCTTGGCGGCATCAGGAAGAATACCGTGTTTAGATACTACATGGCCAAGGATAATGAGCTGACTTGCGCCAAAGTGGCATTTCTCAGGTTGAGCTGAAGGTCGGCGGCCACTGTAAGACTTCCTGCAGCCTACAGAGATTGGTGGGAAAATCAGGCGAAAAAATTACCACATCATCCAAGAAGCACAGGCACGTTTTCCACTTGAGACCATGCAAAAGGTTGTCCATCATACGCTCAAATGTTGCGGGGGCGTTGCAAAGCCTGAACGGCATGACACTAAATTCATATAGGCCATCTGGTGTTACAAAGGCCGTTTTAGGTTGGTCTTCGGGTGCCCTGGGAGCTTGCCAATATCCACTGCGTAAGCCGATAGAAGAGAAGTACTCCGCGCCTTGGAGACAGTCAAGGGCGTCGTCAATTCTCGGAAGAGGGTAAACATCTTTGCGAGTTATTTTGTTAAGACGACGGTAATCGACACAGAATTAAATCGATCCAACCTTCTTCTTAACAAGAACAACAGGAGATGTCCAGGGGCTATCCGAATGCTGAATGACGCCGCGCTTGAGCTACTTGGTCGTCGACAACACAGCGCTCAGTCGCGGATACACGATATGTCGCAGTGGCACCCATGTCGATGAGATGACAAACAGTTGACGTGCGGCCCAAGGGAACATGCTGGCAGTCGAAAGACGAACGGAACTTGTCGAGAAGGCGTAGAAGCTGGGCGCGTTGGGAAACAGTCAACGTGTCGGCGATGGAGCTATGTTCTGATTGTTCATGGAGCTATGTTCCACAACCACGATCTGATTGTGAGGCACGCCGTAGTGGGGGACTCCGGAAATTTTGACCACCTGGGGTTCTTTAACGTGCACCTAAATCTAAGTACACGGGTGTTTTCGCATTTCTCCCACATCGAAAGGCGGCCGCCGTGGCCGGGATTCGATCCCGCAACCTCGTGCTCAACAGCCCAACACCATAGCCACTGAGCAACCACGTCGGGTGACGTCGATCGAAACATGGGACGAACGGTTTTTCGTTTCGCCTAGCCATGTACAGCCTTCGATGTAAAAGAAGGCCGCCGTTAGAATATTTTGGAACCACACAAACATATTAGGCAGGAAGTCTGAAACGATACAACATATCCTTGACGAAGATCGAAACAAACTGGAAGGGGACGCGGCATTAAACTACATCCGAAAAATAGCAACCGAATCATTCCGATGCAATGACGAGGTGGCATTTGAGGGAGAAACGAGCATAAAAGAGAACCAGATGGAAAAGGCCAACGAATTTCAACTGGAAGAAAGCCGAAGAGAAAATTCCTAAGCGCCCAGCTACCCATTAGGCTGAAGAATGAACTAGGACCTAAGCAAGTTCTGTTGAAAGCAGTAGAAGATGCACGAATACCAGGCATTTGGCGACAAAGTAGAATGAATTTAACTTATAAAGGTGAGGGGGGAAAGGGTAGAACACCGTTGATCATTACGTCGGTAATATACAGGTTAGAAATGCAGGTGATAAAAATGAAACTACAAGCATGGCCAGAGAATAATGGCATATTGGGAGAACGTCAGAATGGCTTCAGGATCGGTAGGCGTCTGGATGATAGCTTATTTGTCCTCACTCAGTGTACATTTTGAAATATCCAGAGAAGGAAGGAGACCACTATATGTGTCTTTTTTAGACGGAGCGTACGACAACGCTGACCGCAACGTTTTGTGGGATGTTCTGGAAGGGGAAGGCAACGACTGTATACAGCTATTGAGGGAGAATTACCGAGAAAATACCGTATGCGTTGAATGGGAAGGAATGAGGAGCGAGGATAAAGTTGGTATCAACAGGGGACTGAGACAGAGGTGCCCTCTATCCCCGCTGCTGTTTACGATGTACATGGTAAGGATGGAAAAGGCGCTAGAGGGAATCAATGTCGGGTTTAATCTCTCATACACACAGGCCGGCACAATAGTAGAGCAGCAGCTTGAAGGTTGGTTTTATGCGGACGACATTGTGTTGGTAGCTAATAAGCAAAGTAATACGCAACGTCCGGCTGTTATCTGTGGACTGCATATGTGAGAATTTAGGATTAAAATTTTGCGTTAAATATCAGGCTTTATGGTATATTTAATGAAAACAGTGAACAGACACTGTCAAACAGGGCAAAGAAATACCTCGGGCAAAACCATACAAATGCCTTGGTGTATGGATAAACGAAGGCGATAGATATATAGAAGCACAAGAAAAAAATTTTGTGTGCTTCCACAAAAGCCACTAGTGGCGCAGGGCTAAAGAACCAGCGGAGCTGATCGGCACCTAGCTGGTCGTGGCCTTACGGGTTATGCTTTTCCAGAATTTATTTGAATCAATTATGGATTACCTATCGATTGGCTATCACAAGGTATTGGCCACGTATTTGGACTAGGCTAAGCACTACCAAGTCATCCCCCGCACTTTCCAGAATTTCTTGCTTATTGATTGATTATCGATTAGCTATTGATTGGCTATCGCAAGGTATTTGGCCACAAATTTCGGCTAGGCTAAGCACTACCGAGTCATGGGCGACTTCGATGCAAAAGTGGGGAAAAAGCAGGTTGGTGAGCAAGCAATTGGCAACTACGGCATCGATACTAGGAATGCAAGAGGAGAGATGTTAGTAGAATTCGCGGGAAGGAATAGGCTCCGAATAATGAATACCTTCTTCAGGAAGCGCAGCAACAGGAAGTGGACCTGGAAAAACCCTAACGGAGAAACAAGGAATAAAATAGATTTCATGCTCTCTGCCGATCCAAGCATAGTGCAGGATGTAGAGGTGTGAGGTAAGGTAAAGTGCAGTGACCATAGGTTAGTGAGGTTTAGGATTTCTCTCAATTTGAAGAGCGAAAGAGTGAAATTAGTCAAGAGGAAACAGGCCAACCTAGACGCAGTAAGGGTAAAAGCAGACCAATTCAGGCTGGTGCTCCCAAACAAATATGCAGCTTTAGAACAGGAAGATGAAGATAACATAGAGGTAATGAATGAAACCGTAACTAGGCTGATCTCAGAAGCAGCAATTGAAGTGGGAGGTAAGGCACCAAGGCAACCAGTAGGAAGCTTTCCCAAGAAACAAAGGACCTAATAAAGAAACGACAAAACATGAAAGTGTCCAACTCAAGAGATCAGATAGAATTCGCTGAACTGTCAAAACTGATCAACAAGAGGAAAGTAAGGGATATTCAATATTATAAGGTGGGAAAGATTGAGGAAGCCGTAAAATACGGACGTAGCATTAAATCAGTAAGAAGAAAGCTTGGCATAGGATAAGGCAAGATGTATGCATTGAAAGATAAGCATGGTAATATCATCAGCAATTTCGATGACAGTAAAAGCAGCGGAAGAATTCTATACTGACCTGTACAGTGCCCGAAACAGCGAAGCTACTTTCATTCGAAATAGTGATGAATCGGATACAGAGGCTCCTTCTATAACTAACGATGAAGTTAGAAGGGCAGTGAAAGACATTACCAGGGGAAAAGCTGCTGGAGAAGATGGAATAACAGTACATTTAATCAAAGATGCAGGAGATGTCATGCTTGAAAAGCTTGCGGCCCTTTATACGCAATGCCTCACAACTTCAAGTGTACCAGAGAGCTGGAAGAACGCCAACATTATACTAATCCATAAGAAGGGAGACGTTAAAGAATTGAAGAATTATAGACCCGTTAGCTTGCTTTCAGTATTGTATAAAATATTCACCAAGATAATTTCCAATAGAATCAGGGCAACTTCAGCCAACCAAGAGAACAGGCTGGCTTCAGGAAGGGATATTCTACGATGGGTCATATCCATGTCATAAATCAGGTAATCGAGAAATCTGCGGAGTACAATCAACCTCTCTATATGGCTTTCATAAATTATGAAAAGGCATTTGATTCAGTAGAGATACCAGCAGTCATAGAGGCATTGCGTAATCAAGGGGTACAGGAGGCATACGTGAATATCTTAGCAAACATCTACAAGGATTCCACAGCTGCCTTGGTTCTCCACGAGAAAAGTAGAAAGTTACCTATCAAGAAAGGGGTCAGGCAAGGAGACACAATCTCTCCAATGCTATTCACTGCGTGCTTAGAAGAAGTATTCAAGCTCTTAGACTGGGAAGGCTTAGAAGTGAGGATCAACGGAGAATATCTCAGCAACCTTTGGTTTGCAGATGACATTGTCCTATTGAGCAACAATGGAAACGAATTACAGCAAATGATTGAGGACCTTAATCGAGAAAGTGTAAGAATTGGGTCGAAGATGAATATGCAGAAGACAGATAATGTTCAATAGCCTGGCAAGGGAACAAGAATTCAGGATCGCCAGTCAGCCTCTAGAGTCTGTCAAGGAGTACGTTTATCTAGGTCAATTACTCACAGGAGACCCCGATCACGAGAAAGAAATTTCCAGAAGAATAAAATTGGGTTGGAGTGCATACGGCAGGCATTACCAAATCCTGACTGGGAGCTTACCACTGTCGTTGAAAAGAAAAGTGTACAATCATTGCATTCCACCGGTGCTAACATATGGGGCAGAAACTTGGAGGTTAACAAAGAAGCTCGAGAACAAGTTAAGGACTGCACAAAGAGCAATGGAACGAAAAATCTTAGGACTAACGTTAAGAGACAGGAAGAGAGCGGTGTGGATCAGAGAACAAACGGGGATAGCCGATATTCTAGTTGACATTAAGCGGAAGAAATGGAGCTGGGCAGGCCATGTAATGCGTAGGATGGATAACCGGTGGACCATTAGGGTTACAGAATGGATACCAAGAGAAGGGACGCGCAGTCGAGGTCGGCAGAAAACCAGATGGGATGATGAAGTCAGGAAATTTGCAGGCGCAAGTTGGAATACCCTAGCGCCAGAAAGGGTTATTGAAGATCGCAGGGAGAGCCCTTCGTCCTTCAGTGGACATAAAATATAGGCTGATGAAGCACTACCAAGTTATCTCCAGCATTTTCTAGAATTTCTTGATCATTTATCGATTATCGATTAGCTATTGATTGGCTATCGATTGGCTATCGCATACTATTAGTCACGTATTTGGGCTAGGCTACGCTCTACCAAGTCAACCCTAGCATTTCCCGGAATTTATTAATTATTGATCGATTATCGATTAGCTATCCTTTGGCTATCCATTGGCTATCGATGATTGACTAAGCTTAAGTAGTCCCAACCATGCTTAGCTAGACTTAGCCAGGCTGAGCTTCGCTACTTCACATGGGTATGTGCCATTGCGCTTGGACCCTTTCTGCACTACCGCCAGGATCGGCCCACATTTTCTGTTGGCGGTTGACACATTACGCCCGGCTTAAACAGCTCCGCTGTTAAAACAATAACAGCAATGGAGAAGAGAAATGCGGCCATAATGAAACACGAAGCGCCATGGGGATACAATAGGTATGAGGTGCTCCCGTGTATGTGGAAAGGTGCAATGGGCTTACATTTGGAAATGCGGTTGTTTGCTTGAAGTCAGGTTTGCAATCAGGACTCGATGGCAACCAAAGGTCAGTGGGACGCCTCGCATTGGGCGCTCACAGGAAGACTACAAATGAAGCTGTGCATGGTGATATGGGCTGGAGAAGTTTTGAAGTGAGGGAAGCGCAGAGTAAAATTTATTCTGAAGAACGACTGAGAAACTTGGAAGAAAGTAAATTGTATGCGAGAGTGTTCAGATATTTGTACAGGAACAACATTGACTAACAGTGGAGGAAACGAACTAGGAAGCTTACCAGCAAGTATGCGACACGTATATGTGTCGTAAAATGGAACGTCGGAGAGGCTGATACATTCTCATGGGGGAGGGGGGGGGGGGGGGGCAGTGGAAAAGAAACCTGCTATGAGTAACTACTTAAGAGGAAAAAACGAAATCAGCAAATAAACAATTTGCACAAACTTAAAGGGAAGCTCTCTACTTTTCGAAGCGAGATGAGGGTAGCTTAGAACGCGCACTTATAAAGCGAGGTACAAGGAAGAAGAAGCATGTGCTTGCTGCCGTAAAGCCAGGGAAACGATGGATCATGCTTCATTAGAGTGTGAAGATATCTGCTGAGCGGGCGGTTTAGGCTCCTCTGGCCTCCTTGAAGCCCTTGGGTTCAGCGGTAGCAGGGGGAAAGTAAACAACAGAGATTAGCAAGATGCGATTGGAAGTTTGTTGGCAGAAAAGTAGGGAAACGACAAACAACGGAGGCGTACAAAAACAAAGCTCCCATTTGGGATTCACAAGGTTTTCTAAACAACGAATTTTTCCAGGCGTTGGTCACGGGTTCGAATGCAGGACCAGGACGAATTTTTTCTTCACTACTAAGCGTTCTTTCTGAGAAACCCATACGGGTTTTCTTTGTAGCTTCCTGCGACGTTCCTGTTTTTCCCTTTCATGAAACTTACTCCACCTTCAGGATTCCGCACAACTGATTTGCCATATTCTGTGTCCTTGTGCTGTCGCTTAATTCGCCCTCGCGCTGCTAGCCTCCTGGTTAACTCACATGGTAGAGCACCGGAAAGGCCCGAATTCGTATCCAGGACCAGGACGAATATTTCCTTAGCTGCGAAGAGTTCTTTCCGAGAAGGGTTTTCTTTGTAGCTTGGTTTCGGGTGTTTTTTTTTTTTTTCCTTTTATACGCATTGGGCAAAATAATAACAAGAACTTCGTTGTGCAACCCACCACCGCGTTTCAAAGGGGACGCTTAGAGCATCCATCCATCCATAATTATTTTGTTTAGTGCAATACAACGGACACAAGAAAGGACAAGGCGCTACTCTCAACTGACATCATTTTATTGCGTCAATATTTTATAGAGAGTAGAATCCAGACGAACATGCGCAGTGAGCACCATGCGCAGCAACCGCCACAACATCCCATCACCAGAGCGCAATCATGTGACGGAATCAAGAAAACGAAATGCAGCGCTGTACAAGATTAAAGAAGGCACACTAATGCACTGCGAACACAGTGAGTATGAAAAAATCTTCCGATAATTCCCGGGCGGTGATATCACGGCTCTTTTTCAAAATCGTAGTACCATGAAACATAGATTTGCACTTGCATATTTTGCAATGTTGTGCTAAATGGGAACCTGTACCTGTCGGTATGGAACGCTCATGTTCTCTAAGGCGCTCGTTAACACAGCGGCATGACTACCTTACAGGGTTCGCACACGCAGCCTATTAACTGTGCAATGAAACTCTGGTTCGCAGTGTGATGACACGATTTCATTAACGAAGCAATGGTGCGAAGACGGATAAGGTAAAAGTTCCTTACGTGCACGTGGCGCGTACATCGAACAGGCGCGACCTATTTGTAAGGATAGCTGCAAATCTAGAAACTGGAGTTTACCGACCCTAGATAGCTCATGCGTGAAAGTTAAACCTTGTCATTGTAGGCGAACAGAGTAAAAATATCAGCTACCGTAGCGGAGCATTCGTTGTTAGTCTGTTTTATCACAATAAGAAAATCGTCAACATATCTAAAAATTTGAACCAAATCATTGTCTAAAGCACTGTTAAGAGCGCGGTCGACAAACGATAAAGAAAATATTAAAGACAGCAGGCGCTACGCATGAACCAATACAAACATCACTTTTTTTAATAAATATGTTATTTTCGAAACAGATAAATTACACTTAGATAAAATTCGAGAAGGGAGAAGAAATTTTCCGGGGACAACCCTGTAGCATTGCGAAAATGTACCTCGCCACTGTCTTCTTCTGTATTCTGCTCTCTATAAAGGACTGACACAATAAAACGATGGCAGTTGAGAGTAGCGCCTTGTCCTGCCGTCCGTTTTTGTTTTTGTTTTTTTGCGCTAAACAAAGTAATTATGGATTCGCACCAACTAGCCCGCCAACGAATTGTGCTGAACCATCCCCCCATCCGGCGATGTCCCTGATTAAATCAAGCAGGCTAGGTGACTATGGCTGTTTTCCAATACTAGCCTTAGGCGGCAAAGTAGACGGCTTAGCTGACAGCGGCCAACTTAAGTATCGTACAATTTCTCACGAAGGCGTCAAAGTAGACAGCCTCGCGAAGACACCATCGAAGTCAAGAACGATGCAGGCTACTTTCCTGTCTAAACAAGATGGCAACTGAGCAGGCCGCGTGGAAACTCGACGGGAAGGTCGTCTGTGTACACGAAAACGTATAGGACACGCTTTTCTATACCCTTAATGTAAGTCACATCGTGTTTTCATAGGTTCTCAGGCGAAAGTGCTTAAAATACAGAAATATTGTGTGCTTTTCTCAACTTTATTTGTCGGTGCGCGGTGGCGTCCCGTCGCAAATGGCTCGTTTCATTGCATGTACTCGAAGCTGTCTCCTTAGCTGTCTGCGTACACTGTCTCCGAAGCTGGCCGGAATTGGAACACACCCTATTTGTCACCGCCCCGCATCAACGGACATGCCAATATATCATCATCATCCTCACCTAATTCCTGGTCATGGACAACACCGGCTAGTTCGGTTGTCGATGCCGCAGTGGCGGCTATGGCCATTCATTAAGCTCAGCAAGGCCACTCGCTAGGACGAAACAGCGGCCATAAAAAGGCCCAACAAGCAACGCACCTCTTCGACGCCTTTCTCCATGCGTGGTCGATGTGATAGCAATGACGAGGATGTACGACGGAAGAAGGTGAAGCGGTAACAGCGCGCGCAACAGTCGGGGCTCCGCGCGCTCGCATCCGGACTGGTAGTTCATCTGCTTGATCGAATAAACTCTCAACTCTCAGCATTGTTTAACCAATTGCTTGATGACCATTTGCATAGGTCAGTTGTAGATAACTGGATGCGGCTTAAAAGTAGACTCATTATTCTAATGGACACACACTATCCTGCCTTCACAATAAAAATGTTCTAACTGTAAAGTTCAGTGAGCAGCTTTGACGCCTCAACAATGGGAAAAAGGTAACTCTATGGAAACGTCAAAATTTTCTAACTCATAACAGCGCTCTAACTATGTGAAAAATTAGTATCAGGCTTCGCTAAAAACTACAAGATGTAACTTATTTTCAAATTACCTTTCTTCTTTCCTTGTAGCAAACCCCCGACGTTTTTGGCGTATACTAAACCCAAGCAGCCACCCTGATGTTGTGCTTACTAACGAGAACGGTGATGTGCTCTCTTGAAAGTGTTCAATTATTAAAGGATACCTTGTCATCTGTTTTTACAGACGAGAATATAACATCATGCAAAAGTACTTTGTCGCGAACTAGTTGTTCACAGGACGGGTAACGTTATACAAATAATATATTGTAACGAGCATACAAGAAGCAGTTGGGAAGAAGAGGAGGACGAAGTGCTTCTAGGCCGGATTGCGCGGTCACCATCATGCATCTCCTGTAAATAAAGTAATTTCTGCGCAACTCTCCGTAGCAGTTGTGGTGGAAGGTGCTGGGTAATCGACACCCGAAGACGGAGGTTATACCGCAAGTTCTTCGTCGAAGCCGCCACCTTGCTGGACTTCCACCGAACCCAGCGGAGTTGCAGATGTCCCGCGACGCGGAAGAGCAACGGCCTGTCCCAGCCTCTGCCGGTTCTGTCCAGCAACTACGAGATGCACGTCCCTTCGCCGGAAAGCCGGGCGAAGACGTCGATGAATGGCTCATCCATTACAAACGGGTGAGCGCCTACAACAAGTGGAATAGCACTTCTTAGCTTTCCAACGTTGTGTTCTTTCTCACGGATACAGCGTTGGTGTGGTTTGATAACAACGAGGAGACATTCACAACATGGGAAAGATTTGTTTCGCAAATCAAAGAGCGCTTCGGTGACTCCGTGACGAAAAAGAAAATGGCAGAGCAGAAGCTTTCACAACGCGCGCAAGTGCCGGGCGAAACATGCATAACCTACATTGAGGAAGTGCTAAAACTCTGCAGGATGGTGGACTCTTGCATGTCCGAGGAAGACAAAGTCGGGCACATCCTAAAAGGAATCGCCGAGGACGTTTATAGCTTTCTGATCGCTAAAGACAACCTGGCCTCCGTCGCCGACGTCATCCGGCGCTGCCGCACGTTCGAGCAGCTTAAGACGAGGCGCGTTACGACGAAGTTTGGCAGGTTAGCCAACGTTAAGACCGTTGCAAGCATATATAACAACCAGTCGCTCGATCTTGCTTTAACAATCCGTCGAATAGTTCGAGAAGAGCCTGCACTCACAAGTGACTCACCGCGATACTTATCACCCATGCTCGTCACCAGCTGTTGAAACAACCGTTTCATCATTCTCCGAGTATCCAGCGGATTATGGACTCCCGCCTCGACAGCCACCATTTGTCTACGAAAGCGGCACTCCCTCTGACGCTCGATCACGATGGGCAGAGTCACGTTATTATCGCCAAGGCCCCCTGACTTATGATGCCGGGACGTGACCAGAGCAACGCCGACCCTACTACCAGGACCCAAATTACGACCGATACAACCTATTCCAGCGAACACTGCAGGCGAGTTACCCCAAAGAGAACGAACTCGCTTACCGCCCACAGAGAGCAAGCATTGGTTTTGAGGAGCGTACAGTGAACCGTGACCCCCCTGTGTGCTACAGCTGCGGTTCCACGGGACACATAGCTCGTTACTGTCGCCAACGCCGTCAGTCACGAAAGACACCGCCGACGTTCGCGCCACCTGGAACCCGTACATCACATGACCTATGGACCAGTTCACTTCCCACGGACCGTTTCTCGCGCGAGATCAGACGCAGCGATTCGCCAGCGTCCAACCGCAGCCTGACACCACCAATTAACCGTCCTCGTCGTTCTCCGTCCCCTCGGCGCCGTGCATCTTCGCCCCCGCCGGGAAACTAGCATCCGCGGCCGATGGAGGTGAGGTCGCCGCACGGCCTTTGGATGAAATACCTCTGCCTGCCGTGATGATTAAAAACAAAGTGAATGTGCTAGTTAACGGATTGCCGACCATTGCTTTAGTTGATACTGGTGCGAATGTGTCTGTCATGAGCCTCGCTTTGAAGAACCGCCTAGGCCACAAAGTTATGTTTTCATGGGACGATGCCGTTACCTTTCGTGGAGTGGGCGGCGAGTGCCTCCACCGCCTTCGGTGTTTGCTCTGTAAGTGTTACGTTGGCTGGGAAAGTGTTTGTGTCGGAGTATTTAGTCCTTGCCCGCTGTTCGCACGATGTAATTCTCGGCTTAGATTTTCTGCAACACTGCGGCATTTCTGTGGACTGTGGAAATGGTGAAATCCATGTGAACGAGGTGCTTTTACCCGCGCTTTCTGAACAAAGCTCCTGTGACGAAGAAAGGGATACACTCAGTGTGCTTGATGAAGTGCTTGCCCCCTCATGGTGCCTAACGCCCGTTCGTGTTTTTGCGACTACTGTTGACGCTCCTTGCGTTGACCACGTGGTTAGGCCCCTCAGCATTAACTGTGCTTAAAAATGTATACTCGTGCCTTGCTCTGTCGTCTGCATGACGAGAGGAGTCGCAACGTTCTGGGCGCTAATTGTTCCGCCACGCCAATAGTTCTGCCTCGAGGCATGAAAATTGCCCTTTTCGATGAAGCTTCATGCAGCTCAATATCAGTACTCACAGCAGAGCCCGCTCCTGCTTACTCTCCATGCGATTATCGCCCTTCTGAAGAGCTGATTCTCGGTATGATCAGCAAGGCTATCTTCACATCTGAGCGTCAAGCACTGGTACAAGTCCTGTCCTGACATGTTGCTACATTCGATTTTACTCATGGAGATGCGCCACTTGATTTACCATCATCACGAGCTCGCCACAGAATAGATACCGGCTCAGCACACCCCTTTCGCCAGAAGCCCTACCGCGTGTCATCCTCCGAATGCAAGGTTATCGCAGAACAAGTTAATGAAATGAACAAAGGTGTCGTTCAAGAGTCGTCCAGCACATGGGCAGCTCCAGTAATCCTCGTCCGGAAGAAAGATGGCTCCTGGATATTCTGCGTAGATTACAGATGCCTAAACGCTGTGACGAAGAAGGATGTCTACCCACTACCGCGAATCGACGACGTCATCGACTGCTTACACGCTGCTTCTTATTCTTCGACGCTTGATTACTTACGGGGTATTGGCTATGGAATCTATGGAACCTAAAGACAAGGAAAAGACCGCATTCGTGATCCCAGATGGCTTATTCGAATTTAATGTTACGCCTTTTGACCTCTGTAATGCTCCCACCACCTTTGAAAGATTCATGGATACGATATTACCTGGCCTAAAATGGGAGATTTGCATGTGTTGCTTTGATGGTGTTGTAATATTCGGCCGCACGTTGGAAGAACTTGCGGCTCTGACCCACCTGAGCCTTGTTCTGAGTTGCATCGAGAAAGCTGAACTAGTTTTATTAAACTCAAAAACGTGTCGGTTTGGCGAGCGTCAAACATTGGTTCTGGGACATCTAGTCGCCAAGGATGGCGTCAGACCCGATCCCTGTAAGATTGAAGCAGTCAGCTCCTTCAAACCACCACAGACAGCACGAGAACTTCGATCCTTCGGTCTATGTTCCTATTTTCGTCGTTTTGTACCCCGATTTGCCGATATTGTTCCTCCGTTGACGTCTATTCTGCGACAGGATGTAGCCCTCACATGGACGCCGGAGTGTGACGCATCATTCTCGCAACCGAAGTTTATACTAACGTCAGCACCCCTCTTGCGTCACTTCGACCCATCTTGCCCGACTGAAGTTCACACCGATGCTAGTGGAATCGGAATAGGAGCGATACTTGTACAACGTCACAACAACGCCGAAAATGTCGTCGCATATGCCAGCCGTTGTCTGAGCAAGTCAGAGCGCAATTATACGGTAACGGACCAGGAATGCCTCGCAGCTGTTTTCACCGTGCTGAAATTTCGATGTTATCTTTACGGAAGACCATTCAAGATAGTCACCGATCATCCCTGTTTATGCTGGCTGGTTGGCTTGCGTGATCCCTCAGGTCGACTCGCGCGCTGGGCGCTGCGCCTTCAGGAATATGACTTCGTGGTGTCACACAAGAGCGGACGTCGTCATGCCGACGCAGACTGCCTTTCTCGCATTCCCCTTGCGACTTCCGACTGCGAAGCTGAGAATTTTGATGACTATCTCGCTGCCATTACTCCTACGTTCCCCGACGCGGCAGACTTTCAGAGAGAGCAACGCAATGATCTCAACCTGGATCCGCTGTTTGCCGCCGCTCGTACTTCTCAAGGCAGCGGTCGCTTCACCATTCGTGATGAGTTGCTCTGTAAGAACAATTGCTCCAGGAATGGAGCACGTTTTCTTCTAGTTGTTCCCGAGAGACTCCGCTCCGACGTCTTACGTGACATGCATGACGATGCGACATCTGGTCATTTCGGTTTCGTGCGAACGCTACACCGCACGCAAGAGCGATTTTACTGGCACAACATGTACCAGACAACCAAACACTATGTCGCTAGTTGTGAAACGTGTCAACGTCACAAGCGACCAACCACCGATGTGCCAGGTCCCCTGCAGCCATTGACACCGCCCAGTACACGTACCTTTCGAGCAAGTAGGCATTGACCTTATGGGTCCATTCCCGTTATCTAACAATGAGAACCGTTGAATAATCGTTTGCGTGGACCATCTCACACGGTACGCAGAAACTGCAGCCATACCCTCGTCCACCGCTGCCTGTGTGGCACTCTTCCTTCTGCGTTCCGTAGTCCTTCGTCATGGCCCGCCGCGTGTTATCATCAGTGACCGTGGTCGCCAGTTCACTGCGGACGCCGTTGAGGAGCTACTTCGTCTGTGCACTTCTTAGTTCCGTCACTCCACACCGTATCATCCACAGACCAATGGCCTCGTTGAAAGGACGAACCGAACACTGACCAACATGCTTGCCATGTACGTTTCCTCCAATCATAAGAATTGGGACGACGCGCTGCCCTTCATAACCTACGCATACAACACGGCGAAACATGAAACCACGAACTACAGCCCATTTTATCTCCTCTATGCAAGGCTACCGCGAAGCCCTCTCGATACTTTCTTAAACTTTATTCTGCACGATGACGATTCTGTGTCAAAGACTGTGTGCTTCGCTGAAGAAGCCCGCCGAATAGCTCGTCTTCGTATTTTGGCCTCGCAACACCGTTCAAAGGACCGTTACGACGAGCGTCACGGGCCTGTTTCGTTCGCCAAAGGCGACTTGGTGCTTCTTTGGACACCGCAACGCAAGCGGGCCTTGTGTCAAAAGTTCCTGTCCCACCATTCCGGCCCATACATTGTCCTGGAGCGTTTGAGTGAACTTTGTTATGTAATAGCTCGCCTCCTGGGCAATGACCAGCGATCAAGCAGAACGCAGGTGACTCATGTTGCTCGCCTGAAACGCTTTTACCCTACTGATCCCTCCGAACTCGCCCTACGGGCTTCGTCTGCTTGTGGGGGAATGTAACGAGCATACAAGAAGCAGTTGGGAAGAGGAGGACGAAGTGCTTCTAGGCCGGATTGCGCGGTCACCATTATCCATCTCCTGTAACTAAAGTCATTTCTGCACAACTCTCTGTAACAATATGAAGAATTTTAAATACGAAATTCCTGAAACATCTTCATCACCACATTTTAACGCGATAGCGTTAAGGGCCCCGTGTCAGAGAACATCCGTGGCCGGCGCGGATGTCGGCGTCCGTGCGGGAGAAAATCGTTCCGAACCAGCCCGACCAGCAAGCCCTCCGCATGGCGCAAGGTGTCAATGAACAAAAATTGAATTTCTCACAGTGAAATCCGTCAGAAAAATCGTAAAGTACGACTTAACCACAACCTAGAGAAATGGCGGCGTCAGACTGTTGTTTGAATACCCGAGAAAATTTAATTCTGGTCCGAGGAAACTCAAACACAAACCCCTTTTGCCAGCATTTCTACTATACCAACAGCGGTGCGCTCGGGCAGACTACTTGCTAAAATCTTATCTAGATAGGGCTCGCATCCTCGGCAGGTTAGGGAGCCTACATGCAAGCGCTGTTTTAGGGTGGTGACAACATCAAAATTTTAAATTAAATTAAATTATGGGGTTTTACGTGCCAAAACCAAAATTTTGACCACTATTTACCGCCAAATTTAGTGCGTAGCCATTTTGATTCCCGATCTCGCGGCGCATTCCTGCTTTTTTCGGTGGTGGTGGTGGTGGTGATGTTGAAGCAGGCGGAGTTAGCCTGGCATGCATAGCCGGCAATTGTTCCGCCTGATCCTCCTTCGAGTTGAGATCAGGGGTGTGTCACCAGGTGTCGATGAGCCCAGTGTCTCGCAGGAAGGCTTTCAGCTGTCGTTGCGCTCTCTTCCTGATTGCCGCGGGCCCCCTCCGGGGAAAACGACGTCTTCAAAGGTCCTGTGCGTAAGACCGCTCTTTCGTAGGCTGTCGACCATCGCTTTTCTTTCTGTGTCAAACTGCGGGCATAGCCAAATGAAATGTTCCATGTCACCAATGTCACCACAGAAACAACAGAGTGGGGAAGCGCGAAGCCAGTCTTGAATAACCAAGCTGGGGTGTACGCAGAGTCGGTCCTCATGCGGTATAAAAGCGTCGCTTCTTCACGGGTAAATCGATGAGTCACACAGGCTTCGTGGGGATTCTTGTGGATCTCCCTAAAGTGAAGGCGGATTGCACCCTTAGGGTTCTGGAAAGCTTTTGGAGCTTTCACTTTTGGGACACATGTCAGCGCTAGGCGTGCAAGGGCGTCAGCTTTCTCGTTTCCATCAATTCTTACGTGTGATGGTATCCACTGAAACCTTATGTTAAATCCTTTGCTCGTTAGATCGTTAATCAGTGCCAGAGATTGCCTTGTAAACTTCTCTAGAGGTAGGCCACGATGCAATCTCTGTAACGCTGACTTGGAATCCGTCAGCACCACGACATCTCGTGCAGAAAAGGCCCGTAGTTTCCACAAAGCCGCGGTGATTTCTGCGCTTTTTACAGTTGTAGAGGAAACTACGCGATCCAGTCGGCCAGACCATGACACATCAAGGGATGGTATGCAGAATGCCGCTGCACAGCTATCTGTTGGTGCGCACACCGAACCGTCTGTGTACACTTGTAGGTAGTGTTGAAACGCTGTGCTCAAGTGGTCCAGCACAATAAAATTTGCTTCTGCAGTATAAATGGTGCGTTTCGCCGGTAGGTGGGGTACACTGAGGCTGCAGGTAACGTCCGAAAAAGACCATGGCGGGTCAAGGCGGCTTCGATTAGGCTATTCCAATCCTAAAAATCCGAAAGTGTTCAACGCCGCATGGAAATGTGAGCGAGTTCTTGCTCTTAGCCGCCGGAGAAGCGCCGTGCCTGCGCGGGACTCCGTCAGCAACGCCTGAGATGCCAAGAGTGGAAGAGATACATTAGTGACTTTCTTGTTTGAAGCCGCCTGTGGAACTCTCATTGCCAAGCGCAGTCCCTTTCTGTGCGCTCGAATTTACTCGACGACGGTGATATCAGAGGGAGCTGATAGAGAATGCGGCTTGTTATCAGTGCAGCGTTCAGTTTAAGCATGGACATAGGATTTTTTCCCCAACGTACACCTGCCTATCGACGAAGTGCGTTGACTCTTTGCACTGATGCAGCCACAACACTTTCGACCGCACGACCATAGTAGCTTGCTGTCAATGGTGACGCCTAGGAATAGAACATGAGTTGCACGAAGGATTGGATGCCCTCTGATATTCAGCGTCAGGCGTGTTGACTTGCGTCTCACTCCCGGGAAAAGCATGAAGGCAGATTTTTCCGCTGATAAAGATAGGCCAAGCGTCGATAAGTGGCGTTTGATGGTGGAGATTGCGCCCTGGGCTATCTGGACCAACCGTTTGTGTTGGTACCCCGAGATCCAAATGCAGATGTCATCTGCGTAGATGGACCATCGCGCAGACGGCCTTTCCACACTCGCCATCTTTATGGACGTTGCCAAGGCAAACGACTGTGTGCTCCATACACGCATCATCAACGGACTCCGAACCATGGGCGTCTCGGGAAATGCTCTTCGATTCGTCCATGAATTTCTAACAGATCGTAGTGTCCAAGTTAAGCTCGGAAGTATAAGAGTTATAAGCGACGAATTTCCCTCGGCGTCCAACAAGGAAGTGTCCTATCTCCCTTCCTTTTTAACGTTGCCATGGCCAGCCTTCCAGATGCACGTAAGACGGCAGTTAAAATGCTTTTTTCCGTCACGCTCTGATGTACCCATTTTGGCACGCGATCTATTAAATTTCTTTAATTTAGTTTTCCACCAATGCGCACACGAAAGCTGCATACATCTTTAATATACTAGTTGTCTTTTCCTTTCATTTTAACATATCAAACATTTTTTTCTTCTATAGCATATAAAGCAACAAGTTATAAGGCACGGTGGCGTGCTCGTGGTAGTATTACCTCACACCAAGAATATGAACTGCATTGAGTATTGTCGTTGTACACACTATTTAAAGGGTGTTTTTCGAAGTGTGCTGTAATAAAAACTGCACTTACAAGCCTGTTTAACTAAAACGTAGACGTGCCATGTACCGCGCTCACACACGCTGTGTGTCTCTGGCTGCTGAGGCCAAAGTTTATTTTAAAAAGTGGATTAGTTTCACGTCACCAAGGGTTGCGGGAAACGTGGTTTGTCGGCTGGTCTTCCGGCATTTTGATTCCCACTTGCTATATATTTGGCAGAAAATATTACCCGCCAATTTAGCTGGCGAGGGCAATTACCGTGCCTTATAACTTGTTGTTTTATATGCTATATAGAAGAAAAGAAATGTTTGATATGTTAAAATAAAAGGAAAAGACAACTAGTATATTAAAGATGTATGCAGCTTTCGCGGTTCGGAGTCCGTTGATGATGCCTGTATGAAGCGCAAAGGTTGTCGCCACCCTAAAACGTACAGCGCTTGCATTTAGGCTCCCCACGGCAGGTCAAATTGGGACGTGGCCTGCCGAATGAGTTCTGGACACGCGCGCACGTGGGGGAAATAGCAAACAATTAATAAAATAATGAAAAAAGGTCCTAGGGCCTTCACATTTTAATATAAGAAGACTTATATTGCCCCTAGAAAAACGTCTTCCCAGCAATGCATTTCTGTTTAAAAGTGAAGCCGACTGTAAGAGGGTCGGTGTAAGCTTGGTCTTTGAAAGCTGGCTTTCCCACGTTCACTGTTGCAGTGAAGGGTACTCAAAGAAAAATGCGATGCGAACGGGTCCCGATAACGCTGTCGCGCTCCACTCTTAAAGGCGAAACTTAAAGAGACACTAAAGTCAAATCAAGCTAAAGTGATAGAGTAATGCTCTAGAACGTCTAAGGCGTCAATATAATCTTGAACAGAGCTTTAGTAATCGAGAAATTGAGGTAAATGCAGGACACGATAAGAGACTCCCCAGGGACATTCGGTACTTACCCAATGACGAAGGCACTCAAAAAAAATTGTCACTAGTACTCAACCACTCAAAGATTGTTTCGTTGAATTATAAGACGTAATAGAATGCTACTTGTCTACTTCTATTAGATTCTTAGAAAAAGTACATTTTTGGCGTTACACTTGATAACGACGCGGGCGGTCAAAAGGTTTCGTTTTCGCTCGACTCTGCGCCGCGCGCGCTTTCGACTTTCAAAAGTTTCGTTATCGCGTAGTGCTGCGCTGGTGTTACGGGCTCGCTAAACTCGCACTTGAATTTGCTAGCAGCTTGAGAGTCGCGACTGCACGTCCAGACGGTGACCAGCTTCGTCGCCCGACGTCGCATTGCTGGAGTCCTCGCTGCTTTCGCGCTCGGAAGAGCCGGTGTCGAGGCCGCCGTCATAGTACGCAACGACGCCGGCAGCGCGAGTCTTCAGCAGCATGTCACGTTCATCGGAGCTTCAATCGCTAAAATCGAGCCCAGCATCGCGAGCCAATGTGTCGTTGTCACGGTCGTCAACTAGTTCGTCCATTGCGACGAGCGTCGATGATCACCGTGTTCACAATTCGGCGCGCGCTTTACCTTTCGCTATGGCGGCTGTCCACAATACTTCCATTTTCGCACTGCCGTCGGCTCTGTCTTGGCTCCGTTTCTGGCCGCGCGTTGGCGCTTTCCGCAAAAAAGAATTAAAGAAAACGTAGCGCCGTCTGCGGGCCCCGTTTTACTCACCGGCAGCACAACGTCACTATTGACCCTTTTCGCGACGACCCCGTGGGCGCTGCCATGTTTGATCACGTGGTGACGCGTCCATTGCTTGCCTCAACAGCCTCCGTTGCCTCCTTGTTTACAATGTAAGTGTATGACGCCGGCGCGGCTTAGAAAACTTGTTTTGGGAGATACCGTAAACGGTGACTTGGTGAACGACACGAAGCTTTGATCACAGCTTCAGAGGGCATACAAATGCGCTTTCGGAGCTGATTGACCTATGTCCAAACGGCGCAAGCAGCGTATATTGTACTTGTTCTAAAATCGGGGTTAAATATGTATTTTAAACTACCCAAACATTCGACTCATGAATTGAATCGGGATTAGTGTGTTTTGCTCTGTGTACTTTATTTGGCAAATATTTTGAAGCAGCGGCTTGTCAGCTTGTGACACAGTGAAGTTCCTCGGTGCAGCCTCCTTCTGATTATTTTCTGCCTAATCGCTCGCGGGTGTGCTCAGTTCCGATAGATTTGTTCTTGCTACGCGCAAGGCTTGAAACGTAGCTGTTCTGCACATTGCAATACCTTGTAGCAAATGCGTATCATCGCGAGTAACTCGCTTACTCTTGTGGACCGTCACGAAACATTCAGCTTCGACCATTCGTGCGCTATCGATGTAGTACCGTCACTTATTGTGCGTATATAGTGCGCATATATTCACGTGTGCGCCCATTCACTTATTCTTGACACGTTGGCAAAAGAGTGGGTGTAAGTTTCCGTGCTGGTTGGGGTAGATGTGCGTAAATACTGTGCGCGAAGCCTACTATGACAGGAGGCGGCGCTACTCCCGTTATCATTGTTTAACCCCTTAAGGACATATGGGACATATGTGTCCCCGAATTTTAACCATGTCTCGATAAATACCTTTTGCCCCTAGAAACCTGCTGAGGGCAATTTACCGAACTAAATAGCTTCCATTAACGAGATATATAATTTCGGTTGACAAATCTATGACAAAACACTGACGAGGCGTAGGTGGAGTCGCACCTCAAAGGTGCGCTTCACCACCGCCGCATTAAGTACATGTTTTGTAGATTTATCTAACCAATAAAGAAACAGAACGTGTGGAATATAAAGTGTCGTTATCAAGGTTTTGTAACAAACCAAGCTTTTTCATATTAAGCGAGTATAAACTAGCTTTTAAGCGATAAAGAGGTATTGGGACCAGTGGCGCACCGACGGGGGGGGGGGGGGGGGGGGGGATTCGGGGGTTGTAAGCCCCCCCCCCCCCCCCTGAGGCCGACTTAACCCCCCCTTTTGTTTAACCCCTTTTCTTTGCTTACGCATTTGAGTACTGCAACTAAGATGTAAGACGCGCAATCGTCTGCACACTCGCAAAAAGCGCATTTTTTTGACAATTTGCCGTCAAGAAATCGAAATTAGTGCTATTTAGATGGTATTGGCAAACTGTCAACCCCCCTCCCGACCCCCCCCCCCCCCCCCCTGGCAGAGATCCTGGGTGCGCTACTGGTTGGGACATATGTGTCCCAGTGTACCGTGACGGAATTCTGGATGCCATTTGGCGGCGTTCGCTTGAAGGCGGCACTTTCATGTTCCAATAGCCGCTTGAAATGAACAAACTTGTATACGTTGTGCCTTTACGTGTAGTCTTATTTATTTTAGATACAAGCTTCTATTTTTCAAAATTATGGCAGAAAACAACAATGGAAATTCCTAATATCGGGAAAAAACATACTCTAATATTTGTTTGATGACAACGATGATTAGCCTTTTACAGCTTGACGAAGGATATGTTGACAACGTTAGTGCAGCATCGACGCAAAGCACCCAGAAAAGCCATAACATTCAAAGCCACCGATAGAGCAAATAAGGGAAGGTCAGCAAAACATCTTTCTCCTCCCAAAATTACGTGTTACGTCAAAGGGTCGCTGAGTAGACGTGCAAAACGGCGAGTCACAGCTGATTCCGGCGTGAAACAAAAGGAAATAAAGTGTATTCCACCGTGCAAGCAACCAGCGGATCTTATAAAACTAAAAATATTTTATGAACCAATCCAACTTCAGTTGGAGAGCTTCGCAAAAAATGCTTGTGAAACAAAGCACTCGTTACGCTGAGAAAAATGAGAACGGCAAAGAAATAAAGACCTTTCTAGTCGTTATCCTTTTGATGAGCAATCATGTCCTGCCAGCTCAAAGAAGGTAACCTACAATATGGAATGTAAGTCAAAAATTAAATACTACCTCCGAGTGTTCTAGGAATTCAGGAAAATTGAACTAAACATCGCGTACATTATCGCGTGCATCGCGTCAACTACAAGCTGACGAGCCCACTATGGCTGCTCTGACCTCCCTGCAGTTCTGCCAAGCAGTAGCTCTTTGGGAAATTTTTTGAGTCGAGATCGAAGCACAAGTCTTGAGAAGATATGCAAGTGCATAAGAATGTGTGCAAGGCAAGACACTGCTGCACACTAAATTACAAAAGCTCCTGCTCGGAAAAGGTGCACGGATTGCTCCAACCGAACGCTTGAAATCCCAACATTTCCCTGCTGCAGCATTTTCAATTTCACTTGTGCTTTCCTACCGCAAAGAATTGCTTCATGGAGTCTCACGGTTGAACCAGCTAAGAAGCCCACGTAATTGTTCGGTTCCCTTAAGGTACATAGGGACACACATGTCCCATAGTGTAACTTATAAGCTATCAGAAATATACTTTTGAAACGTGTTTAAATGTTGTTTGAAAGGCCAAAATAAAGAAAAAATACAATACATCGATAATTTCGCGGCTTATTGGCTTATGTCCCTGAGGGGGTTAAAGAGCAGTACTCACTCTTGCCGACTTACCGGGGCTGAAGCCCTTTCTTTGAAGGTTAGCAATACAGGCGGATGAGCAAATTTGTGTATCCTCGAGGAGAATCGTACATCTCGAAGTGCCGGAAACACGTACGGACAATTGCAGCGAACTTGGCCCCACATATTCATTACATTCCTTAATATGCCAGTCACTATTTTTGCAGCCAACTACTGCATACATCTTCAATCCACAGGATTCAAACCAAAGTGAATGGAGCACAGTGCGTTAGCGAAAACTCAGTTGCATTTCCGACAGCTGATCGCACAGAAGCAAAGTAGAAGCGGTAATGGTTTCGTATACGTGCGCGGTCGCTGAGAAGAGGTATGGCGCGCCGCCGTGAGCGCCATCTCGTTTCTCTAAAACAAACTGCTCCGCGAAAAGAGTCCATAGACGCTGCCGCGCGCGCAACTTGAGATACATCTGCGCGGCGCGAGCAAAGCATGCGATATGCTTTATAATAAATATTGAAAATTCACTAAACTGAAATATTGCCCTAGTATAGCATGTTTTTGTAAACGTAGTATGCTCTTAAAGTAAGGTGAGTCAGTATGAGCAATATTTTCTTGAGCGCCGTAAGCGAACACACTGAACACTTTGCGCTAACGCCTGTGCTAAGCTTTGTTCGCGCTCGCACTAGCTGCACTCAGACTACGAGTGGCATTTCGCACGTGCGTTTCACAACATTGCGCCCAGGTGCGTTTCCAAACTTTGAGCCGCTGTTTCGCGCCAATGAGTCACCATGTCGTATGGTGACATTACAGGAGCTGAATACAGTTGTAAATTTCACTGGTGAGTGGAAAAAACGCGAGCTCTTCAGCTATCTACAGAACACCACCGAAAAAGGCTGCGCCTCCTTGAGCTTGCAGGTGAGTAATCACAAGCTGCGTTGCAATTTTAACTATATTTACTGCTTGTAGTTAAAGACTAGCCATTGCTAGCACGACCAATAATCTTTTTCTGCAACTACGCCAGCAACGGGCCCTTCTCAAGACACCGTTGTGCGCTTTTGCGCTATCAGACCAGACTTCATGAAATGCGAGCTGTATGGCGCTAAATTTGCCGTTATTGTTGCCGCCGGCTTTCCTTGTTGCCGCCTAGTGCATATATGGGCCGGCGTGTCGTTCAGACTATATCGGGACGGCTTTGATGCTGGTGCTTGCCCCTCATTGGCTTTATGTATAACGCTACTATAGGCTGCGTAGCGAGGACCGCGGTAATAATGCGTTTTTCGCATCACTGCCGAGCCATTCATATATATATATATATATATATATATATATATTATTTGACAAAACAGCGTTTGTATAAACAGGAGATTTTGCCACTGTGGACAGGACGTTGGGAAGAGAAAGCTTTAACATTTTACTTTTCTCTAATTATGCCAGACTTGTATGAAATTGAACGTTGTCAAAACTATACACAAGTGATTGATGTGAGTGCAGTACTTATTATGCTGCATCAAGGAACATATAGGGTAAGTGAATCATTGCTGAAGCTTAGTCGCTTAAACCACATTTTTATTTTAATACTAATAAATATAAATGCAATGCCTTGTTTTACTAACCGTGATATGACCGCTTGAGCTGTACCACTGTTTTGTGCATGAATATGCTGATGGCTACACGTAAAACATATTTTACTGCAATTGCTTCATAAAATATTTGATGCTTGTAATTTTCCTTGGCAAGTCTTTGATGAAGATTTCGGAATGTTTATAAACACTTAAAAATGATTTTGTTGTCCCCCATAAAGCAAATCTAAAAATAAATAAAGGGGGCAAGTGAATTTCGGTAAGCGCAGATTTTGAGCATATGTATATATATATATATATATATATATATATATATATATATATATATATATAGGATGATTGGTTTTTGGAACAAAGTGCAGCTGTATGCAATAACCAGTAAATGTATCTTGATTTATAGCTATGGTGCCAGTGACGACGTGGCATGTCCTGTGTTTGTGCTTTTGCTGTTGTCATAGCCATAATAAATTCTCTCTGTTTTTATTGGAGTTTGTTCTGTTAGTTCTGAAAAGGCAACTTGGAAGCTCTGTTTATGTTGGTTCTACTAACAGCATCTTGTAATCTTTGACATCTGTTTTGGCTAGCACAAATGAGTCGACTTAAATTAACAAAGCTCTCTATGTGCAAGCCTTCATAACAGCACTTCTGACTGGCCCTGGTTTCTGTATCCTGTTTCATGGGTATGCCGATCCCCCTCATTGACCAGTCACCACTTTTACAAATTGTTGCGTACGAACGCTTTCTGAATCTGCTCTCGGGTTCCTTGTGCGCCGCCTTACTGTTTCTAAACATTGAAGTGTTATGATATTACAAAAAATGGCAGCATCAGAAATGTTTGTATTCTCGTTGTGTGGCCTCTTTCCCAGCTCCTCGGCCATCAAAGTTGCTCGTCTCTCGGAGCGACCGTCATACTTAATGCGCTGCGTTGCCGTAATGCCGCGAATGAACGGAGTCGAACCACAAAAGGTATTACAGCACCGTAACCAGTCACAAGCACAGCGAAAACAGCGCCGAAGTTAGCACTTCGGTCGACATGGATTGGATCGAGCCGTAGGGTTACAGGTTGCCAACGTAACGCAAGAAATCGTGGGATTTAGTAGATTTGTTTTAAATGGTCAATTTTGTTGTTATTCGAATGAACACAATGGTCACGGTTCAAGCAACGAAAATTATGAAAAAGTACACTCGTGTTGCAATCGAATAAATACCGTAATTTTTGAATAATTTAATCCATCTTCCTTGCAAGCAGTGCAGGTTCGTGCCGCGGGATTATTCAGGCGGTCTGTACCTGTTTTTGGGCAAGACATCGTCACTGCCTATATCCTTAGTTGTTTTTTTTTTATTATTATTATATGATGCCCCAATTATAGAGCGGTTTTGTGGGGTCCCCTCAAAGCCTTATAATCGGAGTTTCACTGTAATTGCGATGTAAATTGTCTTTCAATGCCTGTGTTCAAGTATGAGGTCTTGCAATCGGGGTGTAGGGTGTTCATGCCTAATTTGTGAAAACTTTTCGTTTCAGACCTGAAGCTTACAGCTTCAGATTATGCGCTTGACTGTCAAGCCTTGTGAAGGAGAGGATGGAGGCTTTTATTTCCCCTTACGTAAAATTATATGTAACTTGCATGCTCATAATAGACCTGTTGCATGGACCACTCATCTATCTACAGCGTGCCTCATAATCATGTGTTGGCTTTGACACTTACAACCCTATCATTTATTTTTGCAGCACCCGGATGCGTCGCATCATATGCCTATGGTGAAATACGAGGGCACTAGCCTGCTGTAAGCAAGAGCCCTCCATGTACAGCTCGAATCGATCAAGATCGACGAAGATGACCTTGTCTCTGGCCTCGCCACGCAGATTGCCCTTTACTGGATATTCGACATTGTTATTGCGCCAAGGGCACAAAGAACATTTGACGATATGCCGCATGGTCGGTGTTAACAGTGGTGTGCGACCAACTCCGCTTGTGCGCATGTCACACACGTTGCTACTGTAAACAAAAAAAAATAAAGTGTTCTATTGTTTATATTTTCTCCATATTTTATGTTACAAGCACCCAAGCAGCTCTTGTTCTGTGTCTGAAAAACATATGTTCGAGATTAAAAAAAATAAATCCCAGCCCAAGCAGCTCTGCTCATGTCTTGGGCCTCTGAAAAGCATGTTCGAGGCAAAAAATTAACCCTATAAGGAGTAACTACAGATATGGAGTACTAAACAGTTCATCCCCTGGGGAGTAACTGGAAGGATGAGCAGTTGGTCCTCGGAGAGTAACTGCAAGAACCAACATTTAGTCCTCGGGAGCAGCTGGTGGGACTAACATTTAATCTTTGGGGAGCAACTGGGGAGACTAACATTTCATCCTCCAGGGAGTAACTGGAGGGACCAAAAGTTAATCTCCAAGGGAGTAACTGCTAGGGGACTCACAGTTCGTTCCCTTGCCGTTGGTCCCTAAAGGAAGTAATGGTTGTGGCAACGCAGTGAGTCCCTCAAAGGACTCACCCCTAAACACCCGTTAGTCTCTTTTGGCTTAGAGTGTACTACTGGCTCCTCCTCATTGTAATTACCCCCCCCCCCCTACATATGCAGCGCCTTCTCTGAGGGCGTTTAGGAGTATTTTGAAATAATATATACATAATATCACATCTCCCTTCGTTCCGGCAGTGCACTTTCGGCGATAGATGACGCATTTGCTGCAGAACCAGAAAAGTGACGACGACGCTTCCACGACTGTTCCTCCGTACCGCCAGTGCGCAACACATCGAGCCTTCCTGTGCATGCACAGCCAATGTCGTGATTCAGGACGTCCTTTGCCTCATCGTGTTACCATCGTGCTTTCATGATAGAACTGCGATATCAATTATATGGAGGCCCCAAGCGCATTTCTGCCGTCGCCGTCACCGTGATGTTCGGTTCCAAACACGATAGCATCGTCGACGCGCGCCGTGAGCTGTATGTGCGAGTGAGGGTCATCCGACGACCACGGCTCGCGCGCGCGAGGGAGAAAGGAGGGGTGGAAGCGCCGTCTTCTGTCACGCGCGAGACACGGGGCGTTGGCGGTGGGGGGGTTCTACTCCTACGGCGACTGCTGCTTGCGGTGCGGCCGCGCGGCCACTGTATCTTGACAGCAATCTGCGACGTGCACAAATGCGCGCGGTCCTCATCTTCAAAGCGATCTGCGATGTGGACAAAGTACGCACTGTAGCTTGGTATGCGCTGTGCTTTCTACGTTCACGTTGAAGCGAGATACAGCACGAAGGTCAACTCGCTCACTGCTGCCGCAGCGCTTACTGAATGCAGTGCTTTGACAGCGAGTTTCCGCGGTCATCGAGCGAGATGTGTTCATGTTTACCTGTGCGTGCGTCACACCGTGCTTGTTAGTTTAGTTAGTAAGCGAATGTTTGCAAGTTTATACGGCCGATAAAACCAATATCCTTACCTTCCTAATTTGCTATCGGAGTCGATGCTTCGCCTTTCGGGCGAAACTGCGACTTTTTAAATGCATCATTTCCGCGGTTACCCAACGAGAAAACTGTCCGAGCGTCTGTCCGTCCTTCGAGTAAGACGATCGCTTTCAATTTCGCCAGCTGTGGAAGAAGACGACGAGCGTGCGAGTATAGTCGCACAAGCACGTCTCTGTGACCACGTGACGTTTGCAATGAGGCACGGACTAGGCACACCTTTAGCCTTTAGTAAGCCAGAGCAGACGTGACGTCGAATCGGAACGTCATCAGCGCACCTGGCGCCGCCACCTGCAGCAGTTTGCTTGCCTCATCCGTTAAAGTTGGTGTCGCCGCAGCACTGTCGCATTTGCCGCCAAGACGACCGCGGCCGCCGAGCAGTGCTAGGAGCAGGGCTGAGAGTGAGCACTCCGTCGTTACTAGGAGCTGCTTACGCATTAACTCCCTGAGGAGATCCTACGTAATTTTTTTTTTCAATTTTTGCGCGTGATAGCTAGGACACCTTACAAACGAATTGTGGTATGACCAGCTCATTGCGAGCAATGCACCTGTAATGTTTGGACATTGGTCACTTCTATTCATGATGCTGCTATGAGACGCCTGACGATGGAGCGAGGTCGGCGGAGGTGTGGCGCAGCAACAGCGGGGGAATGTCGCGTTCGTGGTACCGAGGATGCGTCGCGGTGGCAGAGCGAGTACGCATCGAGATCTTACCGTTTGAGGCGTATAATCCGCTTAATGAACGTGAGCCAAAAATTAAACGGGAGGAACCACACATCGGGGCTTCTAACACACTGCCAACACACGGGTCCGCGTTTGATAAAACACCTGCTCGACCTAGCTTGACTGGCCGTTTTGACGTATCAATGGCGTTACGAGGGAGGCAAGCGCTGCTGCAGCCTTCGTCCAAGGTCGCCATGCCGAGCGTCGCTCTGGGTTACCAATCGCATCGGGTTGCGCCTTTTTATCCTTTAAAATGTCATTTCTGGCCAATGAGCTTTTTTTTCAGCAACAACTAGTATAGAGAAACTCGGTTGGCTCAGAGGTTTTCCTCCGTTTCACGATTTCCTTTTTCGCAGCAAAACGAGCAGGAACCAATTTGCTTCGTCGTAACAGCTCGGAGGCGATCATGCGAGGCGCCAAACGAGCGGAGTGGGCGCCGAAGCGCGAGACACGTTAATGACGTAGTCACGACTTCCGCCCGACCAAGTGCGTCGCCCCTGCAGCCAACCGTCAAGGTCGGCAGCGGCGGCGTTTCGCTAGCGCCCGCAAATAACAGCCCTCCCCTTCTCCCAAACGCTTCTGCGATGCGCACTTGGTAACGCGTCAGAGAAGCAGTTTTCCTTTAGGCGCACCTCAAGTTCAAGGCTCGTCAAGTAACTACATATCCGCTGGCTTCAACGCCTCCGTATATTTAGCAGAAACGCGTTCGTGGCTGGGACACAACTCTGCCTTCCAAGGATATACTTTTCTCATTCGCAGTTAGTCATTGGAAAGAAATTACAAATAAAAAATCACCGACCCTTCCCCTGTCGAAAAAATGGGGGTCAGCGAAGCTTGTCGTGTGTGTATCTGACCTTCGTCAGGGTAACGTAAAGATCACGACATGTCACGGCAATAAAACATAAACGTTTTAAACATAAAGGAAGGTCTGGCGATTTTCTTTCTTTCTTCCTTTCTTTCCTTCTTTCTTTCTCTCTCTCCTTCTCTCTGTCTCTCTGTCTTTCTCTCTTTCTTTCACTCCTCCTTTCTCTCTCTCTCTCTCTTTTCTTCCTTACTACATTTGATCTTAGCCAAAAGGCCGAGAAGCTCTTCCTTTCTCTCTTTCTCTTTCTTAGTCTCTCTCTTTCTCTCTCTGTTTCTCCGTCTTTATTTTTTGTCTCTGGTATGTGCCACTGAGCTTGGACCCTTTCTGCACTATCATCAGGATCAGCCCACTTTTCAGCGTGACACCACCACCACCCCTGCCGACACTTGTGAGCCTATAAAGCTTCGCTTAAAAATCAAGATCGTTACGCATCGTATCCTCTATTGTTTCACGGTTGTTATTGTTCGAGCTGAAGGTCATCGTTACCATAAAAACCACCTGGAAGAGATACTTGGTCGATTGAGGGAGGTTAGAACAAGGTAGTTTTGTTTCAGATGCCGACGGGTCTGTTTATTCCGTTTGGTGCGCAGATGGCTTATGAGCTCTCCGGCCTCTCCGACCTACTTCCTGGCGTGGCTCAGCTCTCTTAGGTGGAAGCTGACGCCCAGCAGCCCATGGTGTTCGTGGCCACTCGAGCTGGAAACGTGTCGAGTGTGAGCCGGTAGTTCCGAGGGGACGCCCGCCCATGAGCCGCGTGCGAACCCTTGAAGTGCAGCATCGCGCGTCGGGGGGACGCGCATGCAACGGTACCGAAACGCTCGCTCTTCTGCGGTGCCGCGTATTTTCTTAAGCCTCCGTATGATGAACTTGTGGGCTGCTCTGCCGCCGCGCCGAAGGGCTGGCAGCGGCCGGGCGCTGGGCATCTCGCGTGCGGGAGGTGGTGCGTAAAACACTGAGTGACTTCTACAACGAATCTGCATTGGGGGGCGAGCTCCACCACCGGAAAAGCTGGCGCCACCGTCGGCGTGACGAGGTATGAGGGATCACGCATCGTCTGCTTCGGAAGCGCCGAAGCGAGCTGAAAACGAAAGTTTAGTCCCGCCTGCACGACGGTTCTGATTAAGTTGGGATGTTTTCCCGCTTCGGATGTCTGCATGACAACACAGGAAAGCACTATAGCAGGTAGTGGCTCACTTTGAAGGCGTCCTACCATGTCGGACGCCTTCAAAGCTGCTCGGTACTGCAGTGCCGGACGCGTACGCAACGGAGCCCGGTGCAGCCTTCAGACACACCCGCATGCCAAGACGCGGCGCGTAGCTTGGATCGCAAAACTTAAAACCGGCAAGCAGCCATCGGCTACAACTGGGGCGTGTAGCAAGCACTTCCGCGAGGAAGATTTCTGCTACGGCGTTGAAGCTACGATGTTCGGTGAGCAGCAGAATGCGCGCAACTGAGACGCCCGCCTGCCCGGCTAATATCATGAAGCTTTGATATATGAACTTCTTGATGCTAGATACTGGCAATTTCACCAGAATGGAAAGGAAACGGTAAGAAGCACACTCAAAAAAGGCATGGAATGTCATATGCTCATGTTTGTGTTAGCACCAATGTACTGGATCAACAAAAGAATGCAGCGGGAAATTCCTGGCTTTGAAGACCGATAAACATAGAGTGCGACTCTACTTGAGAAATACCGATATTGAAACGTCCAAGAATTTAGAAGAAAAAATACAATGATTGCATCGCCGCAGCGGCACATCACAAGTCGCCGTAGGCGTCAAAGTCCATATAACGAAATTATTTTTGAACAGCTGTGATAGCGTCTACTCAACAATGGTTGCTTGTGTACTGTCCAATGTTCATATGCTGCGGCCTAAAGCTCACGGCACGGTGGGAAAACGCACTCGCAGCGAAAGCGAAACATCGCGCGCGGATAAGCATGCAGACGCGCAGTCAGTCGCTGCGAACCGTGCGATCGCTGCATTGAGGCTTCATTCTGCTATGCTCCATTTCGTTATACAGACAGCGCACTATAAGAACACATTTCACATAGTCAGCTCCCAACAATTGCCTACGTCACATCCAAGAAGCTGGTTCGGGGGACTCTATCGCGTCGACCGCGAGCAATGGGCGTTCACTGTCCGTATTCGGTAAAGAGATAGCGCCTGTAAAATATATTCTGCGCTGTCTGTTTGCCCAAGATGATTATTTTGACAGTAGCAAAGATCCCTCGTTTGGAGAGTACTTACAGAAATGGCCAGGAGGGCTCCCGCGGGGTGTGTATATTGAGCGCCGACAGCCAAACCTATGAGGAGCGCGCGCGTTATCCCTCATACTACGCAAGCGAGGCGCTTCCGACAGATGGCGACTCCCTAAGTCCTCGCCCCCAATAAGGCTAGGTTCTGGCGGATCGCTTCCGCGGCCAAAACGACGTGTAGAACAACAATTTTCGGCGGCCCTCGCCCTCGCCACCGCCTCTTTCACAAGTGTGACGATACTCGGCGGCGGCACTTCCCACCAATCGTCGTGCCCCTTTGTCTCGTGACGTAGAGATCGCGCTAGCGCTGTTACCAGCAGTTGCCCCAGGCCCCGCACACTCGCGAGTTCACCAAAATGGCCACAGAGGGCGAAAAAATCGCTGCCAATAAAACAAGCATAGTACATCCCCATAAATATGCCTGCGTGAGTTCAGTAGCTCCCTCTAGAGGCGCCGTAATAAGCGCAATTTTAACCTACAGACTTTCTCCCGCGCTTATCGAAGCGTTTTTACAGCGAAAGCTGTATATGGCTAGGCGAAACGAAAGACCGTTCGCGCCATGTTTCGCTGCTAAACGTCTCCATTGGCTACGCCGTCAGTTACATCGTTCTCTACGTCGTATCCCAGGGCGCGCGCCATTGACAGCGACGTTAGTGACGTCGTTCTGTGCGTCATACCTGCTCTGCCCGCAACGCCAGCTCCTCGGCTCGCCGTTGTCGCATGCGTTCGATATCTCGAGTTAGTTCGGCGTCGTGGTAGCAGTATCCGCCCGCCACTGGCGCTTGCGTTCCACTTCGCGATTTCAACGTCGACGTTTCGTCGTAGCCGAAGCCAAAGTGCCGTTCGAGAAACTCCCGCCGAAAGCGGGCGTTGCCCCGGCGAACGCGTTCCCGCCATTGCCACGTTGACGCTGCTCTGCCCGCAACGCCGCTTCATCGACTCGCCGTTGTCGCATGCGTTCGATAGCTCGAGTTAGCTAATGGCCCATACGCGCTCAATTCGCATATCCGCTCCGCACGCTTGCGGACCGGTGCGGAAGCCTGTCCGATCGTCTGTACGGGCGGACGCAACTTTGCCATCCGCATGCCTGCTCGTCTATCATTGGCTGGTACGAGGCGGACGGCGTAGGACGTCTTCATCTTCGCTTGCTCGTAGCAAAGCGAAGCGGTGGCGCGAGGCCTAGGCTACAGCGGCGTCAGAAACAGCCTAGTTTGCTGGTTCTTGTGATTTTTACTAGAGTTATCCAGCAGCCACGAAGATAGTCGTTGAAGGCAGCAAGCCGGTGTACCCTCCCAGGCTTCATCAGTGCGGGCGATCGCCGACAGAATCAGACGGAGCGGAGGAAGTGTGTTCTGTTTGCGCGAGCGTCGGAAGGGAGGAGACGTTTGTCTGCGGCACCAAGTGCCTATTTATACCAGAGGCTCCGGCAACAGTCACCAACGCCGCACGCATTTTGTGCGAACGCGGGCAAAACGCCGACGGCGTCGACAACAGTTCTGCGTGTTGCCGGTGCTGCTGCATGTCCAAGTTTATACAGCTGATAAAGCTACTATCATTACTCCGTATAGCTCTCTACAAATTTGCTATCGCAATTGACGCTTTTTCAAGCCGTCGACTTCGTGATTTCTTGTGCCGTGCTTTGCGTGTGAATTGCAAACGAGAAGGCCATCACATACCCGTGTATTCTGAGTGTACAACACATATTCAGGGCGTGGCGAAGTAAAAGTGGCCGATCGGAGCACCCAGCGTACGCGACTTGTATGTGTTCTGTGTATGCAGTTTATTGCCGCGAAGTGGTGAACGCCAGTCCTTTACAACCTTTAGAAGTGATGACAAGATCAGTAGCGATAAGATTTGTTTCCTCATTATCGCTGTCATTCCTCGTGCGCTATACTGCGTGAGCCGTTTTGCCGCCTGCGATGCGCCGTGGTGACCGCGACGTTCGAGCCGGTTCGAGCTCTGTTGTTGCTGTTACGAAGTGTTCGCAAGCTACAAATCGGGATATATATATATATATATATATATATATATATATCTGTCGCAGTGGTACTAGGCGTAAAAGTACTCGTTTTATGTGATGTGCGTATGCTAAGAAGTGAACTGTGCATAAGTGTTGCCGATCGCGTTTTCTTACGTAGTACCCCGAGAGAGAAGCCCTATCACACCGACCTTTCTGCTTCGTACATGTGTCGTTTGTTGCAAAAGTTGTTACGGCACTTTTTAAGATGCTTCTATCGGTTAGGGTAATTTAGGGAACATCATAATTGTTACATACGTCAAGACATACTGTGCTGTCCTGAAATGTGGATGCGCCTGAGCACTAATGCTATGAATGCAAATTTCTAGCAACCTTCATTTGTATCATGTGGGCAGTGTTGTGAATATCAGGAATTTCTAGATTGCACGAAGTAAATAGCTTTATATTTTGTGATGCAAGTGGCTTGCATAGCCAAGAATGCTAACTGTTTGGTTTTTGCTGGTGACTAAGCGGAGTCTGTGAAGGAACCAGTGGTATTGTAGATGAATATGGTATGAATGAGTACTGGATACTTCCTCGTGATTAAGTACAAATTTACGTTCCCTGACAAAAAAACAATATGCATGTAGAAAAAATAAGACTGAACACAGGTATGGTGATATATTCTGCTAGCAGCCAGCAGAATCGCATGCAAGAAATTTTGCCCTGAGTTCTTCCTCACTGGCTAGCTATGGTAACGTTAGTAATGCAGGCAGAATAAGCTAAACGAAAGTTTGCCGTTACTGTGTGCATCCACCCTATTTCGTTCTCTGGTTCGTGTCACCTGTTTCGGCACAAGCCTTCAGTTTAATGCGAACATTATTTATCAGAGGGACAGGATTATCTGACTAGGAAGTGCTATATTTTTTATCCTGTTGTTCGTTCTGCCCACAGTCATTACCAAATAATGTGTGGTAAACTGACTTGAGCCTGCAAAGTATGTCCATTGGGTGTTTTTCCGGTGCATTTTCATCTAGCTGTAAACATACTACTACCTATTATTCGTTGATGTAGGATGTTGGACACTATGAGTGGCCATCTCGGTGATCTTTATTTAGCACAGGCCTGCTTCCACTCATTAACTGAACAGTTTTCAGCTGCGCTGCCAGACTATGGAAAGAGGAGCCTGACCTCATCATTCTTAAGCATTTTCATGGCCACAGTGCATTGCGCCTGAGAATTAAGCTGCTATCACAATAAAAAGGGTGCCTATTGGCTGTCATGAGCATATTCTAAACAGAAATTTCACAATTGTGTCAGCATTAGATATGTGATTGAAGACAGCCAATGAGGATGAATTGGTCGCAAGATTTTCCAAGTGACTCTGCCGGCAGAATATTTGCTCCCTATGTTATATTAGCCGCAATGGTTTGGTCAGTGTGCCGCATTTTTTTTTTTTTTGCACAAGTTTATTACCCAAGCAGATAAGATATTGTCAAACCATCAATTTTAGTCATCGCATGGACACTTCTTTATTTTTTCATATTTTGGGAATGGTAGCCAAGCCCAGCTATATATTAGCAACATCAGCTTAACGTATGCACGCCGTTGAGTTGCTCACGTAATAGTTCAGCGGAAATCCGCTAGGTGGAGATAAGTAATTAAAGGGAAACTGAGACATCCACCCAAATGTAGCAATTTGCTACAATGGAAACCCAACCGGGTTCCTCGAAAGAAAGCCTCGCAGTTCAAGAAAAATTCGTCCTGGTCCGGGACTCGAACCCGGGACCACCGCCTTTCCGGGGCAGCCGCTCTACCATCTGAGCTAGGTTTCCCTTTAGTTGAGTTGCTGCATGTGAGAAAAGAAATCATTGCGAAACTAATAGTGATTAATTCAGTAAAAAAACGTATTCGTATTTACGTATTGATTGTGTAAATTGTGCTATTCATTTTATGCACACAGTAACACGTAAACACAAATTGTATGCGTACATTGCATTTACATGCATATGTGTGAATAAAACAGCACAACTTCTAATATCAAGACATGTCCCTACAACTTGAACCCATGAAAGATGCTCTATATCGTACTCAGCTGGTCTTATTTAAATTTTATCACGTGATGTGGTTACATTTCTTACCTGTATGTAAACCAGTTTATGAACTGTATCTGCTGCATGTGAGAATGCATATTTTAGGCCAATGACAGTACATGAGGCAGTAGCTTTTTATTTATCTTTTGCCATCACTTATTAGAGGGGTCTTGTTGATTATGCAGTCTAAACAACTCGTATAAAGTTCTGTGTTTAGTACACCAGCACTGAAATACTGAACACAGCTGCACTACTTTGCACACTAGTGCGATAATTCCACTGCTCATCGTTCTGTCACATGTTGTTCTTTAATCATAAATGGTGACTGCATTTGGTGTCATGAGTTCTAGGCTCATTTTCACTTGGGCCTTTCGATGAAGTGAAATCTATCCAACAGTGAATTTAGTGGAAAGCCACCACTGAACTAATAGCTCCAAGACCAATTCCTGAATGCTTTTATCCAATCAGATTGTGTGCGGAAACTATATATGATACATCACTTCAGCTACATCAATAATCACACAGCTGAAGCTGCTACATATAGTTAATACCCCTGTCACACGGACACTCGAAAGTCTTTTGAGCAAAAAGACTTCTCCCGAAAAAGAGTTTCGCCCGCAGACACACGACAGGGAGCGATCTCTTTTTCAGAAGCGGTCTTTTCTGGAAGAGGAGTTCACCGATCTCCTTTACGGCCAAAAGGAGTAGCCTCGAAACCAGTGGACACCAGCAATTATCATGTGGCCACGAGACAGTGAAGGGGCTGCTACTGCCGGTCGGACGAAGACGACGGCGACGAAGTGGCCAGAGGCGCGCGGCAGCCTTGCATCCGTCGCTGCTGCTTGTCCAAACCTTGTATATAGCCATACTCACTCCCTAAATAAACGTTATCCCCGTAACATCTTTGGTGGAGGTGCGGGGTAAACCTGTCAACGTGCCGGCTCCGTCAACCAAGCACGGAACTTCGAAGTGGTCGCCGTCTTGGTTGCTCCGCGATGACCAGTGAAGTGTCGACGGTGCAGCAGCCACCGGCTCCTGTGATTCTATTGCACCCACAAGACCCGGGAACCTTTTCTGGCACAGATGGCTTGGATGTCGAAGACTGGATCGACATGTACGAACGCGTCAGCAACCGCAACAGGTGGGACCCCACGGTTATGTTAGCCAACGCGATATTCTATCTGAAAGGGACGGCACGCGTGTGGTACCGGACGCATGAAGAAGATCTTACAAGTTCGGACGCTTGCAAGGCGAAGCTGCGTGAGTGTTTCGGCAGATCATTTGACCGACAGCAGGCCGCTAAAAAGGAGTTGGGATCTCGTATACAGACGACCACTGAATTGTACATTTCGTACATACAGGAGGTCCTGGGCCTTTGTCGAAAAGTTGACGCACAAATGGCCGAAGATGACAAGATATCGCATATTTTGAAAGGAATAGCCAACGACGCATTTAATCTACTGTTGTGTAAGGACTGTACGACGGTCGACGCCATAGTTAAGGAGTGCCAGCGCTTTGAACAAGCGAAGAGTCGCCGCATCACCCGCCAGTTCCTTCGGCTACCTAACACTGCCGCCACATCATCATGCGAAGACCCACCGACGCCTGTACCGGCTACAGCGTCAGAAGATGTAACGCGTATTGTCCGCCGCGAACTTGAAGCTCTAGCTCCTACGGCCGTTCTTCCAGACGTTCAGTCAGCCAACCTGCCCACCGTGTCACTCATAAAAGCAGTCGTCCGCCAGGAGTTCGCGAACATGGGATTATCATCGGCCGTCTGTTCCATTCGTACATCCGAACGTACCCCTGCAAATGTCACCCATAACCAGGTCTACCCTCCGCGCTACAGAAACCCGGCTGACTGGAGGACGGCAGGCGACCGATCCATATGTTTCAACTGCTCTCGCGTTGGACACATTGCCCGTCACTGCCGCAGTAGCTGGTCGTCGCCTTCAAACTGGAGCACTGGATCTTGGCGTCGTCCTGGAGGCAACATTCGACGGTTTTCCCCTCGCTCTGATCCACATGCTTCCGATGTTTCCGATGCCGCCGCTCCCCACTCCAGGTTTAGCCGCTCACCGTCCCCACAAGGCCGTCGATCTCGATCACCACGACCATACCGGTCATCGTCCCCTGCACGGCCTGGCACCTACGCTCCGGAAAACTAAGCCGTGCAGCTCCCGGAGGTGACGCTGCATCAGTGACCCGATATACAAATCCTCGGTTGACTGTACCTACGCGCCGAAACCTTCTGGACATTCAAGTGGACGACGTCACCGTTACGGCCCTCATAGACACCGGAGCGCATATTTCAATAATGAGCGCTGCTCTCCGTACTCAGCTCCGCAAAATGATTACGCCCGCAATTCAGAGCACAGTACGGGTCGCTGATGGCAGCTCGTCTGCCGTTCTTGGTATGTGCACCGCCCGAGTGTGCATTGCTGGCCATCAGACCATTGGTTTGTTTGCTGTGCTTGCGCAGTGTCCCCCCGACGTGATCCTCGGCCTAGACTTTCTCTCGACGCACTCAGGCCTTATCGACTGCTCCACAGGTGTCCTTCAACTGGAGCTCCCTTTTGACGCCCACGTACTATCGGACACTCCCAGCCGCTTATGTTCTGTCGAGTTCCTCCACCTGCCACCGCAAGCCTTCGCGTACGTCCCATTAAGTCCCTCTCCTCCTGTGTGCGATGGTGAATACGTTGTTTCCCCGATTCTCGACGTGGTCCTGATGCACTCTGTCATTCTCCCGCACACTGTGGTTACCGTACGCGGCAACAAAACCTGCCTGCCGCTTTTGAACTTTGGTCTTTCTACGCACGTGCTACCTGCTGGCATCGCGCTTGCCACCATGTCGTCGTTGCAAGAATGCGCGATTTCTGTGTTAGCCGTCGATGGCCCTCGAACTGTTTCCGGCTCTCTCACAGCCACCTCGTCGCTATGTGCCAATTTCGAGAAAATGATATCAGCCGACCTCCCGCATACGCAAGCAGATCTTCGCCGGGTCTTGCTTTCGTATTCCGATATCTTTGATCTCGAAAATCGCCCTTTAGGCCAGACAACAGTTGTTCAGCACTCCATCCACACCGGTGATGCTCAACCGGTTCACCGGCGCCCTTATCGCGTTTCCGCTGCGGAACGCGCCATAATCCAAGATGAAGTCGATAAAATGCTGCCCAAGAACATCATCGAACCGTCCTCGAGTCCTTGGGCCGCTCCTGTTGTGCTTGTTAAGAAAAAGGACAACACCTGGCGATTTTGTGTTGATTATCGACACCTCAACAAGATCACGAAAAAGGACGTCTATCCCTTGCCCCGTATCGACGACGCACTCGATTGTCTTCACGACGCCCAATATTTTTTATCTATTGACCTTCGCTCAGGTTATTGGCAGATTGCTGTTGACCCACTGGAACGCGAAAAAACCGCATTCGTAACTCCCGATGGCCTCTATCCGATGGCCTCTATCACTTTAAAGTGATGCCTTTCAAAAAAAAAATTATGGGGTTTTACGTGCCAAAACCAGTTCTGATTATGAGGCACGCCGTAGTGGGGGACTCCGGAAATTTGGACCACCTGGGGTTCTTTAACGTGCACCTAAATCTAAGTACACGGGTGTTTTTCGCATTTCGCCCCCATCGAAATGCGGCCGCCGTGGCCGGGATTCGATCCCGCGACCTCGTGCTCAGCAGCCCAACACCAAAAGTGATGCCTTTCGGCCTTTGCAATGCGCCGGCCACATTCGAGTGCATGATGGATTCGCTTCTTCGTGGCTTGAAATGGTCAACCTGCTTGTGCTACCTTGACGATGTCATTGTTTTTTCGACAACATTTGACAGCCATCTTCAGCGCCTCTCCACCATTCTAGAGGTATTCCGAAATGCCGGTCTCCAACTCAACGCCTCAAAATGCCGTTTGGGACGCCGTGAAATAACTGTACTTGGCCATCTCGTCAACGCGACAGGTGTCCAGCCCGATCCTGAAAAAGTTCGCGCCGTGAAGCATTTTCCTGTACCTTGTTCGGCCAAAGACGTACGCAGTTTTATAGGATTGTGCTCCTATTTCCGACGTTTTATTCGTAATTTCACCGACATTGCGCGTCCCCTTACTGCGCTCCTCAAAAAAGACGTTGCTTTTACATGGGGCTCACCCCAAGCTGCTGCCCTTTTGGCGCTTATAGGTGCCCTTACGACTTCCCCTAATTTAGCGCATTTTTATCCGACTGCACCGACGGAACTTCGCACAGACGCCAGCGGCCATGGAATCGGTGCAGTCCTCGCTCAGCGTCAGAACGGAAACGATTGTGTTATCGCGTACGCTAGCCGCCTCCTGTCCGCACCAGAGAAGAATTACTCCATCACGGAACGAGAGTGTCTTGCTCTTGTCTGGGCTGTCGCCAAATTTCGTCCCTACCAGTTTGGCCGCACATTTACCGTCGTAACTGATCATCACGCCCTCTGTTGGCTTTCTTCGCTCAAAGACCCTACAGGACGCCTTGGTCGTTGGGCTCTGCGCCTCCAAGAATACTCGTTTTCAGTGGTGCACAAGTCTGGTCAGCTTCATCAAGATGCCGACTGTCTCTCACGGCATCCCGTGGATTCCCCTGACGTCACCGAGCAAGACACCGACGCCTGCGTCTTGTCTATCTCGGACCTCGTTAATATACGGGAAGAACAACGCCGCGACTCGGCTTTACGGTCTATCATCGACAGTCTCAACTCCGCCACACCCGACCCTTCCCTCCACTTGTTCTTCGTTCAGGACGGCACCTTATACCGCCATAATATGCGTCCTGAGGGCCCTGAACGCCTCCTTGTCGTGCCTGCCCATCTGCAGTCAGATGTCCTTCGCCAGCTTCACGATGAGCCCACTGCTGGTCACATTGGTGTCACCCGCACTTATGATCGCGTCAGGCGCCGTTTCTTCTGAACTGGTCTCTATCGCTCCGTCCAACGATATGCCGCTAGCTGCGACAAATTCCAGCGCCGCAAGAGGCCAGCTACGTTACTTGCCGGTCTGCTTCATCCTATAGACATTCCCGCCGAACCATTCTTTCGTGTTGGGCTCGACCTTCTTGGTCCCTTTCCAACCTCGACATCAGGCAACAAGTGGGTCGCCGTCGCGACCGACTACGCGACGCGATACGCCAATACCCGTGCCCTCCCAACCAGTTGCGCTACGGATATCGCCGACTTTCTCCTTCATGACATCATCCTGCATCATGGTGCTCCTCGACAGCTTCTGACCGATCAAGGCCGATACTTTTTGTCTCGCGTCATCGATGACATCCTTCGCTCCTGCTCTACCCACCACAAGCTCACAACAGCTTATCACCCGCAAACGAATGGACTCACAGAGCACCTGAACCGAACTCTGACCGATATGCTTTCAATGTACGTCTCCGCCGATCACCGCGATTGGGACGCTACTTTGCCGCACGTTACTTTCGCCTACAACTCGTCCCGACATGACATTACTGGCTACTCCCCGTTTTATCTCCTGTATGGACGCGAACCTTCTCTGCCTCTCGATACTTTACTTCCTGTCAGCTCAACCACCACGTACGTTCGCGACGCCCTAGCGCGCGCCGACACAGCTCGCCAGATCGCACGTGAACGGCTCACAGTGTCTCAGGCTTCCCAGAAAGCCCTGTATGATAGTCGCCACAGAGACGTTTCTTACTCCCCAGGCGCCCTCGTGCTACTGTGGTCTCCGTCCCGCCGCATCGGTCTCTCCGAAAAGCTGTTGTCCCGCTACGATGGTCCTTACAGGGTGCTACGCCAAGTCACAGACGTTACGTATGAGATCGAGCCAGTCACCGCACCAGCGCCGTCTACGCCCCCACGCTCTGCTATCGTACACGTTGCGCGACTTAAGCCGTACGTAACCGGACCCTCTGCTCCGCCGTAGCAAGCACCGGGTCGGCGCTCTCGCCCCGAGGGGGTAGTGCCACGAGACAGTGAAGGGGCTGCTACTGTCGGTCGGACGAAGACGACGGCGACGAAGTGGCCAGAGGCGCGCGACAGCCTTGCATCCGTCGCTGCTGCTTGTCCAAACCTTGTATATAGCCATACTAACTCCCTAAATAAGCGTTATCACCGTAACAATATATTAAAGAAAATAAGCAAATGCGTAATTTTCTGTCGCCTAGGCTTACCATAAAAAATAATTTTATGTCTCGCAGAAGGTGTAGTAAACCCAGTAATGCTCATTTTCTTCTGTACTCTCGTAAGCAGGTCGAAGGGGCTGGGGATGTCACGTGATGACGCTCTTTAAACTACTAAAATAAATCTTTATATTAACGTTTCTTATGTTAAATTTATTAGAAAAACGTGTAAACAATAAGTTTTCACTTTAAATTTCGAGATACGCAAGTTTTTTTTTTTTTTTTTTGCCGATATTGTTTCGAACGCTAGCGCCTCGCTTTCGGTAGCGTGTCCAGAAGGAAACACTAAAAGGAGATCGTCGGTGCCGTGTGTCTGCTGCGCAACACCTCTTCATTCAAAAGTCTTTCAACTTTGTAAAAGACCGCTTGCGTAAAAGAGTTTTTGCGTGCTCGTGTGACAGAGGTATAAGTCATTGATATAGGCAGATGATGATGTACTTATGCAACTGTCACTCATCACTTGAAATGGGATTGACCCAAACCTTTGTGAGCTTATCGGATTGCAACCGTATGACAGCACAAGGGGGAAATAAGCTGTGCAATAGTGCCACCATCTCAGCTGGCTTGTCATGATGCTCTTGCCTGTCGGTTTCTTGTTTATATTTAATAGCCTTTCTATGTTATGAATTCACATCTTTCATGACAGTTACTGCACTAACGAAGGCACTGCACACGTACCCCTAATGAAGGAGGTACATGTACATGTAGAGCAGAGAGAATTTATGGGTAAGTAAAAAAAATATACACGTGTAAATACGTCAAACAAAGTATTTTCACATTAGAAGATATTCCACCGGCAATGAATGTACATTCAGAACATGCAATAAGTGCCATGTGAGAAAAATGGAGACGTGTGGTGCCGAAAACCTGCTTGCCTTTTGAATATTGATGTGAAGAAAAATTCCAATCTGTACTTTTGTCGGAGGGTATAATGTCAAAGTAGAAGTGAAAACGGGTGTTGTATGTAGCAGTCCATTATATACGTATATGCTACTCAAGTTGCACCAAACACAGCTATCAAAGTGCAAAGCAATGGACAAGTGACCGGGTCAATGTCTGACGCATTAAAAATCTCTCGCACTGATCATTTTGAGCTCCAAATGTGAAATGCATGCTGTTTTCAGCTACAAATAGTGCATATATATATATATATATATATATATATATATATATATATATATGCACCACAAGGAGCTGCACCACAAAGAGCTGATGTGACAAAAAATTGTGTACACCTGAGTGTTATATTGCATGTCGTGCAGTGCTATGGTGCATTTCATAGTGTCTCAGTTTCCTTAATACATTTTCGAATTTACAGATTGCTTCACATGTTTACAGCTAAAAACCACAGGGAAACCTCGGGAGACTACTTGCATTATGACTGAGAGGTCACAACACGAGTATTTGTGTGGTGTCCTTCCTGTTCAGTGATGTGGTTTTGCACTATAAATGTAAAATGTCACACCAGCAATCACCCTTACATTTCAAACGCATTTTTGAATGTAAGGCACTTATGCTGAGAAGCACATTTTGCCAGCAAATCTGCACCACCTTAATTTAAGTGCGATGGAAAGGGATGTTTGTGCATAGCCAAGCTGTTCTGGCGTGCCTGCAGGAATACAGCAGTGCCTGGTGGCACCGTATAGTTCAGGAGTAATAGTGAACAACTAGTAAAGGAATCGACTGATACTAAGCTGACCCATATGTAGGAGCATTATATTACCTAAGCCACACGCAAGGTTGCTTTCGGTGTACTGAAAAACCACAGCTTTGATTTGTCAAGTTATTTTACTGCACAAACACACAGCGCTGCAATAAAGTCTGTACAATGGTGAGCAATGCAGCAAGCAATGAAAGATTACTTGTGATGTGCGGATTTGAATAGTACACTTGAATGCATACCCAATTCACCTGCATTGTTTTCTTCTGGAACGATTTTATGTTTGGTACAGAGGCTGAGCTACTGTGGCCTACTGACTACAAATTTCAGTGATCTCTTTCACGGTGCTCATGGGGGTACCATTCATTTGGCTACTTGAATAGTGAATAGGTAGATAATGTAGCGCACCAATCTTGCACTTTTATGCAGAACACGTCGCGCATTATTCACAAAGCTGAACCAAAGTAACTATTTGTTGGTTTGTTATGAAAATAAAAAATGGCAATAAATATTTCCTCACGTTTTGTGCGGGCCTGTCTTCCACCATATGAGCCTTCAATTCATAGTCATGTACATGTTAAAGCAGCAACTAATTAAGAAAGACAAAAACAAAACCACTTACTACGTCAGATACCTTTTCAGCTAAGTCATTTAATAATCTTGATTTGCTGTCAAATAAAATACAGGTGCTGGCCAACTGTTTGTTATGGCATGCATTTTTTCATTTTCCTAAAATCTGGCTAGCTACGTTGTTGCTACATAAATACATAGACAACGCGTAGCCCATGCCCAACTCACTAAAATAACCTGAGTAGAGCTTACAATAGTTCACTTATCATGTGCATCCTGTGTGAACTTATTTTTCATATATAGAGTGATCGAAATAGAACACGCATGTATGATGCTGTATCAAACAGTCTCAAGTCGATCATCTTTGTCTGCTGCCATGGCTGAGAGAGGGAGCATGCCTATCATGGTACTGCTTAATTTTTGTGCACTTTCGTAATGTGTTTTACATTGTGTAAATGCTGAATTAGTATAAGTGCAGTATAATAGGTAATGAAAAGGCGGATGAGTTAGCCCGCAAAGGACATGATCACATAAAATTTATAAAAGTGTTTTTCACTAAAAGTGAGGCTTCAGTTTTGGCGAGCCGATATGTACTCAATGAACGGCATACAAGATGGTCTTCAACTTCAGGTAATTGCAAGTTTTTGTTCTACATCAACACAGAACTCCAATCAAGGCTACCACAATGTCTACCACGGCATCTGGAGACCCTGTTTCACCGGCTTCAACTGAATGTTGCATACATGAAAAATCTTCTTTTTTGCAATGGCCAGTCCACAAACCCATGTTGTGACAACTACATGTGGCGCCGTGCAATCTCTAGAGCACATCTTGCTTGACTTCCCAGCTTAAAGAGACGAGCGACATTGACATAAAATGAACATGGAAAAGCTTGACCAAGGCCCCCTGACATTGACATGGGTGTTGGGTTCCTGGCCTTGCCCATCAAAACAGCACTAAGCCCTGGACTTATTGCTTTAATGTATTGAGGTTTGCTGTCTAAACTAATTGACGTTTATAAACTGCGCAAGAAAACGAAGACACAAGAAGGAAAACACACACGACACACGAGCGCTCGTGGTGTCGTGTGCGCTCGTGGTGTCGTGTGTGTTTTCCGTCTTGTGTCTTCGTTTTCTTGCGCAGTTTATAAACGTCAAAAAGCTATGAACCAACTAGCCCACCAGAACGTCCTACTGAAGTACATTTCTTCTCCTCTGGGCTCTATTTTATGTGCACAACCTAAGCAAGAGGCAGCTATTTCATGTGTGAACCTCATCGCAGTGTCCACGTGCCAGTCCCGCGTACTGGCTTATTGCCTGAAGCGCCGGATCGTCCCTCCACGCGTTCAAGCGATATTTGGGCCTCTCATTCCGTCCTGGGGCCACGTCCGAAGAATTACGAAGATATTGAAGTCTGAATGCTGGAGAAACGTGAGACTCTACTCTGACTGGCTAAAAGTGCTACTCCAATGCGACCAGGACGCGTTCATGGCGGCCAGTCGTCTCGCCGCATATAAAAGGTTAGCTGCGAGCGCTGCAGAGTTCTTATGGCAACGCGCAAGATGGGCTCTCCCTGAGAAAAGCAAAAGAAGCGTGTCTGCCAGTACCGTCACCGTTCTCGAGAACGCTGTTCTGCCTGAAGATGTACAGGGGATACTCGAAAAAGGGCCGAAGTTTTCGTTCGAGCCAGCACCCAAGCGGTCGGAGCTTCTTGCCTTAGTGCGTCAAGTAGGGCAGCGTGTTCCGGAAAAGCAGCGGGAACGCGTTGTGGGGGACGGATTGGACTGTCTGCAACGCACAGTTAGTGAACAGCCGGGGAATAAAAACCCCTTAAGGAAAGTGGTGCGCCACCTCAAGGAAAACGATCTCGCCGTCTTACAGGCAGACAAAGAAGGCGGTTTCGTCGTTATGCCTGCCGCAACTTTTGACAGAAAGGCAACTGAAGCCGTAAAAAAGAATTTCAAGCAAGCTGACTTCCTTCCGAAGAAGCAAAAACGTCTTGCCGTCAAGCTACTAAAAAGCATGAACCTGGATTCATTAAGGAATGTTGTTGAGAGCAAAGTAACGAGCCACCTCGAGATCTTCTTCTCCGGTAAGACCCATAAACCGGACTGCCCCCTGCGTGCCATCGTGTCAGAGAAAGACACTTGGCAAAAGACAATTGGGAAGTTTCTTCAATCGAACCTACAAAAGATAGTTGGCAAGGACCCCTTTTTGGTCCGATCTTCGACGGAAGTCGTCAGACACCTGAAAGAAGGTCTTCCGATGGCTACCACAAAGTTTTCGATTGACATCGAGGACCTGTTCTACTCAATCCCGCATGACGGTTTGTTCGCCGCTATTAGGCAACAAATTCAAGAGACTGGAGAAGTAGCCTTTCAGAACACAGCAGGGGTGAGCACCGAACATTTCCTTGAACTGTTAAGCTTTTATTTGAGTTCCACGGCCATCGAGTTTGACGGAAAATACTATGTGCAGAAGGCTGGAATTTGCATTGGTTCGGCAGTCGCACCCTTCTTTGCGATATCTATCTGTCGGTGTTTGATCAAAGAGTTCAGCAACTAATTTCCGGGGAACATGTCGTGCGGATTTTCCGTTATGTCGACGATTACTTAGTCATACTCCACGTGTCCACAAGTGATAACCTCAATGATGCCGTAGATCGCATTTTGAATATATTTCAATCAGCTTCGGGAGGGCTCACCTTCACCCACGAGCTAGCCAGGGATAATGTCCTTCAATTTCTGGACCTCAGCCTCCATTTTGACGCTAAACACATCTGTTGGTATTACAACCCGAGGACAAAGAAGGCCCCACTGCCGTTTGAAAGTGCTCATTCGAAACTAGTTAAAAGGGCCAACGTAACCCTAGCTTGTAAATCCGCACTGGAAAAATCCTGCGAGCACAAATTAGAACTCAGTTTCAATCAGCAAGTTAGGCGCTTCCTTTCGGCTGGTTACCCTCAGAGTTTAATCACAGGTGCCTGTGAAAGTCTCTTGCAAAAACTGAAAGGTAGAAAGCAACAGAAAGAGGATATTAAGAAAGATAAACTGCAAGTCATGCCCTACATTCATCGAGTTTCGCACAACATCAAAAAGGTGGCAAGCCGCTACGGGGTCAAGGTCGTATTTTCGGCTCCATGCAAACTTAGTAGAGTGTGCCCAATGGTGACAGGTAAGAAAAAGATTAGACCCCAGTGCTCAACCATGCACGAAACGAACTACACCGAGTGTGTTTGTGGGGTAGTGTACTCAATTCCCTTGACTTGTGACAGCATTTATATTGGTCAAACGGGCAGGTGTTTTAATGAAAGGGCACGGGAACACCAGTGGCATGTAAAGAACAATGCAGGAGGCACTTTGGCCCAACACTGTAATAGATGCAGAGGAAACGATGAGGGCGGAAGAAATAATCCTTGCAAACCGATTCTCAAAAACACAACGTTCTTGTTCAAATCGAGGGACCAGACCGAAAGGGAGATTGTTGAAGCTTTTTATATAATAAAAACAGGCGACAAGTGTATCAGCACGCCGTCTCTCTCGTTATTGCCAGAAGAAGTTAATTTTCTGGAATGTGCCTTGTAAAAATCCTTCTTGGCGTTCAAATTTTGCGTTTTTTTTTTTTTTTTCGTTGGTTTTACACTGAAACAACGCCTCAGCGCTACCTTTTTTACCATGTTTTTATGCTTTTCATAGCCACGTTTATAGTTTTCGTCGACTTCATCTTTACATCTCGTGTTATTTTTTTAAAGCTTTTTCTTTATCCTTCATGCCTTTTATCACATCATCGCCTCTACATTTGTTGTTTGATGTATTATTTGTTGATTATATTTCTTTTTTTATTATTTTTTCTAACGTATTTATCACCTCATCCTACACCTTTACCATGGTTATTTGTTAAGTGACATCTACCATTTTCATTTCGTTCACGTGGAAAAAAAGAAAGAAAGGAAGAAAAAAAACTGCGCTCGTGGTGTCGTGTGTGTTTTCCTTCTTGTGTCTTCGTTTTCTTGCGCAGTTTATAAACGTCAAAAAGCTATGAACCAACTAGCCCACCAGAACGTCCTACTGTCTAAACTAAGACTCACGCGCATCGCCTCATCAGGACTGTGATCTTATTTTCTTTTGGATTGGCCATCTACCTTCATCACCTCGAACACTTACTCTACTGCTGATAACGTGACACGAGCTGCATTTTCTTTTTCGTTTTTCTTCTGCCTACCCTTTTCTAGGGCCTTACTTCTCCTTCGTCCCATTCGCTGCAGAGTAGCATGTGGGCGAAAATATGCTTGCTGAACACTCTGAATTTTCAACAAAGAGCTTTCTCTCTCTCTCTAAGTAATAAAGGGGCAACACATTGGCCACCCACGCTGACAAGAAAGAATGTAATTATTTGATTTCACTCGAAATAAGTTGTCTTATCAGCGATATAAATTACTATTAGCTTTCAAATAAATATTCTGCTTGAAAACATCTCATCAGTATGTGTCTGCATAAGGTGACCACTATACGTACAGTCTGTTTCACACTTAGGGGGAAACTCGGAGCGCCTGTTTTCCCCTAAGTGTGAAACAGACTGTACATATTGCTTTTATGCCTGTCATAATGAATTGTACACTTGCTGCTTAACTTTCAATTCCTTGCTGCGTCAAGTTAAGCACTTATGCACAGCCTTTTTACACACTGTGAGAACTTCATCCATGACTGAGCCCATCTAAGGTTTTATTTTGTTTGGAAAGCTTACAAGCAGCAAGTATTCAATTTCTGAGAGGCACGTTTTATGCCGCGCTTCGCCTTTGGTGGTTTTATATATGCAAAAAAAAAAAAGAAAGGAAAAGGCATTTCATGCATCCAAGTGCTTTTTAAGCAATCTTAAAATTGGCAGAGTGAAAAAAAAGCATGAACACGCAAATGCAAGCATTTGCTTGCACAGTCGTAAAACTGTATGAAGAAACTGATTCTTTATTGGGCGAACCTGTGCCCACAAAAGCAAGTTACACTCGAAGCACAACGACAGCGGCGAACACAGTCGGCGATCGTCGAAAATCTGATCAGCGGCGAAACGCGTCGGCTTTTATGCATGAGTCACCGAAGGTTCCAGATTATTTTCTGGTGCCCGCTTGTCTTCCAGGAAGTTCTAGACAATTCGCGTCGGTCATACAATCAGATTACGTAAGCGTCGGTGACAACAGATAACGGATAGAAGCATCGATAACGTTCGAGAAACTTCGGAAACATGCAGGCGCGTCCTGCGCCTAGCGATAACGTTTAACATTTGTTAGTCGGTGAAAAGCGGTCACCGCTGAAAGATAAACATGTACACGTGTCAATATCAGCAAGGTGTACTCACACCTTGCTGATATTACTATTCAGCACCCTCACACGGGTGCTGAATAGTAAAGAGGGGTGTCGTGTCGACTACGCAGCTGTATTCGGTAACAGTTGTGCGTGTGTTCTGTTTTCTTGCAAACTGTCACTAACACTACAGAAACAGCGCCATCGCACCGAACACGGGGATTTTGGTCGAATCGCTCGGCGATACTATCGCTTTCGCGTAATGTAGAACGTGGCATGTTGGATGATTCGACAGGTTTTGCTCAACCAGCCAAGGCAGCGCGCCCTGACAGTGATCGTCCGAGGATACGTGCCATGTTGCGACATGATGCGATTGCAATACATTTTAAAAGGTGGCGCAGATAAGATGAGTGTGCGGTGCTTCGAACAAGGATGACGGCGCCAATGCAACACATGCGGCTACAGAACAGAATGTGACAGCCTAGAGTCGCATTTTCACCGTGACGCGGAAACTTGAAGTCGCATCTGCAGAAATATGACAGCGTCGTCTGCTGTCAATGGTAGTTGCCAACCTTGAACTCTTTGCTCCGCTGAATGGTTGCCAGCTGTCAACAGATCGCGTCGTCCAATCGGAGTGTGCGTGCAATCCACTCGTGCGGATGCAGCGTACGACGGCTTTTTCGACACGATCCGCCTTTAGGCCTTCCGCCCTGGTCCGCAAGAGGGCGGAGGCGTGCGGAGCGGATGTGGCGGCCGCATTCTGCAGCAACAAATGCGGTAGCCGCATTTTAGATGAAGGCGAAAATGCTCGAGGCCCGTTTAGATTTAGGTGCACGTTAAAGACCCCAGGTGGTCTAAATTTCCGGTATACATTTCCGCCGCTACCCTTCAGGTGCTGGTTAGGCTGCGCTCGCGCAGGATCTTAGGCTACGTTCACACTTGGTCTCGAAGCTGCAGGAAGCGGCAAAATCTTGCAAAAATCCGCCCGCCTAGGCGGCAAAACAGGCAGAAAAACAGGCGGCGAGCCAAATCGGTCTCGAACCAATTTTTTCGCCATGGCGAAGCGGAAACGCGGCGGAAAGTCGTTCTGCTCGACCAGAAGCTACACTAGCATGTAAACATCCGGTCGTAAAATTGAACATGGCACCAAAAGTGTAGGCTGCAATGCTGATCGACGCGATCAAGAACCACCCCTTGCTCTACGACAAGAGTGGTACTAAAACGTACTGTCAGCAATACTCGCGATATTATTCAACGTCGCGCGGCCGGAGGTGCGGTAATGAAGCCTTGGCATGACCCAACTTCTAACACTTTAGCAAAGCCAGGCAAACCCACCACCGCCGTTTCCGAGGTGTCCGCGTCTTCCGTTTATTCATTGTCCATTTCTAGAAAACAAGTAGGTAGAAGTATAAAAGCCATTTCTTCTTCCACTTACATGGAAGACAATAGTTAGGCAGTTTCCTCGTTGGCGCTCCATAATTCTCCTCGCACGTGCACGGCATGTTGCAGAAGTCGCGGGGTGCTTTTCTCGTCGCGACGATAGATTGGGAGCGTAGGTCTCACGTAGGACGCGCAGGCTTCGGCGAGCCCCAACACAAGGGCCAGCCCGGGTTTTAGCTTCCGTGTTCCCGTTGCCGCTTTGGTGTCCTGGAGGCGCCGACAATAATACGAAATGATAAAATGTTATTACAACTTGTAAATAAAATCCATTAAAGAAATATAATCACGCCTATAGGCACCAACCTGTGACTCAGCGCTACCGCGCCCGTGTGAGGAGAATTACGGAACGCCAACGGGGAATTTACCGAAGGTCGCAGACGACACGCGAAGTTGCGCAAGATGATCACTTTTGATGACGGGTGGGTCAAAGAATGAACATACCTCTCGAAATGCGATAATGAGCGCCACCACGCCGACAAACGTACGCAGACTAGATAGATGTGGACAAAAGCGGCAGCGGCGGCCGCGGCGGTAGCAAAACAAATGTAACAACTTGGACATGCGTGGAGAAATCTTTCCGGCCTCTTTGGCCTTTCCGCCCGCTTGCCGCTTCCCAAGTGTGAACGTAGCCTTAGTCTGCGCTCGAAACGGCTCTTGTATGCGATTGCGCCCCTACGGAAGGCTGGTAGTTACTGTTGTGTTGTTGAATCCCAAACTAGCAATTACGGAAGGCTGGTAGTTGCTGTTGTGTTGTGGAATCCCAAACCAGCAATGTACACACGAAGGGGTTGATGCCAGCAGTGAAATTCCACTGACTCGCAACAGAATGCACGAAACAGACAGCCGACAAGCATGGATTACTGCTGTGCGCAGTACAGCGTAAGTAAACTCTTGTTGCAGGCGCCGACAGTTCTCGTCGGAGTTCACGCGTCCTGAGAAATTGATTATGAGCACTATGCACTGAACAAGACCGGAGTTCATTCCTGCATCACTAGTACACCAATCAGTCGAGATTCTGTGAGGTACAAGGCCGCTTCCTGTTTGCACCGGCGTAAGTGAAGCAGAAATGAGTTGCACGCACTACTTAAAATGTCTTTGATATACATGTATAGAGTCTGCTTAAACTACCGATATTTATTATCGAACACGTTACATAGAGGAAAGCAGACTACATAGAGAAACAGACTGGGAATCCGCATGGCGTCGGGGCACTGGTGGTGTTATTTTCTATTACATGACAAAGAGTACAAAATTATTATTCTTAATTAGAGATTGTGCTATTGAGTACTAGCTCTGTTCTTTTTTACCATTATAAACGCTAAATACCGTTCAGCATCATCGATCTCTCACGGGACCTCTGGCCTGGATTTAAATTTTTTTCCGGTATTTTCGCGTACACTGTGAAAGTAGGAAATGTTCGCCAAGAAATGCTTCGCATTTAAAAAATTACCGCATATCCACGAAGTGAATAATGAGTGGGGCGAAGCAGTGCGGTGTGTGATATGTGGCGATATATATGCGGTGTGATATGTGGCTGCATTGCAGGGACCTTGCCGGCTACCAAGGAATCTTTGCACGTCGAGCAAACCACGTACTCACTGTGATAACCACCGGAGAACTCTTGCTGCAGCACTGCGACGGCGTTGACTCGCGACTGTTCGTTTCGTATGTTGCCGATTTTTATCAACGCGTTGCCGAATCACACACCTTGCAGCTGTGTCCGAAACTGCGATCGAGGAAATCGCGCTTGAACCGCGCATCGGCGCCTCCCGTCTCCGGCAAACAACGCTTCTGGCGTTTAGCCGCCGCTTCCCAAGCTCTCACCTCCGGGGTAGCAGCTTATAGCAGCACCTCCGCAGTAGCAGCTTGTTGTCGGCTTTGCCGCTTTGCGGCCGCTTCCCTCGCTCTCGCCTCCGGGGTAGCTTGCTGTCGGCGTTGCCGGAGAGCCGCCGCTTCCCACGCCCTCAACTCCGGGTCTGCTTGGCGTTTTATTGCGATAGCAATTATATGGACACTCCAAAGCAGATTTCTGCCGTCGGCGTCGTCGTCGCCGTCGCCCTCGCCGTCGCCGTTGCCGTGAGGTTCCGTATGACGTCAATGGAGATGAAATCGTCGCCGCGCGCCGCCGAACGCTGTATGCGCGAGTGAGAGGGCGCGAGGAACGCGCTCTTTCACGGGGAGTGAACCCACGGCGGAGAACCAACGCGCGTTCTGCGCCGTGCTTCCTAAAGGGCTGCAGAAGTAGGCGTCTCTTTCCTCCTTTACAATCACCATATATGTTGAGCAAACGCGCCTTCTTCCGCCGCGCGAAAGGCGCTGGGGGGGGGGGGGGGAGGGAAGGGAAGGGAGGTGACGTTTAGCTGTGGCACCAAGTGAAGTGCCTATTTATATCAGAGGCTCCTGCAACAGTCGGCAACGCCGCACGCATTTGTGTGAACGCGGGCAAAACGCCGACGGTGTCGGCATTAGTACTGCGTGTTGCCGGTGCTGCTGTATGTCCAAGTTTTTATACAGCTGATAAAGCAACTATCATTACTCCGTATAGCTCTCTACAAATTTGCTATCGCAATTGATGCTTCGCCTTTCAGGTGAAACTGCGACCACTTTTTTAAAACGCTTTTTTCTTTCCCAATGTTTGTTCGCTCCAAACATAGTCGCCCTTCAATCGCTGCTCCCATAACCACCTTTGCTGATGTCGGTGACAATTCGTTCTGAACCGCTTTTCGCCCGAAGCTTCGCGACCTATGTGAATCGACCTTGCCTGAAGTGTTCTGATGTTGGCATTGACTCCCAAGCAGCGGTGTTCGTGAATGAACGTTTGTGTCCATAGTTGAAACAACTTTTATTGCGATAGCAATTATATGGACACTCAAAAGCAGATTTCTGCCGTCGTCGTCGCCGTCGTCGTCGCCGTCGCCGTGAGGTTCCGTATGACGTCAATGGAGATGAAATCGTCGCCGCGCGCCGAACGCTGTATGTGCGAGTGAAAGGGCGCGAGGGGCGCGCACTTTTACGGGGAGTTAACGCACGACGGAGAACGAACGCGCGTTCTGCGCCGTGCTCCCTTAAGGGCTGCAGAAGTAGGCGTCTCTTTCCTGCTTTACAATCACCATATATGTAGAGCAAACGCGCCTTCTTCCGTTGCGCGAGAGGCCGTGGGGGAGGGGGGAGGGGGAGGGAAGGGAGGCGACGTTTAGCTGCGGCACCAAGTGCCTATTTATATCAGAGGCTCCGGCAACAGTCACCAAAGCCGCACGCATTTTGAGCGAACTCGGTCAAAACGCCGACGGCGTCGACAACAGTTCTGCGTGTTGCCGGTGCTGCTGCATGTCCAACTTTATACAGCTGATAAAGCTAATATCATTACTCTGTATAGCTCGCTCTACAAATTTGCTATCGCAATTGATGCTTCGCCTTTTAGGTGAAACTGCGACAACTTTTTTGCTGCTTTGCCGATGCTTCCCGCGCCCTCGCCGCCGGAGTATATAGCTTGCTGTCTGCGTAGACGCTGAGCCGCAGCATGCCGCGCCTTACGTTAGTCCATGGCAGAAAGAGATCGTGTGGTCTGGAACGTGGCATACACAGCAACGCCATCTCGTGTATAGACGTTGAGCCGCTGCATGCAGCGTTTCATCCATGACAGGCAGATGGCGTGGCAGTCGATGTGAGCACGGACGACGCCGGACGGACAAGGCTAGACCCTAAGGATCTTCGCCCCTAAAACTCGTGCGGCCGCAACTTTCATATGGGGACGGATTACCAGCGAAGCTCTTTAGGCTGCATACATATGGGCTGCATATATAATGAAATATTACGTTCTTTTCGCACGGTACCACACTACGCCGACAAAAGCGCCGCCGCGGTCACTGCATCTACCATGCATCCGCCGCAACCGCTGCTGCAGTTGCGCCGGCACCTCCGTAGCGCGTGACGTTATAACCACAGAAGCGCAGGCCTCGTGCACAGGCGCCATCCCCACACTCTTTCCCCTGCCCCCAAACCCGTCTCCATTTTTGTCCACGAGCCGTGTCCCCGATACGGAAGTCAGCCGCCCAGGGTACCCCCCCTGGGAACGCATGCGGGGGGGAGAGAGAGAGAGAGAACAACTTTATTTTTTTAAAAATAGACCCCAGTCCGGGTCCACCAAAAAGAGCGAGGCCTAATCTTCAGACAGGCCCAGAAGTTTAAGGTGTACGAGCAGTGCTTTCATAATGTCTGGGGAGGAGTCCGCCAGCCACTCCTCCAGGGTCGCAGGTCTTCTTGTAGTAGGTATGTGACTGAGGCTCCCGCGCATGGCTGCATGGGCACCCGGACAATCCCACAGAACGTGGGCGTTATCCGGGAAACCACCGCATGCCACACAGGTGGGAGGCCCGTCATTGCCTTGTATGTAGTGCTGTATGTGGGGGGTCAGTAGAGAGTGTGTTTGCGCACGCCGCACTAGGGCCGCCTCGCGTCGCGTCATGGAGTGGGGTGGATTCGGATAAACTCTGCAGCTGCTACGCATTTCGTCTAATCTTTCGCGCCGATCGGAACGTGCCAGAGCAAGTAATTCGGTACGGTTCAGTGAATCCGGCCACCACAGGGGAGGGCCCGGGAGACTTGCGCGGGACGTGGCATGTGCCACTTCATTCCCTCTAATCCCCGAGTGACCAGGTATCCACTGTATCCGCACACGTATGGAAGGGTGGGCATCAAAGTGGTTAGCTAATGCATTGTAATGCGCGTCTGGAATGTCACCTGTCGCGAGGGCTCGACAGGCTGCTTGACTATCTGTGCGTATCAGTATATTACGGGCATGCGGGTTGGGCATGGTAACGGCCTCTACAACGGCCGTGATTTCTGCCAGGCATTGCGTGCTAATGTTGTAATGGAAGCCCCAGGACAATGGTACTCATAGACGCGTGGCTCTGCGATTGCTCAAGGTTGTACAGAGGTCAACACACTTCTCTAGAACGCGCGAACCACGTGCTGATTACTGCGTTGACCATATCTTCCGATGACAAGTGGCACAAAATTGTCCTTCGGACGCTATCCCTGTCCGGTAGCCCTCGCAGCTCTGAGAAGGAGATGCGTCCGTGTAGAAGATCCACTCTTCTGTGTTTTCGTGGAGATGTTGGGCTCGTGCTTAAGTGCGTAAGTGTTGCCTCAATATCTCTATCACGCAAAGAACCACTTTACATGAACGCGAATGCGCACTGAGAAACTGTGATTGTGCTCCCTGTATAAATTAGTGGCGTTCTTTTCTGATTAAACATTGTTGGAAGTGGCGCCCTGTGTGTGTGTGCTCTCTCTTCGTCCATCGTCGTTTTCGCGCCTTCACTTCAGATCATGCTTAACCAACACGCCCAACTATCCATCCTAACAACTTAGAAGGGACACTCGTCGAGCTGCGTCGGAAGTCTTTACCACCTTCTTGCCTCACAACGTTTTATTGCGATAGCAATTATATGAACACTCAAAAGCAGATTTCTGCCGTTGCCGTCGCCGTCGCCGTGAGGTTCCGTATGACGTCAATGGAGATGAAATCGTCGCCGGTGGTAAGTGGTAAGTGGTTCTTGAGGGAAAGGGAAAGGTTGGCGCTATCTTCTGCAGCCCTTGAGGGAGCACGGCTCAGCGCCGCGTGCCGAACGCTGTATGTGCGAGTGAAAGGGCGCGAGGGGCGCGCGCTTTCACGGGAGTGAACGCACGGCGCAGAACAAACGCGCGTTCTGCGCCGTGCTCCCTTAAGGGCTGCAGAAGTAGGCGTCTCTTTCCTCCTTTACAATGACCATATATGTAGAGCAAACGCACCTTCTTCCGACGCGCGAGAGGCCGTGGAGGAGGGGGGGGGAGGGGGAGGGAAGGGAGGCGACGTTTAGCTGCGGCACCAAGTGCCTATTTATATCAGAGGCTCCGGCAACATGTAGTCACCTGGCGCTGAGCCGTGCTCCCTCAAGGGCTGCAGAAGATAGCGCCAACCTTTCCCTTTCCCTCAAGAACCACTTATCATCATGTAGTCACCAACGCCGCATTGGCGCTGAGCCGTGCTCCCTCAAGGGCTGCAGAAGATAGCGCCAACCTTTCCCTTTCCCTCAAGAACCACTTACCACCAACGCCGCACGCATTTTGAGCGAACGCGGGCAAAACGCCGACGGCGTCGACAACAGTTCTGCGTGTTTCCGGTGCTGCTGCATGTCCAAGTTTATACAGCTGATAAAGCTAATATCATTACTCCGTATAGCTCTCTACAAATTTGCTATCGCAATTGATGCTTCGCCTTTCAGGTGAAACTGCGACAACTTTTTAACACGAAAGTGTTTTATGCTGGGGTCCACCAAGACTTCACTGACGTATTTCCGTCACGGAAATACGTCACACGAACATACACGAACATAATACAAAGAAAGAAACCAGAAGAAAAAGTTCCACAAACATGCAAAATTTGGAAATCGAACCCCTTCTGCAGCCCTTAAGGGAGCACGGTTTGGCGCTGAGCCGTGCTCCCTCAAGGGCTGCAGAAGATAGCGCCAGCCTTTCCCTTTCCCCACGAACCACTTACTACTAAGGGAGCACGGCGCAGAACGCGCATTTGTTCTCCGCCGTGGGTTCACTCCCCGTGAAAGCGCGCGTCCCTCGCGCCGTTTCACTCGCACATACAGCGTTCGGCGACGATTTCATCTCTATTGACGTCACACGGAACCTCACGGCGACGGCGACGACGACGGCGACGACGACGGCGACGACGACGGCGACGGCAGAAATCTGCTTTGGAGTGTCCATATAATTTCTATCGCAATAAAACGTTTCTACAGAAACGTTCGGAACGGGGTTTCAATGCCTTTATTTGATGCGCTCCGCCGACGAGTTCCAGAATTGTTTGAGAAGCACGAGACAGCTCTCAAGGCTATGTTTCAAGGTACCACGGTGTCGGTAATGACCGATGAAACCGCCGATGACTGATCAAAAATCGGCTGTGAGCGTGTTCGAGCCCCCTCCAGAATTTTCCCGCTGGAGGCAGCGCCCCCCCTCCCCGCCCCCAAAGTTTCATTACCGGAGTTGTGTTACCCACATAACTTGAGGATTTTTTTGCGTTGCGCCTATCTTTTCACTTTTGTTGTGACTAAAAGCTTACGGCATCATTGTTGGCGCTAACGTGCACGGCTTTTAATTTATACTTTCGCTTTATTTCGGTAAATCCTGACAATAGGAGGTCAAGCGCATTAGAATTTAGTGGCCGCTGCCTCGTCTGTGTTTCACTTCAACATTTTTTATTTTATTTCTGCTGGGAACATCATGCACAGACACAATATATTTCAATATATACACTGCACAAAGTTTATTATATATTTTAAAGAGAAGGAGGTAGCCAACTAAATAGATAGCCTAAGCATAGAGAATGAATATGCTGATGTATGTTCACCTCACTTCAAATTACTTTGCGTGCTTTTTTTTACCCTGAAAAAACCTGCACACTTCAGTGACCTCTTCGGCAGAGTCTTCTATCAACGGCATGTAAAAAGCACGTGAGTGATATGGTCCTCAATATTGATTCTCTTTCCAGTAGCCAATGCTGGAAACAGCATTGCTGATACAGGTGCTTCAGCAAACACTTTCAAAACATTTTTAAAGGTTGCGTGCGGCAGATAGCACAATTCTAGTTCATGAGCTGGTCTACTCGAAGAGGCGGACATTACTTGCACAAAAATTGAAATGCATAATCGACTAATTAGCGAAAATTCACCAATTAGTATTTTAACATGTTAACTTATGGCCCACGTTGCAATTTACAAATTGTAGCCATGGAGTTCGCAAGGCGGATGCACTAGGATTCTCAGGATGGCACCAGTTTTCAGTTATGAATTCCCGAAGATTGCGGAGAAATGCATTGGCGTTCCAGTTACTTTTGAGCTTACCCGCCGTGGTTGTTTAGTGGCTATGGTGTAGGACTGCTAAGCATATATATTATAAGGTCGCGGGATCAAATCGTGGCCACGGCGGCTGCATTTCGATGGGGGCGGAATGCTAGAACACCCGCATACTTCGATTTAGGTGCAGGTTAAAGAACCCCCGGTGGTATAAATTATTCCAGTCCTCCACTACGGCGCGCCTCATAATCAGGTCGTGGTTTTGGCACGTAAAACCCCATAATTTATATATCTATTCATACTTTTGTGCTTTCGATGCATAAAACGACGTTTTGTTAAGAAAGTGACTGGCACGTCAATGCATTTCTCCACAGAGTTGAAAAATTAATATCTCGACACTAGTGTCAGCCTGAGAATTAGCTCCAAAAGGATCCAAACTCCACCACTAGAATTTGTAAATTGCAACATGGGCTATAAGGTAATTAGTTAAAACCTGATTGGTTAATTTTCATTGGTTAATAATTGGGCATTTCAATTTTTTGTGCAAGTAATGCCAGCCTCTTCTAGTAGACGAGCTCATGAACTAGAATTATGCTATCTGCCACAGGCAAACCATTAAACATTTTTGGAAGTGTTCGCTGCAACACCTTGTGTATAGAATTCACTCAGTAACCGAAATTATGCCAAGCCGGATTCACTGAAATCAGAATAACTAGAAGTCATGCGCAGCAACGCTTACATTCGGACTCAAAGTACTAAAAAAAGAATGAGTGCAATTTGGCCGGGAAGGCGAAGTAGTATTAGTGATGCGAAGTAGAAGACAATTACACGAAGGAAGATTATTACCGTGCAAATTCGTGTAAGGATCGTACCCGTGTAAGCGCCGCACCCGCAACTTGACAGCAAATATAAAAAAAAATAAAAGACATCCAACCGAGAAGCAATCGCGTTCCGTGCGCTGATTCTGATCGGGCTCAACAGCGAATTGTCGAGAGTAGCGTACTTTCGTGCATCGCTACTGGACGTCGAGTGAAGGCGATCGCGGAGGTTTACGGCGGATTTCACACTCGTAGTTGGAAAAATGAAGTCAAATGGCGTGGTTCCATCAAAGGCCCGTCAAAATCGCGACAGAAAAGTGCCCCCCTTTTAAGAGTCTATAGGTTAGTTATAGTGGCCATATAAATTGTAGTAAACGTTCACTTAAAATTAAAATAACAAGCATAGCGGACATAGTAAGCACAGACCATGTAAACCTCTAAATACCTCACTGGATGACCTCGAGCACTCGCTTTCACAACGCAAGCATTGTGAAGAACGCCGGCGGCAGAGGCGATCGGTTCGTACAGCCGCGCGATTCACCGAAACTCTGAAAATTAGATTCATCATCATTATCTGCATATTTTTATGTCCACTACTGACGGCCTCTGTGAGTGATCTGCGATGACCTCTGTCTCTTAACTCTGCAGCACTAGGGGCGCACAAAGACAGCCCGGCAAGAAAGACAGCGCATGAAGTTAGCGATCCCTTCCTTTTAACTATGAAGTTAGCAACCATTCCTGCTCACCCTTTATCATTTCACTCACCAATGATTACCAACAATTATATATGGCACGCGGGCCGCATAAGCGTCAGCCGAGCACAGTCATTCACAGCTACGGCAGGGCTTAAGGAGAAGACGCGTGCTCTCCTTCCCATTCGCGTTTGATTACGTGACCTACAACTGACCCGAATATTGAGCGCCGTGGGAAGACAATGCCCATCAAGCCGCCATCCTTCTCCGCTCACTGTTACATGCTTTTTCCCGCAACCGCAGTATATGGGTCGCTCATTTATATGCCCTTTAAGACCCAGTGATTCCAAATGGAATCATCAATTTCGTAGCTCAGCGGGCAACCGCGGGTTAAAAGAAGAAGGTTGTTCTTACGCTAAAACCCATATTTAGCCCTTGCTCTACATATGCTGGCAAGCTGGTAGACTCAAGGAAGTGCTGCCACCTCTGAACGAAAAAAATTAAAGAATCGCTTGCACTGATCCCGCCATTCGTTGAGATCTTTTTCAAAGTGCAGAGGTACGACAATTATTTGGCCTTTCACTATTAGGTGTTATACTATCCATTTCCTGTAAATTTATTCGCAGTAAAGTATTTGCGGGTACCGGAGAACTTTGCGAATCTTGATGATTCCAAATGGAATCATTGGGACGTAGCGGCCCCGACTACTCACGCGATGCATTTTCGATTGACGCTACCTCACTGACTAAATCCCGTATTTGTTAGCGCTCAAACGGTGTTCTCATGCCGTACTTGGCCATGTTTTGGGCGCTTGTTACCTGATGGATCATTATCGCGTCAGGAGCCTGTATTGTTAGTGGAGCTTAGCTCTGTTTTTTGTGATTTTATGCTGTTGATATGAGCTTATGCCGTGTAGATAAACTTTTTTTTTGGAAATCCCTCCGTAATACGGAAACATTTTATTTCGGAGCAGACGGCGACAATCATCACATGCGAGTTTTAAAGGAAAAAGAAAGAAGTCGCGATCTCTCGAGGTTGTGCTGATCTCTCGAGGTGACATCGATTCGTCCGATGAAAAAGAAGTCATAGAGACTAAATAAAGGAGAATGTGCTCTTACTCCCGCATTCGGTGCTAGAAGTGTGGCACACACCTCTGCCTCAACAAAGAACCAGAATTTCTTGAATGAGTTTCATTTAAAATAGACTTTTCACGTATTGCTTGAAACAACGAATTTCAAGTCCACCAGGTCCCACTGATTCCATTTGGAATCATTAAATAAGTTTTGATTGAAAAGTGTGAGCACAGATTTTTAATTTTGTTAATTACCACGATCATGCGCATCTCAAATTGTAAAGAGCAATTGTTTACATTGAACAGAATTAATTTGGGCCTGAAAGGGTTTAATGCGGAAGAGCGCGGCGACGACAACAGCGAACATTTGACTGGAGTGTCGCCAGAAAGCGAGAAATGGAAAATTGTTAGCAAGGTTTCTGAAAGCTGGTCGCCCCCCCTACACATGAAGCGTACAATGATTTGTTTGCACTCTGGGGATATTTGGAAGCAGTTGAGCAGGATCTTGAAACACAGTTGCAGAATGAAAACACTGCACACGTCGAGGCCCATCGGATTGCAATGAAATCTGCAATGAGTAAAGCCGCTAGCAAAGCGCTAGTATACTTGGAGAAATCTTGGAAGTTCTTCAAGAGGTGCTTGGATCCTCTGCAAGTCGCGTGTCTTTCACAGAAGAGGTCAGAGTTTGCAGATGTGCCTGGACTTGTGGAAAAATCACAAGCCCTAGCTGCTGAATGGCAAGCGTACCTGAATTATGCCCAAGAACTCAAATCTAGTGGCGGGTCTTATCACGATTTCTTTCTAAACTAGAAAATTCAAGTGTAGATTTTCATGTTCTGGCTTTCTGGGCAGGGAGGGAACTGCTCACTCCAACACTTTCTTCTATTGCACTTAAATGCCTGTCAACTCTGTTGACGCAGAAAGATCATTCAGTCGCTATGGTGACATTGCGTCCCACAAGCGCCATTCTCTCAGTGAAGAGTGTACAAAGCATCATCTGATCATCAGCCCCAACAGCCTTTTTAAAGCATGCAAGCATGTCTGAAAGTTCTTAATAAATAAACTGTTACGTGCACCTGATGCCTGTTCAGTGTTGTGGCGGAACTACCTGGATTTGCCGAATTTCCCACCGCATAAAGTTCAACCTCGTCGCCGTAGGCTGCTTCGCTCCTGGCAGCTGTTCTCCGCAAGTGTCGCGCGCCACGGTTGTGAAGCCCGCGATGAGCGCAGCGAAACAACACTCGTAAGCGAAATTGTCTTGCATATCGAAAGGGACGCAGAAGCACGGTTCAGAGCACGATAGCGCATCAGCCACAGTCATGCGCTTTTTTACCACACTTCGCGGACTTTCCTTAAACAAAATCTCCACGCAGCATGTACGTTGCCACAAAAAAAAAATGTATCGGTCGTTTACGAACCCCCTCTACAACGTAACAAAATATTTGGCCCTCAAGTGAATATAAAAAGTTTTCAATAATTTATCTCAATTTATTAACTAATTAAGCGGAATATTACGAAATATTTTGAGGAGCGCCACATGACGACCAACCATATGTCGTTGGTTTCACCCAGCTGCGATTAACCACTTTTTCTTTTTTAATCCTTGGTTTAAGGTACGTGGAACACCCTGTATGTATAGCCATCGCCACAGATACGCCGGTTAGCGGCTCTGGTCCCGTCATAACTGCGGAATAAAACAAGCGCTACCTAAGTATCCGCACTGCGAGAAACGTAGGCCTTCAAGCACATCATTCCAATTTCAGCGAAAAGCTCTCTCGGAGGGTTCGGCTATTACCTTCGTCGAAGTTTACGGCACATTTTTTTTTTTTTTTTCGATACTAGGCTTGCCTACGTCTTGCTTGAGCATGTGTGTGTGAAGGCTGCCTATATGCGATGCCAAAGTGCGAAGTTTGTCTAGTTTGAGCAATACCCTGAAAAACAGCCCCATTTAGGTGCACACTGAGTGACAAACAACGGACACTCAAAATAAGACGCACCTTCCGCGGTCCCTGCGGCGAGTTGAGCAATCGAAAAAAATTTCTATGCCTCCTGTGAGCGACATACTTCGAAGCTGAGCGTGTTACTTGACGCCCTGCGGAGACGCGGTTTCCTACATGATTGCGTGCAGCGTTTACTGTTCGGCCATTAGATCGTTAATTCGAAGAGAAATATTCTGTCTGATACCTGTGTTTCTTCGTGACAGCGGACTTGTGGTGCTAAACCTCCGAAACAGGCGCCTATGGCCCGCCTCTACAAGCAATCTGCCAGATCCACCTGTTCGATATGGTGAATGTACTGAGCGGGAAAAGGAACGAGGACTAAGAGATCTTGGAGAAATTCTAATTTCATACTCGGAGCTTTTTCTTTTTTTTTTTTCGAGATGACCACATTAAAGAAAATACGGAAAAATAAATCACGGTGATGTTATTATTACCACCATGCGAGTGTCCAGACCGGCCGCCTCTAATAAGGAATAATTTGCGCGCCTGTGCGCGTATAACTAAGTTACCCTAATTAATTTAAACATTATTTTATTACGTGGGTAAAGTCAATGAGAAGTTTGCCAAATTGTATTTGACATAATCTAGCTGAGCGAAAAAAAATTTGTGATACCACTTCCTGCAAGAGCTTCGAGAACAAACGTTTCACATTTAAAGGCTCTTCGAAACCGAGTCTGGCGAAGGAAAAGGCGTGCACCTCACCGCCCCGTCATCGCCACAAACGAGACCGCGCCTTCCGGCCGGCACGCTTTCGTTTTCTGACTCGCTTTTTTTTTTCTCGAAGCAAGCAGTTTTAAAGCAGCCCGTATAGCAACGAATGCCTACCGCCGAACATATGCGCGACGTAATATTGTGCATCAAGACATCGCGCTGCCGCCAAAGGAAAGCAAGATAACGAAGGCGCGCCGCTTCCTCGCGGGGCGGCACCAGTGATGACAGCGTGACAAAATGCACGGCGATGATATTGACGTCATGGGCGCTCCTTCTATGCGTCAGTTTTGCTTTAAGAGAACCTTCAAATGTGAAATATTTGTCCGCGTAGCTCTTCAGGAGTTTCTTTACTCAACGAGATAATTAGAGAACGGGATCCATACTAACCATTTGCTTTAGCCACCTAATATCAATAATTACAAAATAATTACGTAAATTTGTTTTTACGCACATAACTTCGCAAATAACGTTTTATATAGAGGCTTCCAGTCTGAACACTCGAATGATAAAAATAACGCCACCACCCTTGCGCTAAAATTTTGGGTACAGTGAAACAAAAAATACGCTCAGTATACATGTCGGAACCCCCCGGCAGATCAGAAAAGGCACGACACCCTTCATCTGATAGCAGAGTCATCTAGACAGCTACGTTCACTGGGTTCACCAGAACCTCCGTAAAACATACAGTCAGACTTCCGTCACACCATTGGGAAAAGAGGTGCAAATATCTGTTTGCAAGCACCGACTTTTTTTTTTTTTTTCGGCCGTGAATGGAGTAGTACCGGTAATACGGAGACCTATGATCATGGATGCCTGTTTACAGCGTAAATGCTATTTTTTACTCTGGGAAGTTGCAGTACAGTCTACAAATGTAATAATGAAACACGCCCTTAGTTGCAGTGAGAAAAGAATAAGTCATACTTATGGCACTGCAATTTTGTTGAAAGTTTCCCAGTACAAACCGAGCACCTTCGGTTTGCAAAAATCCAAGCAGGTATGCTGATATGGTTGGTATGTATTCCACAATGGCGAATCAAACTTCAGCTGACGTTTCGTAATTGTGCACGATGTAGCAGCTATTGGGTCCTTTGAAGCAAACTTCATGTCGTGTCTGATATAACCAAGGAATTTATTACGTTTTCTGGAATTTTGTTTACACGCACTTACTCGTAAATGGTCTGTCGGTAACGCTGCTATATATTTAAAAACTGGAACCGTTTCAATATAAATGAACATTCTTAAGACACAAAGACGGCTTCTGACACTTCAATAAAGCGACGCTCATTGATTTTCACCGCCTCCGTGACTTCTTTTCCCTGAGCTACAGATGGCTTTCACAAGATGGCTTTTACAGTTCTATTGAAATGTCTTTCTGTTCACGCATTGCATGGTTTTAGTCGGTCGCTTCCCGTAACCTAAATAGTGGTTTTGGTATTGCATAATTTTCTTTATCTTTCTGTGAAATGACGCGGCTATGAAACCAATACATGCTTAAACATGAGCACACATCTAACCTGAACAAAACGTGAGAATCTATTCGTAACCGTGTCGCTAAATTCGTCCTGTCTGACAATTCTAATCCCCCTGCATCACACCAACGAGATCCCAGCTTCGTGGCCGTCTTTCGCTTTCTTTCTTGTATACAATTCCCCAACCTTTTCAATAATTGCCAATCGGCAATGTCCATCTAACATACGTAACCACACGCTCTTCTACCACAACGGGAACTAGTGGACATGGTAACGTGCACATGGTACACATCTGCAGTACCAGCCGCTATTGAAAGATGCTCGTGAATATACCAACCCGATGCAGACCACTTCCGTCGCTTCTGCAGTACACACCTGTCGCATGATGTCCCCAACCAAGGGACATTCCAAGTGCTATCAATGAGTAAATAAAATCATCCTTAATTTACAACCTGCCTAATGTGAGCGCAAGGTCGGCTCTAAACACAACAATACAATGCAAACCACGCATAACTTGCCACACCCCTGTGCCTGCATAACAAATATCAATGCCACTAAAACGCGCAAATTAGAGGTTTATAGCAAGTGAATTATCAGTGTCAATATCCGTACTGCATGTTCAACACTTCCCGTCGCATGAACTCCTCGGACAGCAGAATCGCGCTGTCTTTGCAACACTGTTGGCATGGTGCGAATGCACAACTGCGGCCGTGCCTTCCGCAGTTGTGCGAATTTTTCGCCTAGGTTTGCGTCGCATTGTCTTGTGACATTTAGTGCCTTTCTCAGGCCGTGCGTTCGCTCTCTATTCCACTACTCTTGAGAAGTTCGCCGCAGCTTTTTTGCCGGAGTGACGCAACGTGGCGAGTCGGGTTAGCAGGTCAAACTCTTTGTTCTAGCTGTCATGCGCCAGTATTGCTTGTATACGAGCGCGAACACCCCGCAGAGAAATGAACACGACAAGCCAATGGTGTGCAGACGCAGCAGCAAGGTGACGCTTACCGGTTCCAGGCTGCTTCGTTCTTGCGAGTGCACCCGACCAAGCCGGGAGAAAGTGTGCCCTATCCGGTATTTGAGAAAAAACCCCTGCCCGTCCTTGTCCGGCCGTTTTGTCGACTTCCGTCAGCGTTTCCTGCGCCCCTCCACCGACGCTTCGAGTTTCGCACGGCCTCGAGGCTCGGCGGCATTACTGGGAACGTGGCTCGGCTGGGGATTTCTATTAGCGCCGCCCGCTGCAACAAGCGTTCACCAATGGCACTTGGAAAGGAAAATGCTGTCTCGGGGCCTAACGCTGCTTGTAAACGACATAGGCTGTGTGCTTATTCTTGGTAACGCTTTCATCCGGCTTGCGCGTGTCGCTTGACTGCGTCGCCCGTGGATGCCAAGTTCTCCTGCCCGCAATGTGAGCAAATGTGGGTGTTTTGAGTTTGCGCACGTATTTAACGTTTCACACGTGTTTCGATGTTGTCTTTGACATGTATTTCATATTTTGTTTTGCACTACAGTTTTTTTTTTAATTTTCTAGTACGCCCACCTGTCCTCGGACGGCAGCATATTGTAAATGAAAAATAAAATAAATTTCGTCACTTTTCAGCTGAGGTTCATCGACTGATCTGGCAGGATTTCACGAATGGCTAAAATGCTATTTTAAATTTATTTATTCCGAGAATACTACTGGTCGTGGAAGGGCCCATGCAGGATTGGCATAGGTACAAAAAGAAAGGTCACCAATTATGCGTATAAAAGAGAAGGGGCACAAGTTCATAGGGAAAAATAAAGTATAGCTACGCAGAAGATAGAACCCGTCATACAACAAGAGCCGTCAAACAATAACCAAAGAGATGCATAATATGATGAAATAAATATTTTACAAAAATAACATTCAAAAGACCGACACTTGTCGTAAGCGTATCCTCATCCATGGCATGAAAAGGCCGGAGTGCAAGTTGGACACAAACGATCGTTGACCAGTGAACGCAGTTAAACCATTCGATCAACTGTAGCGACTCAAAGCTGAAGATCAAGTTATATTGAGATATTATCGCAATATGACTTCACTAACTTTATATAACGTCAGTGGAACTACAGACGTTGGGCTCGTTGATTTGTTTAGAAAGCGCGGGAACAAACGAAGACACGCTCTTCCCACACTTTCGAGTATCATTAAAAGCTCTATCATGTGCTCACGTTATCTTCAACCAAGGAGAACTGTAATGCCTGAACCGATATTGATTTTGTCGAGAGTGCACAGGCGTGACTGACGGTTTCGCGCTGGCGTTTTTTTTTTTTTTTTTTTTGAGCACGGGCATATAGTTTGTGGGGGTTAGCTTTTTGTTTCACCACTGTGCGTAGGCCTTTGAAATAATAGTCGGCGTGTTCATATCACGTGCGCGTTTACTGCGCCTCTCTTCCCGCACCATGAAGCTGCCAATTCGCTCAGTTTTTAAGTTGTCCTGCGTAGTATTGGCTCGCACAACGCCACTGCCACTCAGGTGATCTCGTTCTCCAAGATTCTTCGGTTCCACGAACGACAGAATGAGCCTACTGGCAAGACTTTCAGGAATATCAAATCGGTGTCATTTTGCTTTTTTATTTCACTTTGTGCTTCCGCTTCCTTGTGCCGCAGAGCTCGAGCTATACTGCTGAAATACTGGGTGCTGCCGTGGGACAAGAATAATGGATGACGTGACACCACTCTGTAGCAACAGTATTCATAGAACAGAGCTGCACACGGGCGTCTACTTTACACTCTGATTTCCGATGATAAAGTACGGTGATTATAAGGTGATTATTAGGCAATGTGTGGCAGCTTTTGATCCGCAGCAAACATGTGGTACTGTGAAGAACACTTAAACGGTCAGGACAAGTGGCGCGCTTATTGCCAGGATTAGGACGATGCATAAAAGCACCGAATCGCACGCGCGGTAACATGTCAATGCATTTGCCTGATTAGTCGTAAACCTACATTCGCACAGAGAGTGCTATTGAATTACATATTAGAATTGCAATAGTTGATGTTGGCACCAATCCATTTTTACAGCACCACACTTCACATAGACAGGTGATGGCTACCTAGGCTCCTCACGAACGCTTGCCAAAGTGCGTGAGATGTATTACTGGCCCGGGCTTTCCGCAAGCGTCAAACAAAAGGCTGCCGTGAATGTCAGCGACTGACCCCGAAGCCCGCCGGGTCACCATCGAGCCCCCTCATAAGTCACGTCCGCTTGGACATTCTTGGGCCTTTGTATTGTCACTGTATCAGATATATCTGCATAGGTCAGCAAGAACTCGGCTTCGCAGTTACACATGTTGCATTTGCCAACCGCTTTCCATGTGTTCACGTACTTTATTCTTATAATTTCTTGATGACAGTCAATCGGTATTTTGAACGTGTTCGCCCCTGTGAACTGGGATCCAGTATGAAAAGAAAAGGCTTGTTCTCAGCGTTGCATTTAAACATTCACTCCATGAGGCATAAACACGAGCAGCTGGATCAGCTCATGCATAATCTTCCGGTATCCTTTGATTTTTCCTGTTTACTGACACATGCTGCGCACAAGAAAATGATCTCATCTCGGTGAGATCATTCTCGAGTTGTTGTTTTTTTTTTTTTTTTTGAACAAGGAGACCCGAGGGGGCGGCCTGGCAATCTATTTTAAATCTTGTTACTTATTCGAGCTTGTTGATGAATTTTCACTTGCGAACACTTCGTAACAGCAAAAACAGAGCTCGAACCGGCTCGAACGTCGCGGTCACCACGGCGCATCGCAGGCGGCAAAACTAAAATCCCTATATAAGAAAAGTACCGCCATCCTTTGATAAACGCCGCTTCTCTCTCTCCTGTATCTCCGATTGGACGATGATAGCGCGCGCTTTTCACTTCTTTATATTTTGTTTTTGTTTTTCGCCTCAGAGCCATGTTGAAAGTCCTCTGCGCAGCCGCAGTCGCCGGCGGCGGCGGCGGCGCGCGCCCGGCCTTTCAGGCCGGGCGTAGACTTTCTAGGTGCGCCACCGTCGACTTGGCTTTCGCAAGCAAAAAGTAAAGAAAAAAAATGTCACAGTTTCGCCCTAAGGGCGAAGCAATGAATGCGATAGCAACACAGCAATGTCATACGAAGTAAGGTGAGCGGCTTTGGTAGCAATATAAATTGTAGTAAACATGAGCTGATTAAGTAAGCAGGTGTGCTGCGGCGTAAGTAGACCGACATGAAGAGAGACTCGATGACGACGAGAAGGCGCGTGTGAAACGGTGGTGTTGATGAGAAGCGCTTCCCGTGGGCAGCGCGTGCGAAGGGACACACCTGTAGCGCTGCACTGCCGATCCGGGCAGCATTGCATGTGTAGCGTGCGTTGGAAAATGTGGCCCGACTATTACTAACTGAATGAACAAGCGTGGTGTGAGCGCGCACAAACAAACACGAATAGATACACTGAATGACTGCAGACAACGACTGTCAAAACGCTGGCAGCAAGCATACGCCACAGCGGGCGAAGGTACGTGCGGTCTATCGCTTCAACGGAAACTGAGCGGCGAATGCACGGCGGCACATAAAGGTCAGAGCCGTGGGGAGATAAGAGACGGTGCGGGCGAGCGACGAACGCGGTTGTTGGCAGAGCAGGAGTGCCCCCCCCCCCGCTCCCTCCGGCGCTGGCTTCCTGCTTCCTTGCTTGCGCGTGGGCGATGAGTGCGTTCGCTCTCCGTGATAGCGCGCATCCCCGCGCGCTTCCGCTCGGGCATACGGCGCGCGGCGAAGATTTTATCTATAGGGAACCTCACGGCGACGACGACGGCAGAAATCCGGTTGAAGTCTCCATATAATTGCTATCGCAATAAAAGCAAGCGCTTTAGGAGAGGAGGCTGCGGAGGAAACAGTAGATGGCGGTACTTTTCTTATATAGGGACTTTGGGCAAAACGGCTCACGCAGTATAGCGCACGATGAATGACAGCGATAACGAGGAAACAAATCATATCGCTACTGATCTTGTCATCACTTCTAAAGGTTGTAAAGGACTGGCGTTAACCACTTCGCGGCAACAAACTGCATACACAGAACACATACAAGTCGCGTACGCTGTGTGCCGATCGGACACTTTTCACTTCGCCACGCCCTGAATATGTGTTGTATACTCAGAATACACGGGTATGTGATGGCCTTCTCGTTTGCAATTCACACGCAAAGCACTGCACAAGAAATCCCGAAGTCGACGGCTTGAAATATTTCTTCGGACGCTCGCGCAAACAGAACACACTTCCTCCGCTCCGTCTGATTCTGTCGGCGATCGCCCGCACTGATGAAGCCTGGGAGGGTACACCGGCTTGCTGCCTTCAACGACTATATTCGTGGGTGCTGGATAACTCTAGTAAGAATCACAAGAACGAGCAAACTAGGCTGTTTCTGACGCGGCTGTAGCCTAGGCCTCGCGTCACCGCTTCGCTTTGCTACGAGCAAGCGCCATGTTTGCCGTGATGACGTCCTACGCCGTCCGCCTCGTACCAGCCAATGAGAGACGAGCAGGCATGCAGATTGCAAAGTTGCGTCCGCCCATCCAGACGATCGGGCAGGCTTCCGCCCCAGTCCGCATGCGTGCGGAGCGGATGTGCGTATTGAGCGCGTATGGGCCATAAGGGGAACACTCATCGTCTTCTCAGGACCAAAATAAAAGTTATTTGTCTGTCTGTCTGACCTCAACCTCGAATTAGATTTGACGACCTGACTCAACCTCATAAAATGGGTGCATTTAGGAAAGTTCAACTTTCAGCGGCCGCAGTGGACTTCCCCTCAACCATATTGAGGTTGAGGCAGGGGTCACCAACGAATAAGTTTGTTGATTAGGGGGGTTCTAGCTGCGAAACACGTTATGTTTATGTATCCTGTGTGAATGGCTTAGGTAAACTTGTTCTCGTGCGCAACCGGCAGCGTTCGTGCGAACGGCGTTCCGGACACGTTAGATGGGGGCATTGCTGTTATCGTCCAATAGACTCCTGCTGCAATGCCTGTAACTGAATTGTAATTCGCTTTCTTCCGCTGTAGAGAGAGAAGAAAAGTAGGAAGTTCCCGCTTTAAATGTGCGTTCGAGTAGCATCGCGCTCTCCAACTACTGTCTTCTTTTTTTTTTTTCGAGCATTAATATTAAAGACGTCCATATTTTGGGAGAAGCAAGTTCTACATGTCTTGTCTGTAAAGCTTCAGTAGCTTATTTCTTCAGCAGGCCTAAAATCATCCTCTCACTTTTATCGCTTTAGTTTCAATATAAATAGGACACGCCTAAAGAACAACACATATAACAAATAAAAACATATTTAGGGCAATTCACGAAGTATTTGACCGATACTCTCGCCTGTTTTCGTTACACAATACCACCAACTTGCATCGTTGGATGTTGAAGTTGGTGACCCTGCCTCAACCTCAGTAAGGTTGATGGGAAGTCAACTACGGCCGCGGAAAGTTGAGGCGAGGTAGCTTAAATGCACCTCGCCCTCATTTCATGAGGTTGGGTCAGGTCGTCAACTCTAATTCGAGGTTGAGGTGAGGTCAAGGTTTTGGAGGTCGCAAACACGTAAACAAACTAGCGTCAACGCAGTTTTAGAACCGAATCACAAGCTCAATCGAAAAATGGCATGTCGACAAAGCCGCAGCGTAGCTTAACGCAAATTGTGCATTTCGCTCAATGATTCAATGCGTTTGGTCCTACATAAAGGAAGCAATTATCGACTAGAGAAAGGTCTCACATGTTCTCTCGAACAGCTTTATCGTATTTTGAAAATCGTCAAGCACGCGTTGCTCTACCTTTCTGCACAGAATCTCACGACGATCTTTCGGTGCAAAAGTTGGACGTTAATTTTGGTTAGCGCGATGGAACTATTTCTTTAAAATACGCATTGATAAAACATGAAACAATCCGCAAAGCATGCCAATCTAAGAATAAAAATCATCTGGTGATAAAAAATAACTGCAGGAAAACATGTTTTAATGCAGCCGTGCTGCGGTCAACTTTGTATTGGGCTTGTGTGTGTTCCCTTGGCTGTCCTTGTGTAACACATTTATCGCCTTAGTTTCAAAATAAATAGGACACGCCTAAAGAGCACGAAATATACAAAAAAAAAAAACGCTCAGCCCTTCCACTGGGGTGGAGATGGAAGACCAGCGAAGCTGTACTATGGCGGGAATTATGTACTTCCAATTATGACTATTAAGATGGGCTGGTGTCCCCCAACCCCGCAACCCCAACCACGCAGGCCCTCCAAATATATTTAGGTTTATGCCACGCCTTCTTATATGACGTGCGGTATATGCGGGTTATATTGCCACACCATTCTATCAATAATATTGCTGCATACCTTGTCTAACATTCTTGACTAAGCTATTCCTCGTAATTTTGAGAATGACAAACCACAAACAAATGTCATGAAACAAAACACCCACAGCGCATGCCTTTTGTGTTAAATCTTCTCAGACTAAAATATTAAAAGTGCGAAACAAATACGGAAACCTCAAAATGATGTAATTTCTTTGGCGCGGTTATTCACAATCTCCGGGAGAGGCCGCGTTTCCACCAGAAAGCTCGCCTACGTGCATAGCGTTCGCCGCCAGTGTGTGCCAGTCACCATTATGTTTGCATAATCTGCAGTCGTCGGGAACCGTGCGTAGCAGTCAGGGATCTCTGAATGCTATCGCATTCCACTTTTAAAAGCGTCCTCCAATTTTTCCTCCCTTCCGCGCGGGCGAGATTGAGCCGCGATCGTCGGCTCCCCTCGCACGCTTTCACTCGCACATACAGCGAAGGGCGCATGGTGACGGCGTTATCGCCCTTGGGCTTTATCACGGTGACGGCAGAAATGCGCCTGGAGTGTCTATATAATTGCTATCGCTATAATCACTCTACATGAAAAGTGGTGTTGTATTCCTTGTTTCTGAGACGGACGCCGAACCGACTAACGTGCAGCGGCTGAGCGGAATCCTTCGCGGCATGTCTCTCTTCATTCGCACTAGGCGGACACGACACCGATTTTGGTCCGCCGACTCTAAGCGACAGCGTTTTTAGGGGCGAAGCTCCTTATAGCGGCACCCGTTCGTCCCCGTCGTAGTAGGTAGCCACGTCTAGTTTTATGAATTGCTCAATAGATGGCGTTGTGTGTCCGTATATGTATGTATACCCATATATACTGCCACGCGCCTTCAAAGGGGGCTAACGACGTTTATTTATCAGCAGCTGGGCTCTGGAGAAAATGGCGGCGAGAGCTAACCATCGAGCGGGTTAAATAGTCAGTGGCGACAATCACCCACTTGTTGCCGTCGGTTGATAGAGGAAACGGCCCAAGAATGTCCAAGCCGACTTGGTTGAATGGCTTATGAGGTGGTTCGATTGGTTGCAATAACCCGGCGGGCTTCAGGGGTGGTGACTTTCGCCGCTGACATTCACGACAGCCTTTAACATACTGTTTGACGCTTGCCGACAGCCCGGGCCAGCAATACATCTCGCGCACTCTAGCAAGCGTTCGTGAGGAGCCGAGGTGGCCAGATGTAGGCTCCTCGTGGCAAGCGAAAAGAATATCGTCCCGCAAGTCTTTGGGAACTACTAGGAGGTAGGCTCGGTCATTCGGGCGGGCGTTCTTCTTGTACAGCACATTGTCTCGTAGACAGAAGGACGTCAAGACGCGGCGTAGATGGCGTGGTATGGTTGTTTGACGGCCCTCTAAGTGGTCGATCAGAGGTCGAATTTCAGCGTCGTCACGCTGCCATCTGACCAAGTCCGACGTAGTAAGGGCGCCCAGGAAGCCGTCGTCGAACTCTGACTGTCGACTGACAGATTCGGCGGGGGCACGCGACAATACATATATATGTATACGTATAGTATAACCGGAAGCCGACTTCCGCTTCCGGGTCCACTTCCGGTTCCGCTTCCGTTTCCACTTCCGGTTCCGCTTCTGGTTCCGGACGCCAGCTTCCGGCTTCCGGACAACGCTTCCGGCGTTTTATGAAAAAAAAAACTTCCGAAAGTTGTGTCAGTAGCGCGGAATCGAACCAGGGACCCCTCGCTTCCGAACGCGCGGCGCAAACCACTACGCCACGAAGCGCACATAGACACACGCACCACGATGGCAATAAATACCCAACCATAGCCTCCTGAGGAGGCTATGACCCAACATTAACGAAAGGCCGCGTTTCTAGCGCGTTTCTAACGCGTTTGTGCTAGCGCGTTACCGCACGTGCAAGAAGCTGGTGTAAGACGCTGTGGCCTCTCCGCCTTACCTTCAACGCGTTTCGAACGCGCTGCCCAAGGCGGTGGCAAGTCAAGTTCAAGTCGAGGAGCGTTTATGAATACGGGAGATATACTCTCTCAGCAGTCATGTGATGGCGTCGGCAAACGCGGTGCACGTTCCGGCATGTGTAAATGGCTGCGTAAGACGCTGTGGCCGCTCCCCCTTACTAGAGAGTACTGCACGTTTCTAACGCGTTTGTGCTAGCGTCCCCTTAAGCGGGAGATCCGATGATTTCCTCAGGAGCTTCGCCCACTCATCATCATTCACCCCGTGGATATGCTGTGATTTTTCCTTCTTTTAAACTGTTGGCCACAGCGTTTTCCATCATGTAAACTGCTGTCGCCAACAGTCGGCAGACCGAAATCAGTGCCTTTATGAACGAGCCTTTATGACAACTCGTATCATGAGATTAATGAAGTTTGATCTTCCTAGGCATGTCAGCATGCACTGTGGCTCATCACTACATAACTTTGTCTACTTTTCTGTGTAACTACCCGCCGTGGTTGCTCAGTGGCTATGGTGTTGGGCTGCTGAGCACGAGGTCGCGGGATCGAATCCCGGCCACGGCGCCCGCATTTCAATGGGGGCGAAATGCGAAAACACCCGTGTACTTAGATTTAGGTGCACGTTAAAGAACCCCAGGTGGTCCAAATTTCCGGAGTCCCCCACTACGGCGTGCCTCATAATCCGAACTGGTTTTGGCACGTAAAACCCCATAATTTAAATTTTCTGTGTAACTCTGTCACATTTTTTGCCCGCCTTTCTGATAGGGGTTCTAGACATTTGATAAGCGCCTAAAGCTTGTCAACGAGTGGTCGGGGGTGCGCATTTAAATGTCAACGAAGGCGCTCCGCTGTGGTTTGGTAAATTTAGTAAATTTTCTGGTATTGAAACCCTCTGATTGCATTACATTTATAATATGCCCTCCTAAAACATCACTGCATGCTTATACAAAAAAAAACGACTTTAATCATATTTTACGTGGAAGAATATCAGGTAAACGTAAAACCTGTCACTCAGCCACGCAATGTTTTGAGGCTTTTTCAGTTTTCTTAGCCCGTTCGACTTCCATCTGAACACTGCTCATCTGGCTATCAGTTACCTAACGCCACATTTTACAGCTAATGCCACATTTTACTACATTGCTGCCAGAACACAACAATACTGCACCGTAGCGACTACTTATTTCAAGAAAACGGCCTCAAATTCCTTCATAAATGTTGAGCTGGAAGAAAGCAAAAAATGCAATGCCTGTGGACAGCACACCGCGCAAACGACAAGCGCTGCACCGAGGCGGCGCAGTGCTGCTGTTCATCGCTACAAAAGGGCAGACAAGCTGCGCATAATAAGCGCGCCGTACACACGCGTGTGTGCTGTCACAGAATTCGAAGAGCAGTCTATATTTCGCAGCGAGTAGTGCAACAGTGTAAACTTGAAAACTCACGAGTTGTTGAAAACGCAAGTATAGGAGAGATTGACCAACCGCAAGGGCAACCTTCGCGGCGCGAAGCCCGCCAAGTGACGTCACACGTGAAAGGACGCGTCTCACATTTCTAGAGACCGGTAGCTACAGGAAGACTCCTAAAAATTAAAAAAATTACTTTTGGGAGGAAGTAACACTGCGCACTCACGCGCTGCGGAGGAGCAGACAACGCACCTACGCAGTGCCTCAAGAGGACCGCCCAGTATCGCTTAACATCCTGCCTCACTCAAGCATGAAGCATCAAGTCAACATTGCCGACCACAAGTTCTACCAGTCGGTGACATCAGCTCACTTTGTGAGGTTGAGGTGAAATTGTGGAGGAGGTCGACCTCATGAGCTTCGTGAGGTTGCCCACCTTTGGTCACAATAGTCTGATTTCAGGCGAAGCCGCGGGCAGCTGTGAGTAGTTTGGGCAAATTGGTGCGTACATACAGTCATACAGACATACGCAGCGCTAGGTGTGTAGTTGTGTCTTCTTTTCTTATTCTTTTACAGCGCCGTTTAGGCTCGCGATGTTCTCCAACGCCGCCGGTGTCCGTCGCAGCTATCGCCAGGCTCCAACCCACTTTGGGGGATTGACCAAGAAATGGTTGGATTTTCTTGAGGAAGAAAAAGATTAAGGAGATGTATAAGAATAGTAGAATGAAAAACATGTATGGCATACTTGATTAAATCAAGCAGGCTGGGCACTCTTTCTCACTGCCCCGTTTCAAAGGGGATGCCAATAAATTTTCGTCATCAACATCATCGTATCGTCCCACGGGTGTGACATAGTCTGTGCACTTGATGGCGCCTCCTCGCAAGGTGTGCTGAAGAAGCGAATCGCAAAGCTACGCGCGCGGCTGCCACCAAGCGACGTGGGGCCGGCCGCTGCTGTGCAGCTCGCCGTCGACGCCGAGCGGACAGTTCACATGGTTCTCGTGAAAACGACGCGACTTCGCCGCGGTGAGTGCCGAAAAAGGAGCCGCTCCTACGCTGACTTTTTGTCGTCCTCGTTTTGTCTGCTCTGCGTGCCTAGCTGTGCCAATTAAAGGAAGCCGAACAAGTTTCCATGCTTCCCCCTTTCTACGGTTCCAAGCTATAAAATGTCTCCCGCCCTGCCAGCTGTTTCTGACCATGAACAGAGGTGGCCGCGGCTGAATGTACGCAGTTTAAAAAGTATGTGACAAAATCAACCATTTAAAATTGGCCTTGCGTGCCCGTAGTTGCAGCAATTACGGTTAAAGCCTACAATTGGCTGACACGTCATCGAATCGCCGAGCGGTCCAGGCTTGGCTCGCCACAAAATTAGCGGTTGTTGTGCACTCGGCGTGTGCGTCTGGCTGCTTCAGCTTGCTGCCCACGAATTCAGCGACTCGAAGATTCTTCGAAGCAGCCCAGCGAAACTCCTCTGGTGACTCAAGTATAGAGGATTTTGCAAACGCTGCAAATTAAGCGCTTACAACGGTCAAGTTACGTACAAAGCTCCGGGATGTCAAATTAGTAGCTCTAACAAGAGTATAATTCCGAGGAAGTAATGCATCGATTGGAATCAGTATGCTGTGCTGTCAATGGTCAAACAGCTTCTAAAGGTTAGATGTGTCGGAATGCTTCATCGACGTCAAAACACCTTGGACAACGGTTAATTCGTCCGCTTCAGTTTTTTAATTAAATCTAAAGAACAGATTATATTCTATAACGCTAGCCATGTCATCTCGTTTGGGTTGGTCGAAGCATGTTTCTAATTATCACTTTTGTTACGCCACCCCTGGGGTGCGATCTTGTACGCGTTCCAAAATGGAACGGAGGCGGTCCGTTCCATTTTGGAACACGTACAAGATCGCACCCTAGATTTATCTTGGCTTAAGGAAAAACGTCCGAAAGAGCAGAAGCCCGAAGAAGGTGTGAAATTGAGAAAACTAAGGAAAGAGGAATATATTCCAAAAGAACTTCTTCTTGGGCAAGTTGGTGCTGATATTTCCTAGGTGAACTTGTCTGTGGCGCGAAATGCATTTTGTGAAAAGGGACAGAAGAGAAGAGACAGTGAAGCGCCAATTGGCGCTTCACTGTCTCTTCTCTTCTGTCCCTTTTCACAAAATGCATTTCGCGCCACAGACAAGTTCACCTAAGGAAAGAGGGTTTGGAGCCGGCACGCTTATCGAGACGAGTCTTAGTCTCCGTTATCGAGACTTCGTATGGTCCACGATTGTGCCGTTGTTTGGCCAGCATTTCTTCTGTTATCGATGGAGCGGAATGGGCGCTTCTCGTTGGTTCACCTGGGATCGCGGCTGCTGTCTGCGTGCGCTGAATTGCACCTCAGGGTCGAGCGCAGTGATGGGCATCTCAGCGGTAAAGAGCCACGACGCTTCGTGAACTAGAAGCCACAGTAATTTCCCTACGCACACCCTAGTGAAGTGTACCCCCCCCCCCCCCCCCTGTTTTACCAAATCCGGCACCGGCAACCGGCGTCGGCGTGTGATGTCGGCGGGTGGCAGAGAAAATCATCCCCAACCACGCAGGCCCTCCGAATATATTTTGTAGTGACAAATACGGGCGCCTGCAGAAGACGAAGAAGAAGACGCTTCTTGTTGTTGGTGCTCGCACTGGCTCCGCTTGGCCGTAATTTCCCTACGCACACCCTAGTGGGGTGTACCCCCCCCCCCCCCCCCCTGTTTTACCAATGTCATCTCGTTTGGGTTGGTTGAAGCATGTTTCTAATTATCACTTTTGTTACGCCACCCCTGGGGTGCGATCTTGTACGCGTTCCAAAATGGAACGGAGGCGGTCCGTTCCATTTTGGAACGCGTACAAGATCGCACCCTAGATTTATCTTGGCTTAAGGAAAAACGTCTGAAAGAGCAGAAGCCCGAAGAAGGTGTGAAATTGAGAAAACTAAGGAAAGAGGTATAAAAATGTCGCAGTTTCGCCCGCAAGGCGAAGCATCGATTACGATGCGGCGCCTTTTATGTTAAATCTTTTCAGACTGAAATATTAAAAGTACGAAACAAAAACGGAAGCCTGAAAATTATGCAATTTTTTTGGCGTGGCTGTGCAATATCTCCGGGATCACCCCACGCAAGAGGCCACAATTTAGCGCACGCAGACAGCAGCCGCGATCCCAGGTGAACCAGTGAGAAGCGCCCATTCCGCTCCGTCGATAACAGAAGAAATGCTGGCCAAACAACGGCACAATCGTCGCTTTCTAACTGAGTTGACAAGCGTGGTGTCATCGCGCACAAGCCAACATGAATAGATCACACTGAATGACCGCAAACAACGACTGTCAAAACGCTGGCGCAGCCGCTGCAGCGGGCGAAGAATCGTGCGGTCTATCGCTTCAACGTAAACTGAGCGGCGAATTCACAGCGCATACAAAGGTCAGAGCCGTGTGGAGATAAGAGACGGTGCGGGCGACCGCCACAACAGCCAGTGGAAGCGTATTTGTTGGCAGAGTAGAAGCTGCTCCCCCCCCCCCCCTTCCTCTCTCCCGCCCTTAATTCGCAACGACTTTTCTTTCTTTGGTTTTAACGCGCGACGGAAAATATTGTGTAATAACGCCGGAAGAAGGGCATATGTACGCGAAAGAACACATTTTCCATAGCTTGCTTGTGATGGCTTCAACAAGAAAAAAAGTATGGCGAAGTACTAGTTTACCGTACGTGAACTCAAACGTGAGGTAGATTGTTGGATGGAAGATGGATGCTATGAGCATCCCCTTTGAAACGGGGTGGTGGGTTGCGCCACCAAGCTCTTGTTATTATTTTTCCTAATGTCTTACCTTTATTTTTGAGAAAAACACAAATACAAAGAATTACAGGCATTAACCTTTTTGAACCATTACTGGGAACTCTGTTTCTGTACGTCTCCGTTGTTTGTGATCTCCCTACTTTTCTGCCACCAAACCTCCAACCTCCTCTTACTAATCTCTACTTTACTTTACCCGTGCTATCCCTGAACCCAAGGACTTCAAGGAGGTCAGAGGAGCCTAGACTTGCAGCGGGGTAGATTTCTTCACATTCCAATAAAACATGTTCCACCGTTTCTCTAGCTTTACCACAGCAACCACATGCGGTTTCGTCCTTGGTGTACTTCGCTTTACAATTGCGCGTTCTAAGGCATCCTGACGTCGCTTCGAAAAGTAAGGAGCTTCCCTTTGAGTTTTCATAAATTGTTTCTTTCCTGATTTCTTTTTTTCCTTTGAGGTAGTTAGTCATAGCAGGTTTCTTTTCCATTGCCGCCACCCATAATCTTGTCTCAGCCTCCCTCACTTTGCGTTTGACGTTCTTTGTTGCCGTGTTGCTGGTCATACCAGTCGCATATTTGCTGGTATACGTTATAAAACAGGGCACCGTCTGGTGCCTCGCGCCAGAGGTATCCAAGCCAACACAAGCCATTAGCAACAATCCTGCTGTTGCTATGCAGACGCGTCTCGTTAAGCCTATACGGGCGCCGGAATCGCCGAACGATATCTCAGAAATTGGACGCGCTAGGCGCTCATAACTAAGTTTAGAGCAAGCGAAAGTTTATTTCAATAGTTACTGGCTATCAACGCGAGTGAGAGCGTAGCGATAACGAGAATTCACGCCGAAGGGGGAGCCATGGGTGCTGCCATGTCCGACAACGCTATTTCTTTGCGTCCGTAAACGTATTACGAACGTTAAGCTCGCCAAATAACGTACATTATCATAGCGCGCGTAAACCACTGAGGCCCAATAACGTTCAGAGCATGCGCAGTGATGACAACGCTATTTCTTTACGTACGTACGTAATGCGTTTACGTTTGGTTTCAAACGCCAAACTAAAACTACCTAAATAGCAACACAGCAATGTGACACGAAGTAAGGTGAGCGGCTTTGGTAGCAATATGAATTGTAGTAAACATAAGCTGGTTAAGTAAGCAGGTGTGCTGCGGCGTAAGTAGACCGACATGAAGAGAGACTCGATGACCACGAGAAGGCGCGTGTGAAACGGTGCTGTTGATGAGAAGCGCTTCCCATGGGCAGCGCGTGCGAAGGGACACACCTGTAGCGCTGCACTGCCGACCCGGGCAGCATTGCATGTGTAGCGTGCGTTGGAAAATGTGGCCCGACTATTACTAACTGATTGAACAAGCGTGCTGTGAGCGCGCACAAACAAACATGAATAGATCACACTGAATGACTGCAGACGACTGTCAAAACGCTGGCAGCAAGCGCATACGCCGCACCAACGGGCGAAGGTACGTGCGGTCTATCGCTTCAACGGAAACTGAGCGGCGAATGCACGGCGCATAAAGGTCAGAGCCGTGTGGAGATAAACAACGGTGCGAGCGAGCGACGAGCGCGGTTGTCGGCAGAGAGGAAGTGCGCCACCCCCCCCCCCCCCCCCCTCTGCTCCCTCCGGCGCTGGCTTCCCGCTTCCTTGCTTGCGCGTGGGAGATTGAGTATAATCCCTGGTGCCCGCATGTCTTCCAGAAAGTACTAGACAATTCGCGTCGCTCCTACAATCAGATTACATAAGCGTCGGTGACAACAGACAACGGATAGAAGCATCGATAACGTTAAAAAAATTAAATTATGGGGTTTTACGTGCCAGAACCAGTTCTGATTATGAGGCACGCCGTAGTGGGGGACTCCGGAAATTTGGACCGCCTGGGGTTCTTTAACGTGCACCTAAATCTAAGCACACGGGTGTTTTCGCAATTCGCCCACATCGAAATGCGGCCGCCGTGGCCGGGATTCGATCCCGCGACCTCGTGCTCAGCAGCCCAACACCATAGCCACTGAGCAACCACGGCGGGTGTCGATAACGTTCGAGAAACTTCCGATACATGCAGGCGCGTCCTGCGCCTACCGATAACGTTTAACATTTGTTAGCCGGTGAAAAGCGGTCACCGGTGAAAGATAAACAAGTACGTGTACTTAAGTGAATCGACACCACCGCAATGCTCCACTTTCTCGACGTAGCGCTCCTTAGTACCAGCCTCTAAATTCTGCGCGTACGCGCTTAAGTGCATTAATGAGGGGCTAGCATTCATGCTTGCAAAGTTGCAAGAGATAGGCGCTTTACTGCACTCCTCCTAAAGTTAATAAAAGCACATACATCGGCAGCGTTTCAACAGCGGAGATGGGCCTTGGTGACACCGGCTCCCCTAAAATATGGTGGTTTCATAGTGACCAACGCAGCTCGTCCCCTTTCCGCTACAGCGCCCGCCAGTCTGCTGTGCCGTGACGTCACCTGAATACCACCTAGGGCGCTATAACGTAAAATGATTCGAAACTGTTTTGATTCCAAACTCCTGACGTCAAATTTACGTAACCACCGACGCAAGCATCGGGCGATGACCCGCAGCGTTGTCTGAACAACCCAATCAAACACTCTCCTCGTTTATATAGGAGGTCACCTTTGTTCGCTTTCGAAACCAATAACATTGTCTAAACTCAGCGGTTTTTCTTATCTAATTGGCTGACAAGAGGCGAGGAGCACGTTCTAGTGGAGAGGGTTTCGTTTGGGCCGCGCCAGGGCCAGTATTATTGCGATAGCAATTATATGGACACTCAAAAGCAGATTTCTGCCGTCGGCGTCGCCGTCGCCGTGAGGTTCCGTATGACGTCAATGGAGATGAAATCGTCGCCGCGCGCCGAACGCTGTATGTGCGAGTGAAAGGGCGCGAGGGACGCACGCTTTCACGGGGGTGAACGCACGGCGGTCAACAAACGCGCGTTCTGCGCCGTGCTCCCTTAATGGCTGCACAAGGAGGCGTCTCTTTCCTCCTTTACAATCACCATATATGTAGAGCAAACGCGCCTTGTTCCGACGCGCGAAAGGCCGTGGGGGGTGGGGGGGGGGGGGTGGGGGGAGGGAAGGGTGGCGACATTTAGCTGCGGCACCAAGTGCCCATTTATATCAGAGGCTCCGGCAACAGTCACCAACGCTGCACGCATTTTGTGCGAACGCGGGCAAAACGCCGACGGCGTCGACAACAGTTCTGCGTGTTGCCGGTGCTTCTGTATGTCCAAGTTTATACAGCTGATAAAGCTACTATCATTACTCCGTATAGCTCTCTTCAAATTTGCTATCGCAATTGATGCTTCGCCTTTAAGGTGAAACTGCGACAACTTTTTTTTTTTTTTTTTGTAGTAATGCCTTATGACTTATTCTGCTCTAGTCTTATCATCCACCGCTCACGGCCGGCTGATCTCGTTGACAACGCGAGCGGACCGTCGCTCTGACCACTGACAAAGCGCGATAAGCGCGAAAAGGCATTATCACCGGAAAGGCATCGCTACGAAATACCGGCCCAGCACAGTGAAAATAGATAACCGCATGAAGAGGGTGGTGCCGGCTTCTCCGATAGGTCCGCTTCGCCTTACTTAGCTTGCGGTGGCTGGTCGAAAACTGCGGCGGCGTGCAACGGAAGGATAAAGTACGTTCAGACTACGTACGTAATGTGCAGATATTTCGCAAGAAACGTAAGCGCAAACGCAAAAAGCGCAACTAAATTGTTCAGACTACAATCGTATGAAGCGTTACGAGCGCAACAGTCGTCACACACGCGAGCGTAATTGTTGGAAGGCCCGCTACTTTTACGCTTCATACAGATACGATAGTTACGGCGTGGCTAATAAGCGCCGCAGTTTCGGTTTTAAATTTCCGGTGACGCGACTACCGGCACCCCCAGTTGGAGCAACGGCCCAACGGACATGGCTGCGTGTGTGCGTAGTAGCTTGTGTGCGTAGTTCGAGTTGTGTGCGTAGTTGTGTGCGTAGTCTGTTTACAGGCGCCATGTTGAAATCCATTGAGACCCAACTGGCCAGCTCACGTTTTGACTGGCCGGTATTAAGATGCGTAACGTATCCAACTGACAATGTGAACGACCAGCATTGTTAACGATCTTAACGCTTGTAACGCGCAATACGGTTTTTATGACAGATGCGCGCTTTGCTAACGTTACGACCGCAGTCTGAACATAATTTAAGAATGCCGCTAAAACGGATTCTCAGCAAGGAAGAGTTGGCAGAGCGATGTCGTATGTATGCCGAAAGGGCTCAATAACGTTTTATACTGCCACGCAAAAAGGTTGATCATGCGCAAATAAATGCGCATGATCATGGGAGCGGCCCAGACACCACTTTTTTTTCCGTGCTCACGTTGGTTTCGACGGGAATTCAGGGCGCAGGCTCCTTTCCCAAGCGTATCACCCCTGAAGGAAGCCGAACGCCAGGCCGGGGATCGGCCTGAGCGATCGGCGGGCAGCCATCTTCTATTCCTTTCGGAACGGGGCAGTCTGTGGCTATTCAGAAAATTTTTGCAGTCTTGTTAGGCATAATAATGTATTTTTTTCGCGTACACGTCACTTTGACGTGGGGAGTTTTCGCAGTTTTGTGAGGTTGCGTGACAGACAGGCGAAGTGGGCATAGCCAGAAAACATTGGACCAATAGAAGAGGGCTAATGGTGAAAAGGCGTCGAATCAGGAATGATTATTTTTCTTCTGCACTGTTTAATCATGCATAATCAGTTTGTACACGTTATATCAGATGGGGAGCTATCACGGTTTTCGTGACGTCGCGTGACAGACAGGCGAAGTTGGGAGTGGCCCGCAAATGTTTTGAACAATCGTGGAGGCTGATTGCAGAAATTGGAATCAAAACAGTTAGGAATCATTTTACGTTATAGCGCCCCTATACGTGTTTTCATTTCGCGATTTATTGGCTGGCGCGGACAATATGTCTTGTGCGGCACGTTGCAGATGGAACGAAGCGTTGCAAAACAAGTAACACTCAAGCACAACGATGGCCGCGAGCAGAGTCGAAAATCTGATCTGCGGGTCAAAGCGGGTCGAAATCTGATCATCGGCTTTTATACATGACTCGAAGAAGGTTCCAGGGTAATCGCTGGTGTCCGCGTGGCTTACCGACAGCACTACAATTCGCGTCGAGCATACAATCGCATTACAAAAAGCTTTCGTGACAACAGGAGAGCGCGTATCATTAAAAATGACAGAGCTAATGCGGGCCTATAAGCTTGGAGAGGACATTGGTTTGTTGGTGAACTTCGAGTGGACGTGCGAGAAGCAAGGGTTCTCTCGCCAGTCGAGGCCACAGCGTCTGCTCATACCGTTACCGGGTGAGGCAACGAACGTAATTAACCAGAGAGGAAGTTGATTATGATAAGGTGAAGTCCAGTTTGCTGAGACAGTATAGGCAGTCATCCCCAAGCAACCACGGATATCCGTGGGACGTCCGTCAGAAGCCCGAATCTCCATCCATCTAAATATTCATCACGGACGTCCATAGAAATGCCCATATCCCGTTCGGATGCCCGGGGGACATCCTGTTTTGAACGTGCCCTGGCTTTACATAACTGGACATGCCTAGGACATAGGTTAGGACATATATATGGAAAAAATATGTCCTAATATGAAAAAAACCAGTTGGACATTGTAAATTAAGGTTCGTAATTCATTTTACATTTTTATCTTGCTGCACTCTATTGAACACATAACCTGAGTTATAAAGCGGTGCCTTAAGTGGCTCATAGGTCGAAAAATTGCATGTCCGGCATTGTGGCATTAAAATTCAATGGCACCAAAATTGAGGAGGGTCGAACCCATGACCTTTGGGGTGTCGAACCCATGACCATTGGTGGTAGTCGAACCAATGACATTTGGTGTTAATTAACGGACAGTTAATTAAGATGTAGTTAATTGAGGCTCTCGAACCCACGGCCTTTGATAGGACCAAAATTCAATGGCACCAAAATTGAGGAGAGTCGAACCCACGACCTTTGGGGTGTCGAACCCATGACCATTGGTGGTAGTCGAACCAATGACATTTGGTGTTAATTAACGGACAGTTAATTAAGATGTAGTTAATTGAGGCTCTCGAACCCACGGCCTTTGATAGGACCAAAATTCAATGGCACCAAAATTGAGGAGATTCGAACCCATGACCTTTGGGGTGTCGAATCCATGACCATTGGTGGTAGTCGCACCAATGACCATTGGTGTTAATTAACGGACAGTTAATGAATATGTAGTTAACTGAGGCTATCGAACCCACGGCCTTTGATAGGACCAAAATTCAATGGCACCAAAATTGAGGAGAGTCGAACCCACGACCTTTGGGGTGTCGAACCCATGACCATTGGTGGTAGTTGAACCAATGACCTTTGGTGTTAATTATCGGACAGGTAATTAAGATGTAGTTAATTGAGGCTGTCGAACCCACGGCCTTTGATAGGACCAAAATTCAATGACACCAAAATTGATGGTGCTACCATTGATGGTCGAACGCACGACCATTGATGGGTGTTCAACCCACGACCTCAAGTGTTAATCAGTGCACAGTTAATTTAGACAGAGTTAATTAAGGCACTCGAACCCACGACCTTTGGTGGGAGAAAACAATAGGAAGTAACAACGCATTCAAATGAGAATGTCAAGTAATATAATGAATGTCTCGTGATGCTTTGGCTTCATCCGCTTTAGCGTATTTTAAAGTGGCTGTCAACTTTTTTTGCAAGGCAAAACGAGTAACTGCCACATTCTTGCAACTTGAGACAGCAGTAGAGTAGAAGAAGAAGTGGCGATAGAGAACGTCTTTGTTTTCGGCTGTTCTACTTTTCTGTAGTTTTTTTTTAATATTGTGTGTACCCAGTGATCGCGTCATCCTTCGGGATGGCGGGCGCACATCCCGCGCAGCGCAGTCGACCAAACTGCTGCTCGGCCAGTTGGTGCCTTCTTTGCTACGGCGACGTGGAGCTTCCAGATTCGGCAGATGACTGTGACTGAGATGGATTCCGATAGTAGCAGTTTCACGCCTGTTGAATCGCGCCGCCTGAAAAGGAAGTTGAGCCGGACATCAACAGTTGGTGAGTCGACTACAAAGACTGTTGACAAGCCTGGTGTGTTGCGCCGGAAATCAGCAGCGAGGGAGTTGCCTACAGAGAATTCAGACGCACCTGACGGGTTCTCTGTGGCTTTCGTAGCCACAACAGAGACGGCTAATTTAAATACCATTAACAGACAGCGGCTGACCCAATTTTTCGATCAGGTGATTCCGGGACAAGTCCAAGAGGTCAGAATCAACGCATGGAAGAATGTCCTTACCGTAGATGTGAAATCCCAGGCGTCAATGGACAAGCTGAAAGAAATTGGAGTGTTAGGTGGTATGCCTGTCCGGCCCTATCTATCTCCTGGAAAACGGACTTCCACTGGAGTTATTGCAGATGTAGACCCTGAAATAACTGACAGCGACCTGCGGACACTCATCAATTCTGCAGCCAGGATAGTCGACATCCATCGTTTTGGCCGATCACGGTGTGTTAAAGTAGTTTTTGAAACCGACTCTATCCCATCCCACGTCAAGGTGGGCTATGAGCGGCGTCCTGTCCGTCTGTATGTTCCCAGGCCTGTTCCAATGCCACAAATGCAACAAGATTGGGCATGTGAGTGCTGTTTGCAGAAACGAGATATCCTGCCGTCGATGCGGCGGCTCACACCAGCATGATACTTGCACGACGGAGACTGTCAAGTGTGCCAACTGCTTCGGTGCTCATGAGGTGACGGCTAAAGACTGTCCTATGATGAAGAACGAGAGGCTCATCCTGGAGAAGATGGTAAAAGACAATTCAAGTCACCAAGAAGCGGCCGCGTCTATTCGTCGCCGCAAACGTCGTTCCCGACGCCGACGCCCAGACTCACACGCCACTAGTCTGGCTCGGTCACCGTCAAAGCAACTCTCAGCTCAGTTGCCTTAACGTCTTGAGCCACAGAATGATAAGACGCCACCTGTTGCAGCGCCCCGTGTTACCACGGTTGTTCAGAAAGATGCAAGTATATTATCCACCTCCTCTGATGTTGAATGGCCTGCTCTGTCATCCAAGGTCGCCGAACCGACGCGTCCAAGATTCCATGCCGTTCCAGCGGACAATATGGACAAGCCGGAAGGCCAGCAGGTGAACGTTCTTCTGAAACAACTTGTACACTCCATGCGCACGCTGCTTTCAGGCCTCAATACGCCAACAGCAAGGGCTGTTGTTCAGTTTTTGGACGCAATTAAGCCGCTCTTGGCGGCACTGCAGTAATTCGTTATGGCGCTACCACACAGCCCCTCCTCTGTGTCGATGCGCATACGTCGCAGTGTAGTTAAGCAGTGGCAGTAGCGACGGAACTGTGAAGGTCGTACTAAGCTATCTGCTTCTGTACAGGTTACGTTTTTCATCGGTGATACCCAAGCTCGGACGCAAGGTTGGCGTGGACCAAGCTGCGCCTGCGTGCTGACGTGCGCCTGCGTGCTACTGCGGCGTCCTACCACGTCACGAGCTGCAGTCTACAAGAGGAGCCTTTCCGTCAACGGCTGCTTCACTTGGCAGTAGCGACGGAACTGTGAAGGTCGTACTAAGCTATCTGCTTCTGTACAGGTTACGTTTTTCATCGGTGATACCCAAGCTCGGACGCAAGGTTGGCGTGGACCAAGCTGCGCCTGCGTGCTGACGTGCGCCTGCGTGCTACTGCTGCGTCCTACCACGTCATGAGCTGCAGTCTACAAGAGGAGCCTTTCCGTCAACGGCTGCTTCACTTGGCAGTAGCGACGGAACTGTGAAGGTCGTACTAAGCTATCTGCTTCTGTACAGGTCAGTAAATAGGCGCATTGCATTTCTTGCAAATTCTGGTGTCAAGTGTTCCCTCGCTACTGCCAAGTTGTCATTGTACCTCTGTGTTTTGCTGCATCTGTCTCTCATTTCGATTCCTGGGTTACAAAGTAACTGATTTGTTATGGCAAAAATGAAAGAGGAAGTAAGGATTGAATGCCAGAGGCTCAGGGAGGAAATGCAGCACGAAATTAAAATGTTCCGCGAGTCTGTGGAAAGAGATTTCAGGAATGAAATTCGAGAATTAAAAACTGAGCAAAGGAGCATGACGAAAAGCATCGACTATGCTCATGACACAATAGAGGAGTTGAAGAAAAAGCTGGACGAAGCTCTCGCAAAAAACACTCAACTGGAAACTGAAAATATCTGCACCTAGAAAATGCGACCCTGAAAAGCTCTTTGAATGATCTAGAGCATAGGGTAACTATCTGTGAGCAATATTCTAGGAATGTCAATTTGGAGATACAAGGTGTCATCAAGAATGAAAATGAATCTGTCAATGACCTGCTGTGCAAACTTGGTACAGCCATCGGTGAGCCAATTGCCAGAGAAGACATGGAAGCGTCACCGCGTGCCAAGTAGAACGGAGAATAAAAGCCACATTGTTGTTCAGTTCAATTCTCGCGTAAAGCGCGATAATGTACTAAAGAAAGCCAAGAAGGCGCGCCTTACTAATGCGGACTTGGGCATAAGTAGTTCTACACCTGTTTCACCGCCAGTGTACGTCAATGAGCATCTTTGCCCGACGCTAAAAAGGTTGCTAGCACTTGCGGTGAAAAAGAAATATGAAGTGGAAATCAGTGTGGTCTTTTAATGGTTGCTAGACAGTCCGACGCAACACCTGTTGTGCACATACCAAGTGTGCGCGACATCGATGAGATTTTTGTAAGACAGACCGGCTTGCGTAAGTTGAGAAGGAGTACCGCGCTTGCTTGTATTTCTAGTCGTTTTACTTTTATTTCTGATATGGATTATCTGGAGCTTGCCTTTCCCCAATGCGTCAGCTCACGTCACCCAACAAGTGACTCAGTGCTACACATTAATACAAGATCATTGAACCACAAGAAAGACGATGTCGCATTTCTTCTTCACCAATTCAAATTAACGTTTAGCGCTATAATGCTGACTGAAACTTGGGGCAGAAATGATGATCAGGCCTTCAGTTTGGACGGTTACAATGCATTCTCGCTTAATCGGCCAAACAAACGAGGCGGGGGTGTGGCACTGCTTGTTACGATGAAAAAGAATTGCCATGTCGTCCCTCAATTTACTGTAGTAACTGATGACTATGAAATACTAACGATTCGATGTAAGCATGAGCTAATTTCTGTACTTTATCGACCACCAAATGGAAGTATTGCCAGTTTCTTGCTGTTCTATGAAACTTTTTTGGAATTTGTATGCAATAACAACTTACACCTGGTTTCTGCAGGAGATTTCAATATTAATATGATGGAAGAAAGCAATGCCACCCGTGATCTAAACACCCTGTTACATTCCACTGGCTTTACCAACTTAATTACTACGCCAACTCGTATTACATGCTCAACTGCATCGGCACTTGATCTCATTGTGACAAATATTGACACCGTAATCTACAGCGCAGGTACTGTCATATCTGATATTAGTGACCACTGCCCTGTCTTTCTAAATTATTATAATGAACCACTAGATAGAAATTCACGACAGGAGCTACTCATTATTCAGCAAATTACCCCTCAGAGTATTGAATCATTCAAAACTGATATAATGAATCAAAGCTGGTCATCTGTATACGAAAAGAAAACAGCAAATGACGCTTACGATGACTTCATGAAGCTTTTTATGTGCATTTACGCAAAGCATTTTCCGTTCAAAACGTTTACACCAGCAAAAAAGGCCAAAAAACCTTGGGTCACTCGCGAGCATCTGAAAATGATAAAAAGTAAAAATATCTGCTATCATTCATTCTTGCGCACGCGCCGTATAGAAGTGTTGAAAGAATTTAAGAAGCTTCGAAATCGAATAAATGCTGAACTTAGACGTGCCAAGGAAGCCTATTATCGTCGTCTTTTCGAAAATACTAGTCGACAGCGACCTAACGCTACATGGAAACTCATCAATAATATACTCGGCCGCGAAAATAAAAACGCCCAACCTGAATCCTTAACACTTGACGGTCGCAAATTAACCGGCACATCACTTGCAAATCACATGAACAACCACTTTATAAATGCAGTTTCTGCATGTAATGACCATGTAGGTATGGTTATCGGATGCGGTAATGTGAAGCAGAGCATCTTTCTTGACCCAACCGATAAAACTGAAGTACATCACACTTTTATGTGCTTAAATAATACTAAATCACTCGATGCCGATCATTTGCAGATCCTTCCAATAAAGCATGTTTTACACTTAATCACAGAAGTTCTCGCATATATATTTAACTTAATTATTGAATCTGGTGTTTTTCCAGAAGCTATGAAAAGAGCTAGAGTATCAGTCATATTTAAAGGAGGAGATCGAAATATAGTAAATAATTACAGACCTATTTCTGTCCTTCCTGTCTTTTCTAAATGCCTAGAAAAAATTATCTTTGCTCGAATAACGCAGTTTTTTAATAAATTTAATGTTCTAACAGATGCGCAATTCGGCTTTAGAAGCGGCAGGTCTACTGAAACTGCACTACTGACATTGAAAGAAGCTATAGCTCATCACATTGAAAAAAACGAATTCACACTCGGTATTTTTTTGGATTTCAGTAAAGCCTTTGATTCCCTTGACCATAGTATTCTTTTACGCAAACTAGAATCATATGGCATTCGTGGTATTTGCATATCTCTGCTTCAATCTTACCTTCAAAATAGATGCCAGAGTGTTCACATCAACAAATGTAGCTCGTCATTCTTGCCTCTCACCTGCGGTGTACCGCAAGGGAGTATTTTGGGTCCCCTAATGTTCAATGTTTATATCAATGATATTGTAAACATAGGTACAACAGTTAAATATGTAATATACGCAGATGATTCAACAAGACTTATCTCTGATATTAACTTGCATCATTTAATATCCAAAGCGAACGACGTGCTTTCGGAGATTTCCTCGTGGTCAAAAATGAATCGACTCAAGATCAATCCAAATAAAACTAAAGCTGTTATATTTCGTGCTAAAAATAAGACAGTCGCTACTCACCAGCCCTTAATTCTTGATTCACAGCGAATAGATATTGTTGATACGCATAAAATACTTGGGGTTTACTTTTCATCGAATTTAAATTGGGATGCCCACGTGAACTACCTCTGTAGAAAAATCTCGTCTGTAACAGGAGTCGTGTCTCGCTGCCGTAATCTGCTGCCGCTCAAGGCTAAACTTCAAATATACCACGTATTGTTTAACTCACATTTAAATTATTGTACGTTGATATGGGGCACAACAACTAAAACAAACATATATAAAGTTCTTGTTCTACAAAAAAAAAGATAATCTGCTACATTGGAAACATTGAACGTTTGGGATCCACCTGCAAAGCGTTTGAAGAATTCAATATAATACGGGCTGACAACATTTACCCATATCGATTGTTGAACACACTCTACTTCTCCAACAAAGAACTCTTAAAATTCATTACGGCCTTATCATGTCTAGAGCGTCGTGTTATTACGGTGCCCACACAAAACACCCATATTTGGTCTGTACCTCGGTTTCGTACAACCTATAAGTACCAAACTTTGGCATACAACGTCCCTACAATACTAAACACATATGCAAACACAACCAGTTGGAGTAAAAAACAGTTACGTTCATACTTTTGTTCTATTGTGTGCTAGAAGACGATTAATTATTTGTAAATGATATCGACTAAACTGTTTCAACTATGAATATATTATTATTTTCTTTTTGTACATTTGTGTCACTGATATATTGTTACTTGTAAATTTCCATATCCATTTTTTGTGCATTGAAATTTTAGGTGCATTTGTGTGATTTATGTATATGTTCTGTAATCTGCTTGTTTTCACTTTACCTTTGTCACGGCGTATCCACCATCTCAACCTGCGCACCTTGTACAGCTGCTGCCATGTAACGGTCACCTGGGCCCTGTCAAGCCGTTTTCACGGCTTTTAGCCCAGCGGACCTTCCAGCTTATTGTCTGGTAAATAAAGTTGAATTTGAATGCCCGAGGCCTGCGTGGTCGCCTGAGTGACTTCCGACAGCGCTACCAGAAATACCGCTTCCCTGTGATTGTGATATGTGAGCCCAACATGCCTTCTGCTTTCCGCCTTTCTGGATATGTATTGATGTGGTCTCGAGAAGCTGATGAAACCAGCAAGATGTTAGTGTGCATACGCCGAGATATCTCACACTACCGCCATGTCCTCCAGCCCCATAACACAAACCACTACATTTGCTTGACGTTAACGCTTAAAGGACGGGTCTTCTCGATACTCGGCGGCTACATTCCACCCAGAGATCACATTGATTTCTCGTACCTGTCTTCAGCAATCCAGAGTTGTACAGCTCCTCATCTTATTGTGGGCGACTTCAATGCTCATCACCCCCAATGGGGAAGTGCAGTAATGAATAACCGAGGCAAAGCCCTGTCCGACTTTATGCACTCCCAAGATTTCGTCAATATTAACGATGGCTCTCCTACGTTTCTGCGTGGCACGTCCTATAGTAGCTGCTTGGACCTGACGTTTGCTTCCTCACAACTACAGTCCTCTATTAGCTGGTTCAGTGATGTGGAAACACATGGCAGTGATCACATACCAACGTATATCTGCGTGAAGTGGTTCGCACCTACCACTTCGTCTCATGTGCGGTGTACAGACTGGCCCACCTTTAAGACATTCGTGGAGAATTACTGTGCGGATCTCGAGTCACCATCCCAAATAGAAGGCTTGATCACGTCCGCCCTCGGTGAGGTCACGCGGAACATATGTGCACCTACGCCGGGGTCTCCTATCGACGTGGAATTCGAAAGGTTGCGCGCAGTCTGACGGCGAGCTGAAAGGAAATACAGAAGGACGAAATCCACGTACGATCTCGCCCTTTGTCGCCGAGCTCAACGAAAAATAAAGCGCCATCTCGAGAAATTAGGAAGGAAGCGCTGGAGAAAGTTCTGTTCATCACTGGATCCTCGCAAGCTGCTGTCACGTATTTGGCATGTAGTCAGGAGCCTGCGTTCTCCTCCACAAGAAAGATACCCTTTCAGTGCTCTATCCCTTTACCAACGTCGCACTGATGTAGAGGTAGCGGACGACTTCTCTAAAATGATTGTGGGCACAACTCGGCCAGCCTCAATTCAATTCGAGGTTTTTGCGCCACCTTCCCCAAGTGACCACTACGACTTGCTCTTTACGATGCCTGAATTAGAGGCTGCTCTTGCGTCGTGTCGCCATTAATCAGCCCCTGGCCCTGACGGGATTTCGTACTCGTCTCTCTCTCACCTTGGCAGGGCTGGTCGCACTGCGCTGCTCAATTATTACAATGACACATGGGTCTCCGGTATTGTTCCGGAGCAGTGGAAGATCAGCCACCTGGTTGCTCTCTTGAAGCCTGGAAAGACTTCTTATGAGCTTACCTCATACCGGCCAGTTGCATTAG